>NW_027397136.1:2902603-3192424 GCF_003265705.2 Callorhinus ursinus | reverse complement strand
AGAAAGAAAGAAAGAAAGAAAGAAAGAAAGAAAGAAAGAAAGAAAGAGAATTACAGGCCAATATCACTGATCAACATAAATGAAAAAGCCTTCAACAAAATATTAGTAAACTGAATTCAACAATAAATTCAAAGGTTCAAACACGATGATCAAATGGGACTTATTCCAGGGATGCAAAGATGATTGAACATCCACAAATCTTAATCAACATGACATACCACATTAACAAAACAAAGGATAAAAATCATACAATCATTTCAGTTAATGCAGAAAAAGGTTTTGACAATATTCAACATAAATTTATGATAAAAACTCTTAACAAAGTGTATATAGATGGAATGTATCTCAACATAATGAAGACCATATGTGACAAGTCACAGCTAATGTTTTATCCAACAGCAAAAAGCTGACAGTTTTCCCCTTAAGGTTAGGAACAAGGCAAAGATGCCCACTCTTGTCACTTTTATTCAACATAGTATTGGAAGTCCTAGCTAGAGCAATTAGGCAGGAAAAATAAACAAAAGTCATCCAAATTGGAAAGGAAGAAGTAAAAGGATCACTCTTTGCAGGGGACATGATTTTATATGTAGAAAACCTTTAAGACTCCCCCCAAAATTGTTAGAACTATAAATTTAGTAAAGCCGCAGGGTACAAAATCAATATGCAAAATCAGTTGCATTTTTATACACTAACAATGAACTAGTAGAAACAGAAAATCAGAAAACAATCCCATTTACAATTACATCAAAAAGAATAAAATACCTAGGCATAAATTTAACCAAGGAGGTGAAAGATATATATTGCAAACTATAAGACGTTGATGAGATAATTTAAAGAAGACACACATATATGGAAAGGTATCTTACGCTCATGGATTAAAAGACTTAATTTTGTAAAAGTGTCCATATTAACTAAAGTAGCCTACAATTCAATACAATCCCTGTCAAAATTCCAACAGCATTTTTCACAGAAATAAAACAAACAATTCTAAAATTTGTATGAAACCACACAAAATCCCAAATAGCCAAAGTAATCTTGAGGAAGAAAAACAAAGGTGTCATCCTCCCTGATTTCAAACTGTATTATAAACCTTTAGTAATCAAAATAGTATAGAATTGGCATAAAAACAGACACATAGGAGCAGAATAGAGAGCCCAGAAATAAACCCGGCATATATGGTCAATTAATTTATGACACAGGAAGCAAGAATATACAATGGGGAAAGGACAGCTTCATCAATAAATGGTATTGGGAAAACTGGAGACCACATGCAAAAGAATATTGGATCACCATCTTACACCAAACACAAAAAATTAACTCAAAATAGATATAAAAGTGTATGTAAGATCATAAACCATAAAACTCCTAGAAGAAAACAGACAGTAAGTTCCTTGACATCACTCTGAGTGATATATATTTTTGGGTCTGACTCCAAAGGCAGTGGCAACAAAAGCAAAAATAAACAATTGGGACTTCAGCAAACTGAAAAGATTCTGCATAGCAAAGGAAACCACCAACGAATTGAAAAGGCAACCCACTGAATGGGAGTACATATTTGCAAACCAATACCCATTAAGGGGTTAATATCCAAAATGTATAAAGAACTCATATATGCAATAACAAAGGAACAAAAAATTTGATTTAAAAATGGGCAGAGTATCTGAATAAACATTTTTCCAAAGAAGATATACGAATGGCCAACAGGCACATGAAAAGATGCTGAACATTACTAACCAAAACCACAGTGAGATATCACCTCACATCTGTCAGAATGGCTGTTATCAAAAAGACAACAAATAACAAGTGTTGGTGAGGATGTAGTGAAAAGGGAACTCTTGTGCACTGTTGGTGGGAATGTAAATTGGTGCAGCTACTGTGGAAAACAGTATGGAATTAAATTAAAAATAAACAAAAAATTAAAAATAGAACTACCATTTGATTCAGCAACTCCACTTCTGGGTATTCAAAGAAAATGAAGACATTAATTGGAAAAGACAGATAAATCCCCATGTTCGTTGTAGCATTATTTACCAAGTTATGGAAACAACCTAAATGTTCACTGATAGAAGAATGGATAAAGAAAATGTGATTAATATATATGTGTGTGTATGTGTGATAGGGCATATCTTTTTTAGATATGCCACATTATATTATATATACCATATATATATATATATATATATATATAGTACTCAGCCATAAAAGAGAATGATACCTTGCCATTTGCAACAACATATGGACATGGACCTTGAGGGCATTATGCTAAGTGAAATAAGTCAGAGAAAGACAAATACCATATGATTTCATTTATATGTGGAATCTGAAAACAAACAAAAAAATTCACAGACCTGGAGAAGAGATTGGTTGCCAGAGGGGAGGGGGATAAGGTAATAGGCAAAATGGGTGAAAGGGATCAAGAGATACAAACTTCCAGTTATAAAATAAATAAGTCATGGGGATGTAATGTACACCATGGTGACTTCATTTAATGTGGTATTGCAAATTTGAAAGTTGCTAAAAAGGGGCACTTGGGTGGCTCAGTCGGTTAAGCATTTGCTTTGGCTCAGGTCATGATTCTGGAGTCGTGGGATTGAGCCCCTCATTGCGCTCCCTGCTCAATGGGGAGTCTGCTTCTCCCTCTCCCTGTTCCTCCCCTGGCTTGTGCTCATTCTCTCTCTCAACAAAATAAATAAAATATTTTTTTTAAAAAGTTGCTAGGAAAGTAAATCTTAAAAGTTCTCAACAGATGAAAAAAATTTTTTTGTAACTTTGTATGGTAACTAGACCTCTTGTGGTGATCATTTCACAATGTATACAAATGTCAGATCATTATTTTGTATACATGAAACGAATATAATCTGTATGTCAATTATACTTCAATTAACTAAAAATGTCAGGCTATCTTTTCTTGCTAAAACACAACCATAACCATTTTTCCTCCTTGATTTAATCCTATAGGAGTTTCTGAGTAGTTTTGAAGAACTTTTCAAGAAACAGGACAATCCATCCATACCTGCATTGTCCAATATGGTAGCCACTAGTCACAAAATATAGGACACCCAGTTAAATTTGAATTTTAGATAAATACAGAAAATGTTTTAATGTGTGTCTCATGCATTATTTGTGATACAAACTATAAAATTATTTGTTGCTAATCTGAAATTAACAATTAACTGGACATCCTGGGGTGTCTGGGTGGCTCAGATGGTTGGGCATCTGACTCTTGATTTCGGCTCAGGTCATGATCTCAGGGTCGTGGGGTTGGGCCCTCTGTTGGGCTCTACACTCAGCAGGGAGTCTGCTTCTCTCCTTCTCCCTCTCTATTTCCCTCTGCCTCTCCCCTTGCTTGTGCTGGCTTTCTCTCCCTAGAATAAATGAATAAATAAATCTTTAAAAAAATAATTAACTGGACATCCTATATTCTTACTTGCTAACTCTATAACACTGAACATTTGGCTATCTAAGTTTAAATTAATTAAACTTTAACAAAAATTTTAAAATTTAATTTCTCAGTCTTACTAGCCACATTTCAAGAGCTCAATAGCCACGAATGTGGCTAATGGTTACCATTTTGAACAGCATAGATACAGAACATTTCATCATTGCAGAAAGTTCGATTGAACTCCACTTTTGCAAAACAAAAGACAGAAGGAAAGTTTTGTGTATTTCATAGGTTATAAAAAAAATATTTGGGGCTGGAAAACTGCCAGCACACCCCAGCTGGCCTCTTCTAACACAGCCAAGAAGCCATAGTCTTCATGTTCCAGCTATTATTATTACTGAATATGCAAGTTAATTTTGATTAAAAGGTAGGAGGATCTCTGTTTTAGCTAAATGAGTTTATATAAGAGAAGCAGCTTTTGCAATCTACACTTGTGGGTGCAGTTGTTCTTGCTTTTCTCCTGGGACTACCAGGAAATAAAGTAGCTATCAGATCAGAGCAAGCCAAAATTTAAAAGGTTCTAGATGAAAAGTGAATGTGTTGCTACCTGACTTACTAATATCATTATTTATAGATTTTTCTAAATTAATAATCAGAGAACATCATCAACCAGAACATCAGTTTATAACCCAAGTCTGTGATGAATTTGGTGAACACAGCAGATGTACTCCCTCTCTTAATTAGCCTTTTGGGAGAAACCATGTTTGGAATTGCTGCCTGCAGCCCTGGGAGTCTTATACAAAGCAGGCTAAGATTAAGCTCTAGAAGAGATCTGTACCCAAAGCTGATTTTTACATACCATTTGGTGAATCTCGAACAGAAACTGGCTAACATGCGAGATGTAACCAGCTAAAAAATGAGACTGTTTCATCATCAAAGGCAGAAACCATAAAGGATCTGATGCAAATATATTAAAAAGCTGTACATCAAAAACTTGTAAAAAACAAAATTAAAGACAGATGACTTAAATTTTCTTTTCTTTTATTTATTTATTTTTTTAAGATTTTATTTTTCTGACAGAGAGAGACACAGCGAGAGAGGGAACACAAGCCGGGAGAGTGGGAGAGGGAGAAGTAGGCTTCCCGCGGAGCAGGGAGCCCGATGCGGGGCTCGATCCCAGGACTCCGGGATCATGACCTGAGCCAAAGGCAGATGCTTAACAACTAAGCCACCCAGGCACCCCCAGATGACTTAAATTTTAAGATATGGCTACTTATGTGACAGAATCAATATCATTATTATGTAAGAAATTCTTACAGATCAGTAAGAAAAAGACACATATCTCAGCAGAAAAATGACCAAAAGGAAAAGCAAGTCACAACACAAAAAATACAAAAGGCTAATAAACATTTAGTGTCTAGAACAGTACTTGTCACATGTTGGCACTCAGTAAATATCCACAGCATGAATGAATGTCTGTTTTTTTTTTTTAAGATTTTATTTATTTATTTATTTGACAGAGAGAGACACAGCGAGAGAGGGAACACAAGCAGGGAGAGTGGGAGAGGGAGAAGCAGGCTTCCCCAGGAGCAGGGAGCCCGATGCGGGGCTCGATCCAAGGACCCTGGGATCATGACCTAAGCCGAAGGCAGACGCTTAACGACTGAGCCACCCAGGAGCCCCAAATGAATGTCTGTTAAAAAATATTTGATTCCAGGGTGCCTGGGTGGCTCAGTTGGTTAAGCAACTGCCTTCGGCTCAGGTCATGATCCTGGAGTCCCTGGATCGAGTCCCGCATCGGGCTCCTTGCTCGGTGGAGAGCCTGCTTCTCCCTCTCCCTCTGCCTGCCTCTCTGCCTACTTGTGCTCTCTCTCTATCTCTGTCAAATAAATAAATAAAATCTTTAAAAAAAAAAAATATTTGATTCCAGGACTAAGCAAAGAACTGCAAATTAAAAGCACAGTGAAATACCATTTTTACCTGTCAGCTTTGCCACAATGAAAACTAATATCCAGTGTTGATGGGAGGGTAGAATGGTATAAACATTTTGCTGGGAAAGTTGACAGTTATGAAAAAAAGCTTTTTCTGAACCTTTGACACAGCAATTTCTTTGATTTTATTTATTTATTTGAGAGTGAGAGCAAGAGTGAGAGCAAAAGGGCAGGAGGGAGAGGGAGAGAGAATCTGAAGCAGACTTCCTGCTGGATCCCATGACAGCAAGATCATGACCTGAGATGAAACCAAGAGTTGGAGGCTTAACCAACTGAGCTACCCAGGCACTCCCCACCCTTTTAAAAAGATTTTATTTATTTATTTGACACAGCAATTTCTAGGAAGTTGTTCTAAGAGAATTCTTTGAAATGCCTATACCTATGTATACAATGGTAAGGTAGATGATACATATTTTTTGTTGTTTGTTGGGTAATTCTTTATAATGTACCCTCCAAGTCTTAGTGGTTGGTACTTAGACATAGGATGTAACCTAGTCAGGTCACTCCTTCCGCAGAATTATCCAAGTTGGAGATAGAAAAGGAGTTTCCTTTTAGTCCTAGGCATGTTGGCTGTCGGGGTCAGCTCTAGAGCTAACAGTGAGCGTGTCCTCCACTAGAATGTGGTCAATGTATAGAAGTAGAAATGAGATTGAAAGATGGAGGGAGAGAAAAAGAAAAGGTATTCTGGTGTAATTTGAGTCAATAGATCCAGTCAACCCTAAGGCTAGTATAGATTCTTCGTTTCTGTGGTTATATTACGTGAGCCAATTAATTCTATGGTTTTGCTAAATTCACATGAGCGTGGACTTCCACTTCCTATGAAGATGGAATAATAAGGTCCAAATTTATCCTTTTACCCAAAACAACTAAAAACCTAGACAAAATGTTTTTTTTAAATAACTATTTTCAGGACATTGCACATCAGGCCATAAAGAACAATGAGCCCTGAGAGATGGGAAATATTAAATGAGGTTAAGCCTCTATGATTGCCCAGCTTATGGCCTTGAGAAAATTTCCAGATGGTGGCACAGAAAAGTGGAATCTAGGTAGAGCCTGGCAAATTCCCTGGAGTGAGGAGATGGAGCAGAGAGTCTAGGGAAATCAAGACAGCTGGAGTTTGTAAGGTAGAATACCAGATAGGAGACAGCTATGCACAGAGAGAAAAATGACTAACAACAACAACAAAAATCTAGAGATCTTCAGAAGGTCCCTTTCAAGTATTCAACAGAATACTTACCAGCACATGAATGTGAGGAGATTGTTTTAGGCCAGGTAAAGAACCACCTGAAAGTATTGTGGGAACAGTAACTAGAACTCATCAGGGACGGAATAGTGCCTGTTCCTGCCAGCCAGATTGGAAATCTCATCATTCACAGGGCATTAAGTAAAGTACTCAGAAGGACCTTACCTCAGTTGTAGAGCAAAATTGGCCCTAGACTAAATGCTGCTCTGGTCCTGCCTAACAAATTTTAAAAGCAAGACTTGAAAGGATCAAACCGTTCCTAAATAACTGTGCTCCAAAACAAACTCAAGAATATTTATGAAACTACAAAAATATCCAGCACTCCACAAGGTAAATTCACAAAGAATGGCATTAATAAAAAATTACTGGACAGAGGGAGAAGCTGCTTCTCCCTGCTCAGCAGGGAGCCCAATGCGGGACTCGATCCCGGGACTCCAGGATCATGGCCTGAGCCGAAGGCAGTTGCTTAACCAACTGAACCACCCAGGCACCCCAAGAGTTGGCTCTTAACTGACTGAGCACCCAGGCACTCTGGTCTTGGCATTCTTGTTGAAAATCAACTACATCAAAAACTAATGATATAATGTATGGTGATTAACATAACAATAAAATAAAAAATAAATAAAAAAAGATCAACTAATCATAAATATGAGAGATTATTTTTTGGACTCTCAATTCTATTCCATTGATCCATATGTTTATCTGTATGCCAATTCTACCCTATGTTGACTACTGTAGCTGTGGAGTATGTTTTTGAAATCAGGAAGAGCAAGAGCTTTAACTTGGCTCTTCAAGATCGTTTGCTATTCCCTTGAGATTCCATAAAATTTTAAGATCAGCTTGTCAATTTTTGCAAAGAAGCCAGCTGAGATTTTGGTAAGGATGATGGTGAACCTGTAGGGTTTTTTTTTTGTTTTTTTTGTTTGTTTTTTTATTTAAAGATTATTTATTTATTTGAGACAGAGAATGAGAGAGAGAGAGAGAACACATGAGAGGGGGAAGGGTCAGAGGGAGAAGCAGACTCTCTGCCGAGCAGGGAGCCCGATACGGGACTCAATCCAGGGACTCCTGGATCATGACCTGAGCCAAAGGCAGTCGCTTAACCAACTGAGCCACCCAGGCGCCCCTGGTGAACCTGTAGTTTAATTGGAGAGTATTGTATTTAACAATATTAACTCTTCCAATCAATGAACATGGGATGTCGTTCTATTTATTTAGGTCTTCCTTGATTTCTTTTCACAATGTTTCAAAAGTTTTAGTGTGAAAGTTTTGCACTTCTTTTGCTAAATTTATTCCTAATTATTTTATTATTTTTGATGCTGTTGTAAATGAAACTGTTTTCTCAATTTGTTCATTGTTATTGTACAGAAATACAATTGATTTTTCTATATTGATCTTTTTTTTTTTTTAAGTCATTTAAAAAAAAAGAGGGAGGCAGGGGCACCTGGGTGGTCAGGCAGTGAAGTGTCCAAATCTTGATTTCGGCTTAGGTCATGATCTCATGGGTTGTGGGATCAAGTTCAGCAGGGAGTCTGCTTGTGAAGATTCTGCCCAGCCCACTCACCTGCACATACATTCTTTCTCTCTAAAAATAAATAAATAAATAATTCTTTATTTATTTTATTTTTTTAAGATTTTATTTATTTGAGAGAGCACAAGCAGGAGAAGCAGAAGAGAGAGGAGAAGCAGAAAACACAAGCAGGAGAAGCAGAAGCAGTCTCCCCACCGAGTGGGGACCCTGACCTGGGGCTCCATCCAGGACCCTGGGATCAGGACCTGAGCCGAAGGCAGACACTTAACCAATTAAGCCACCCAGGTGCCCAATGAATAATTCTTTAAAAAGAGGGAGGCAGTGGGGTGCCTGGGTGGCTCAGTCGTTAAGTGTCTGTCTTTGGCTCAGGTCATGATCCCGGGGTCCTGGGATCAAGTCCCACATCAGGCTCCTGTTCAGCGGGAAGCCTGCTTCTCCCTCTCCCTCTGCTTGTGTTCCCTCTCTCGCTGTGTCTCTTTCTGTCAAATAAATAAATAAAATCTTTAAAAAAAATAAAAAAAAAATAAAAAGAGGGAGGCAGGGACACCTGGGTGGCTCAGTCATTAAGTGTCTGCTTTAAGCTCAGGTCCTGATCCCAGGGTCCTGAGATTGAGCCCCGAGCTGGGCTCTCTGCTCGGCGGGGATCCTGCTTCTCCTTTTCACACTTCCCCTGCTTGTGTTCCTCTCTCGTTGTCTCTCTCTCTGTCAAATAAATAAATAAAATATAAAAAAATAAAAATAAAAAGAGGGAGGCAAACTATAAGACAGAATCCTAACTTTAGAGAACAAACAGGGTTGCTGGAGGGGAGGTGGGTGGGGGGGATGGGTTAAATGGGTGATGGGTATTAAGGAGGGCACTTGTGATGAGCACTAGGTGTTGTGTGTAAGGATGAATCACTAAATTCTACTCCTGAAACTAATATTACACTATATGTTAACTAACTGAAAGTTAAATAAAAACTGGAGATAAAAAAAATAAAATCATTTAAAAATTTTAATTAGTACTGTTTACCAATGGAGAGATGCAGTTTGTTTATACCAGCAGCCATAAGGGCAAAGGGAATACACAGTTAGTTGGCAGTCTGTATAGGATGGACTACTTAGGCAAAAATAATAATCTCCAAAACAAAGGACAGTGGTGAGCTTCACTACACTTCCCCAATGATCCCAATGCCCCAGGACAGGAGGTGGTGGGAACTAATGTATGGAAGAAAAAGCCACAAACCACAAAAATGTGTAAAGGACCCCTTCCCCCCATACACACACATACTCTGACATAATAGAATTACAGGGTGATCAACATACTTAATTGAGGAAGGAAGGAAGGATAGCAATTCTGCTGTTGGGGGAAGATAGGTAGGGAAAGGGAGAATTCCTAACCATGTCAACCATATGGTAGGGAGCGTCCGCACCCCAGCAAAGAATGGAATTAGTTTATTCCCTCAGGGCACCTGTTGGACCTAGCCGCCCTCATACCCATTCAGGACAGGCCAAGGGCTATTGCCCTAATAATGGGAGGGTAAAAAACAAAAACAATAAGTAAGAGGGAGGTAATATGAACCAACCATCATTCAAAATTACTTTCCACTTCTTCCTCCTCTAACCAAGAGAAAGATCAGAAAGGAAACAGAAATGTCACAATCAGAACTCCTTCGCTGAAGGAAGAGTGGATCATGACTTTACGTTCAGCCTGTTTCCCAGACATTATTTGGAAGCAGGCCATAGTTCCACCTAGACCCTCCTTTCCCTCTGCATCCCCACAGAAGATGTCTATAAAGTCAAGGGCAGATAACCCAAACTATTTTAGCTCTTGCCAAGACTTAACTTTCTAAAAAATTATTACAATTCTTGGATTGAAGACCAATCTGCAGCTAGACCTGAACCCTGATTAGGACAATTCCAGGGGGAGAATGCAAAAATCGATAGTCTTTTTTTTTTTTAATTTTTCTACATTGATCTTATATCTTGTAAACTTCCTAACTTGATATTAGTTCTAAGCTTTTTAGTAGATTCCTTAGAATTTTTTATATATAAGTTCACATCATCTACAAATAGACATAGTTTTCCTTTCCAATCCATTCTTGTATAATTGCCCTGGCTTGAACATCCAGGACAATGTTGAACAGAACTGGCAAGAGCAGACATTTTTGTTTTGTTCCAGATCTTAGAGGAAAGCATTTAGTCTCTCACCATTAAGTATGATGTTAGCTACGGGTCTGCATTATGTTTATTTTTTTCTAATTAAGCATCTTGCTAAATTCATCCTGGTCATTCGCCAATATTTTACACATAGTGGTGAAATTTACTAATCTCTCAATCACCTGTTGAATATTTATAATGAATAGAGCTAGTTTTATTCCCAGTATGTGTTGTACAAGCACTTGAACCCAGCTACCAGTTTATTTCCATTTTGTGCTGGCAGTAACAACAACAGCAAAAGATATTTTGACCATAACATTAACCTTCTTCAAGGCTCTATTAAGCTTAATGCAAATATGGTGGAGGCATAGCACAGTTTTTATAATCCCTTTAATGGTTATTTGGATGATCAAAATGCCTTGTGCGTAGTAGGTTCTCAATAAATATGTGATGTATTGTTGCAGGTTGACTGATAATGGGAGAAGGAATAACATGGAAAAACAAAATCCAAAGATAATTCAAAATTCAAGTTTTAGACAGTAATTTTTATCCCAACATCCCTCCCCACACTTTTTCCCCTAAGCTTCTTTATCCTTTTGTCTCCTTTATCACATATATAAGTATCCTAAAAGATAGGCAGGCCAAGAGAGGAGAAAGGCTCCTCAAACTTTCTAATTTGAACCTGAATTATGAAAAGGAGTTGGTATATAATACTCCAGTTTTATAAGGAAATTATCAGGAAAATTAACTCCCTGTTGGGACTGGGGAGCCTTCTGTATTCAACAAGCATTTGCTAGCTTAAAAAGAATATTGTAGATTTAACATGCCTAGCTAGTAAAAGAATGTCAGAATCTTGGGACAAATAACTTAGTTTCCTTAGGTCATAGTTTATTTATCTGTTTTATGATTCTATTTAAGTCAATTTTTTTTCTTCTAGGAAGATAATATTCTATATGCTTCATTAAATATAACCAAAAAACCACAATGTAGATAAAAACACTTCTTTTTATTTGGAGACGGTGGGGAGAGGAATTTGTCTAGGGAATTTGTCTAACATTGACCAGGATCAGGGAATCAAAGAATCTTAGAGTTGAAAGAGTCCTTAGTGGTCTTCGAGACTAACCTACTGTTCAATGTGGAAATTCCCTTCAATATCACTGACTGAAGATCAGTCATCCAGTTTCTGCCTGAACATTTCCTGTAACAAGGAGTTCACTGGCTCACAGGACAGTTGATTCTAATTTAGGGCAGCTTTAATCATTACCAAATTCTTGCTTATGTTAAGCTGAAATCTGTCTCCTAGTAACTTCTACCCTTCTGCCCTTTGGAGCCACACAGAATAAATCTAATCCATTTTACACACACAAGTCCTTTCAGACATTTGAAGAATGTTATCACATACCCCCCAAAATTCTCTTATCCATGCTATGTTTCCTAGGTTTCCACTGTTTTTATAAGACATGATTTCCAAACCTTTTGCCATCCTGGGCTCTATTAACTGGGACTTATTTTATCAGTTTCTTTAAAAATAGCACTCAACTGAACACCATATTATAGGTTAGTGGTTCTTAAGCTCTTTTTCTTTGATGGGGGAGACGTCAAAGACACACCTGTGGGGCTCCAGTGAAAACTACACACACTCAAAAAAAAATGTAGACAAAAAAA
This sequence comes from Callorhinus ursinus, assembly GCF_003265705.2. Lineage (NCBI taxonomy): Eukaryota > Metazoa > Chordata > Mammalia > Carnivora > Otariidae > Callorhinus > Callorhinus ursinus. The sequence goes on along the minus strand of NW_027397136.1, from coordinate 3,180,473 downwards.
CTCATCATTTGTATAGGCTGCTCAGGGAGTTTGAGAATTGCCTAAAACCTGTATCTGTACACCCCAGTTATTAAACGTATTTACAGAATATAATAGGTCTATCACCTTCCTGAACTTAATATTTGATAAATTCTAAGGTTTCTTTTATCTCATGTTTGTTCATTTGAATATTCAGCTTGTTAGGGCGCCTGGGTGACTCAGTCAGTTGGGTCTGCCCTCGGCTCAGGTCATGATCCTGGAGTCCCTGGGTTGAGCCCTGCATCGGGCTCCCTGCTCAGCGGGAAGTCTGCTTCTCCCTCTGCCCCTCACCCCACCCGTGCTCTCTCTCTCTCAAATAAATAAATAAATAAAATATTCTTTAAAAAATGAACAATCAGCTTATCAATTTTGGCAAATAGTGGACTTCATTCCTTCCTACCTTCCTTCTTTCCTTCCTTTTCTTTTTTGTTGTTGTTAATGAAATATCGCCAAAGCTTGCTGGTACAGATGATTATTTAAATGTAAGTTTAGATCTTTTGTATTTATCTCTGTAAACTTTTATTTTGATCATTTTGACTCATTGTCCATGCCTTTTAAAATATTGAGATCTTTTAAAATATTGGTTTGATACAGTATTAATCGGCAGTCTCTTCAAGCCTCATGTCATCTGAAAATTTAGTTCCTGTTTCTTTTAGTGTTTGTAGAAGTCACTGATTAAATTGTTGAATAATACAGGCAAAGAACAGGGCGCCTGGGTGGCTCAGTTGGTTAAGCGACTGCCTTCGGCTCAGGTCATGATCCTGGAGTCCCGGGATCGAGTCCCACATTGGGCTCCTTGCTCAGCAGGGGGTCTGCTTCTCCCTCTGAACCTCTTCCCTCTCGTGCTCTCTATCTCTCATTCTCTCTCTCTGTCTCTCAAATAAATAAATAAAATCTTTAAAAAAAAATACAGGCAAAGAACAGAGTTGTGTGGCATGTTCCTGAAGACCTCCTTTCAGTATGTCACCGATATTCTTTTGATACCTTTCAGTTCACATTTCTCCATCCTGTCCAAAAAAAATAACCTAAGGGATTTTGTAATAAGCCTTGATAAAAATAAAATGACACTATGTCTTATGGCATTTAAAAAAAAAAAACTTACCAGGATAGTACTCTTATCAGAAAAGGAAATGGGATGGGGGGCCTGCTGGTTCAGTTGGTGGAGTGTGTAACTCCAGATCTCAGGGTTGTAAGTTTGAACCCCACATTGGGTGTAGAGATTACTTGAAAATAAAATCTTAAAAAAAAAAAAGAAAATGAAATGAGGATTATTACAAAGAGTTAATTTTAGGGTTGATACATATTTACCATTTTATGCAGCTGTGGCCCTCCTAAGAAGATTTATGCAAATTGTATATCAGTAACAACTAACAGCCTGGGACTGTTCTGAATTTGTTTGTATCTACTTACTTATTTATTTGACCTAACAACCTCTGAGGTGGGTACTGTTGTCATCCCCATCTTATAGATAAGGGAAGAAGGCTGAGGGAGGCTCAGGAACTTGTACAGTTAAATTGCTATTAAGTGACAGGGTTTGAACCCAGATAGGTTTCTGTTTTTGTTTTGAGAATTCACCTATGAATTTAGTTTCCTCTCTCATGATTTCTACCCTGCTTCCACAGCTCATATGAGTCAAAGAGAATGAATAGAGCACCCTTAACACTTGCTCTTTGCCCAGAAATGTAGGGGCTTTTAAAAAAAAAAATTTTTTTTTGAAGACTTTTATTTGTCAGAGAGAGAGAGAGAGAGGTAGGCATACAGGGAAGCGGGCTCCCTGCTTCCCTGCTGAGCAAGGAGCCCGGCGTGGAACTCGATCCCAGACCCTGAGATCATGACCTGAGCTAAAGGCAGACACTTTAACCAACTGAGCCAACCAGGCCTCTCGAAAAGTAGGCTTTAAAATAGGCAAGTTTCTTTCTAACCAGTAAATACAAGGAGGAAACATGCTAAGATTCAGTAAGGTCCAGTGATGTGGTCTACATGGAGGCTCTAATGTGGACACCAAAGAACATACTAGGCCAGTTTAACCACTGGCTGGGTGGCTAAATTCTTCCCTTTCTGTGTTGCAGTTTTCCCGTCTGCTTTATTCCATTCTTCTCTTTCCTCGGAGGGACTGTGGGAAAATGGAAATAAGAGTATGACTATGAGAAGAGCTTTGAGTTTGAAAGATACCAGGAAAATACAAGATGCTGTTAAAATTCATCTGCCCCGAACAATAACCCTTTAAAGACCAATTATCATAACCAGTTTGAGTATGCCATTGCATCATCCCCTTTTAAAAACATGGAGAGGCACCCCCCACTTAGAAAACTATTTAATCCTAAATTAAAGGTGAGGATTAGGACTGCTGGCTTCATTTAAATTGAGAGCGACATAAATTGCCAGCTGCTAGTTTAGGGATTATTGTTGATGAGGGATTTTAACTGTGGAATAGACTGTTGTCAGAATTAGGTAGGTCAGACCTTATTTGACACAACATAGACTGTTTCTTTCTGTGCCTTTATTTTTATGTGAAAAACTATATATAAAAACTGAGTGGGAAGGTGTTTTTAAAATCCCAGTTAATATTAAATAAATACCAAAAGCTTATAGTGTGTTAGGAGCTGACAAGGTATCATAATATCTAAATGGATTTGTTGACCTTTAAAATGGAGCTTGGCTCTCATGTCTATTTGTCACAATTTCCTACTTATTTCCTTCCCCACCTTTTCCCCATTGTCAACTCTTGTTATTCTCAATGGTCATGGAAAAAATATATTCGTTTGAGAGCCTTAATGTGACCAAAACAACACAGACTGACAGGTCATCTCTCCTCCTTACTGAACTATTTTTTTTAAGGTGTAATTGAAATACATTATATTAGTTTCAGATGTATAACATCTGAAATGTTATTCTATATTTGTATATAGATGATTCTATATTTGTATATATTGCAGAATGATCACCATAACAAGTCTAGTTAACGTAACATTTACTGAAGTATTTCATTTGAGCTCATTACAGAGCTTCTATCAGTAAGAACAAAGCTTTTAACACAAAGCTTGTACCAACAAACAGAATCTCATCAAGATGTTCATTTTGGTCTTCCCCCTAACTCCTCAAGAGAATGTTCTAGTGATAATATCCAGTCCAATTGTATATCTTCTACATGTGATTAAAATGCCATAGGATTATTAGATTGCATAGACTTTGAAGTCGTCTTCTTATGAGGTAAACTATTGTATTAGTGTGAAGAGAGAAATCAAATTTTGGGAAGGAGGAATGAGTAAAACGATGCGTTAGGGTACAACAGATGACTGGGTGAGTCCAACAGGAATGGAGAGGGAAAGCAAATGAAGCTCTAGATCTTATATTTGGTATTTAAATAGTAATTTTAAAAAATCTTTCTTAAAGAAGGTCTGTTGATGGGCCAGGCTTGGGAGAAAGGAAGAAGGCCTCTGGAGGAGTGAGGTTGGTTCACATTTTATTCGATCTCTATTTCCCACTGCTCACAGATTTCATTTTAGAAACAGATCTTCCAAAAGCGTATTATATGTAATCGTGAAATATTAGTAACAACTTAAAAGTCCAGTAATGAAGTAGAGTTTAATAAGTCTTGGTTAGACTATGTTGTTACTTTTTTTTTCAAAGATTTTATTTATTTATTTGAGAGAGAGAGAGAGAGAGAGCACAAGCAGGGAGAGGAACAGAGGGAGAGGGAAAAGCAGGATCCCCATTGAGCAGGGAGCCTGACACAGGGCTCAATCCCAGGACTCCGGGATCATGACCCGAACCAAAGGCAGACGCTTAACCAACTGAGCCACCCAGGCGCCCCTAGACTATGCTGTCATTTAAAATAACATTGTAAATAAAAATTAGTGATAATTTCGATGGTAATATGCAAATACGATTATATTCTTAGGTTAAAAAAAAAGTAACATGTAAAAAGCATAAAAATAAAAGCATAGAAAAAATACTGGAAAATATTTTTGGAAAATATCAGATAATTTGGTTATTCTCTCTGTGGTAGAATTATGAGTGGTTTTTACTTTTTTTATTTTTATTTTCTAAATTTTCAAAAAAGAACATGTATACTGTTGGACTAATAAAACAACATTTTTTAAATACTGCAATAAATAAAAAGCTTTCTTGCCTTTAAAGAGATAAAATAATGTAATTTTTTAAAGTATGGCTTTTGGTGTTATAATGAACAGAATATTTATTAAAAACCTAGTTTGTTGTATGAATGTATGGTGGGAGTGGTTTGTATACACAAAATTAAATTTAACATTTTGAATTAATCAACAGTTAACATCTGCTATGACCAGGGCCCCCTCACAGATACTGTAGAGGACAGAATCATTATGAGGCACAGATCTTGTTTACAGAAGGCTTACATCTGATTGTTGAAACAAGGCTTAAGCTAGCAGAAATATCAATAATAATCCCCATGACTAGCTGATGTGTTTTTCCACGAGTCATTACATGATGTTTCATTCATGTAACCTGATGACCAGAAGATGCCTCTGGAGAGGACCTGTACACTTGAAAACATCTTAGCCAATCTTTTTTTGGAATATTATCTATCTCTAGGTAATAACCATGTACCACAGGAATCTGAAGAGGCAGGACTTTTTTTTCCATTTAAAAAACTGAATCAAAATTGATTCAACATAAAATAGGGGCTAAATCTTTACAGGATTTTAAATTTCCCTTTGGGCCAGGGTTCAGCCTTTTGGGCCTCCTTCCAATTAGCACCCTTGACTTTATTTTTTCTTATCAAGACTTAGCATTTGTGTTTTGATTCTTTTGGGTAGCTAGCTCAACACTTCAACCTGTCCTGGTTTGTTATAGGCAGAGACAAGTGGTAAGATTCTCCAAATCTATTCTGTCATAGCTTAATACCTCTGTCAAAGCTCAGTGCTAAGAGCTGTAAAGATGCTCAGATAGAGAGCTAAAATTAGTCTGGCAGTTGCAAATGTCTTCTTTGAGAAGCTACTCCCAACATGTACTAAGCTATAAGGCAACATCTTGTCTTTCTCTAGGAAACCCCTATATTCCAAATTTAGATTTCACATGCTTATCTAACCTGGCCCCCTATTATCATCATGACTGTTATTATTGCTTAGCACCCTTATCAAAGAATTAAAATTACACCACACACAAAATGTGAAGTTCAGCATACTTCCTCTCCAGAGGGAACCTAATCTAGATACGCACACACAAAAAATATAGAACTATCTTAGGCGAGAGAGAGGAGGGAGGGAAAGCAGTAGAGGGGAAAAGAAATAATCATTTTAGAATTTTCATAGAGAAGGTATAAAGGAGCTTCACAGGAGGTCCCAAAGGGAGTAGGTTGAGGTCACCTGCCACTCTTGACGATGGAATAGCATTATTATTAATTCAATTCAATGAAAGGTCCAGCTCTGCAAAAGGAAATTTGCTAAGGTCTCATCCATTACTAACCTGAATGGCCCAGGTTCCTTTCTCTTCATCTTTTTCCTCTATTGTTTCCTTGTATTGTGTATAATTTTATGAGCTTTGTGATTAAGTTGAAGAAAAATGAGACTGCTATTTAAGGACAATTATTAGTGTTTTAGAACGTATACTTCTGTCTACTGTAGAGTATTACTCCATGTAGAAGCTGGAGCGCTTTTCCTAATTCTCAGCTGTTCGAGGAAAGCACATTTACGATATCTTCAACTGGCCTCAACACATATATTTGGAAGACGATAATATTATTGCTATTATTAGATTTACTGAATACTCTTTTTAGTTTCAGAATGAACCTGACTGTGAAGGTTATTAAGCAAAATATGTTCAGTAAAATCATCATCTTTAGATTCAGAAAATTATCACTGAATGTTAATTTATGGATATTGAAGTAATACATAGGATTTCCCTTGACCATAGATGGCTATGCAATGCAAGCAAACTCTTAAGAGAGATCATATGTAATTGGAAAACTTATCTTCCGATTTATTGGTAAAAAGGTACTCAGAAGATGAGCAGTGATTATGTTCATAATTCTTTTCAGTATTTTTCCTCATAGTTATCCCTGTCCCTCCAACCAGTGGAGATGGATGAACAATACCACTGCCCAGGGGTTTATCTAACTGAACTAGTAATCTCATTTTTTCATTTTTACCCATAAAGTTCATGTAGACTTTTAAGTATTATGTTTAATTATAAACAGAATAGAATGCTTTGTAGAGTATTTATGTTTCAATAATCTTGGCAGAATTACGTGCCACTTTAAAAATCTAGTGTACTGAGGTAAACTTAGGTACAATAAAAATTGCCCAGGGATGCCCGGGTAACTCAGTCAGTTAAGCCTTCGGCTCAGGTCATGATCCCAGGGTCCTGGGATTGAGCCCCTCATCGGGCTCCTTGCTCAGCAGGGAGTCTGCTTCTCCCTCTCCCTCTACCCTTCCCCCCACTCGTGCTCATGCTCTCTCTTTCTCAAATAAATAAATAAAATCTTTAAAAAAAATAAAAATTATTTAACCCAAAGTCACAATGATTTTCTCCTATGTTTTCTTCTGGAAGTTTTACAGTCTTAACTTTTATATTTAAGCATATGATCCATCTTGAGTTAATTTTTGTGGATAGTACGAGGAAAGGATCAAGGTTTATTTTTTTCTATATGGCCATCCAATTGTTTCAGCATTATTTGTTTTAAAGTTATTTGCTTTCCCCATTCAATTGCCTTAGCACATTTGTCTATGTGTCTTGGCACTCTCTGTTCTGATCCAATAATCATTTGTTAATCTTTACGTCTGCATCACACAGATGACTTGATGACTGCAGCTTTCTAGTTAAGTCTTGAAATCAGGTAAAGTCTTTCAGCTTTGTTCTTTTTGCAAATTGTTTTGGCTAAACCAGGTTCTTTGTATTTCTATGTAAATTTAGAACCAGTTTGTCAATTTCCATTTTTAAAAAAGATTGCTGGGGTTTTGATTGATATTGTGTTGAATCTATAGATCAGTTTGGGGAGAGCTGACATCTTAATAATACTGAGTGTTCTGATCCATAACAGGGCATATCTCTGGATTTATTTAGGTCTTTAATTTCTCTCAGCAATATTTTGTGGCTTTTAACATATAAATCTTGTACATAGTTTGTTAAATTTTTCCTGAAGCATGTTTTTTGACACGATCTTAAATATTTAAAATTCTTTATTTACATTAAAAAAATAAAAGTTGTATATATCTAAGGTGTACAACATGATGATTCGATATACATATCCATAGTGAAATGATGAGCACAGGCAAGCTAATGGACATATCATCACCTCACATAATTACCATTTTTTGTGTGTGACGAGTGCACCTGAAATCTACTCTCTTAGCACATTTCCAGTGTTCAATACAGTATTATTAAGGCTGGTCATCATGCCTATATATTAGCTCTCTAGTCCAACACATCCTACTACATAACTGCAACTTGATACCCTTTGACCAACATCTCCTCATTTCCCCATTGCCACCTCCCCCAGCCTCTGGTAAACACCACTACTCTCTAGTTCTATGAGTGACTTTTTTCTTTCTTTTTTTTAGATTCCCCATATAACTTAGATGATGTAGTATTTGTCTTTCTCTATGTGCCTTGTTTCACTTAGCATGTTTTCAAGTTTCATCCATGTTGTCACAAATGGCAGGATTTCCTTCTATCTCATGGCTGAATAATATTTCATTGTATATTTATACCACATCTTCTTTTTTTTTTTTAAAGATTTTATTTATTTATTTGAGAGAGAGAGAGAATGAGAGATAGAAAGCACGAGAGGGAAGAGGGTCAGAGGGAGAAGCAGACTCCCTGCTGAGCAGGAAGCCCAATGTGGGACTCGATCCCAGGACTCCAGGATCATGACCTGAGCCGAAGGCAGTCGCTTAACCAACTGAGCCACCCAGGGGCCCTATACCACATCTTCTTTATCCATGCATTCTGTCAGTGGACACTTAGATTGTTTCCACACCTTGGCTATTGTGAATAATACTGCAATAAACATGGGCATGCAAATATCTCTTCAAGATCCTATTTTTATTTCCTTTGGATTTCATTTCCTTTCCTGAATTGGGATTGCTAGATCATATGGTTTATTTTTAAATTTTTTGAGAAATCTCCATACTATTTTCATAATGGCTGTACCAATTTACATTCCCATCAACGGTATACAAGGATTCTCTTTTCTCCACATCTCAACAACATGTTATCATTTGTCTTTTTGATTATAGCCATTCTAACGTGTGTGAGGTATTATCTCATTGCATTTCCCTGATTATTAGGGATGTTGGGCATATTTTCATAATACCTGTGTGCCATTTGGATGTCTTCTTTTGAAAAATATCTATTCAGATCCTTTGCCCACTTTTTAAATTTAAATTTAAATTTTTTCTTTTTCTTTTTTCTTTGCTACTGAGTTATATGAGTTGCTTACATATTTGGGATAGTAACTCTTTATCAGCTATATGGTTTGCAGGTATTTTCTCTTTTCTGTGAGTTGCCTTTTCATTTTGTTAATTATTTTCTTTGCTGTGAAGAAGCTTTTTAGTTTGATATTAAGTCCCACTTATGTATTTTTGCTTTTGGTGCTTGTGCTTTTGGTGTTATATCCAGGAAATCACTAATTTTGTTGTCTATTTGTGTGTGTGTGTGTGTGTTTTAAGATTTATTTATTTATTTGAGAGAGAGAGAGAGAGTGAGAGCATGCACATGAGTGTGGGGAGGGGCAGAGGGAGAAAATCTTCAATCAGACTCCCCACTGAGCAGGGAGCCCCACGAAGGGCTTGATCTCATAACCCATGAGATCATGACCTGAGCTAAAACCAAGAGATGGATTCTTAACCAACTGAGCCACCCAGGCACTCCTATTTGTGTTTTCTTGTTGTTCACTGAATTTCTTTCAGAGGATTATTCTCAATTCTTTGTCAGATAGTTCATAGATCTCCATTTTTTTTTAGGGTCAGTTATTAGAGCTTTATTAGTTTACTTTTGTGGTATCCTGTTTCCTTATTTGTGATCATTGTGGCCTTATGTTGGTGTCTGGACCTTTGAAAAAGTGCAGGTTGGCTTAAGCAGGGGAAGCCCTTCACCAGTCAGCCCATCCAGAGATCCTGGGTGGGGTGTCTGGTGATGTCCATGGGTGCGTTTGCTGCTGGAATCCTTAGCCAGGCAGATCTGGTGCTTGGGTCAGCAGCTGGGCAGGCTCTGTGCTTTGGTCCAAAGGGACCAGTCTGGTGTCTAAGTCATTGGGGGGATGGGCCTGGAGCCTGATCCTAGGGGGGCAGTCCTAGAGCCGGGTCCACGGGGTTGGCCCAGTGCCAAGGTCTACTAAGGCAGGCCTGGGCCCTGATTCTGCTGGACCTGGGGCCTCAGGGGTCCCTCTTGCACTGGGGTGTGTCTGGGGGCTGGGGCCAGAGGAACCAGCCTGGAGTATGGGGCCACCTATCACTGGATTGGGCCCAGTCCTGGGGTCTACAGTGAGGATGAGTATTTGTTTCACTTACCTTCTCCCATTGGGAGGGTATATCTCTCTGTACTGGACTGCCTGGTCTCTAGGAAGGAGTGACAGGAGTAATGTGAAACTGTCTTTCCTACCCTCTCAATGCATCTTTTCTTATTTCTTTGCTCTACCCAGGTGCCATAATTCCCACCTGGAATCCTTAGCTCTTGTGAAGGTATTTTCATGTGTAGATTTTTGTTCAAACTGATATTTCTGTGAGGGGTCAACCACTGGAAACCTGCTGATGTCTGAAAGCCAAATGATATATTTTTAAATTTTAAATTATCCATTGCTTGTATATAGAAATGCAATTGATTTTTGTATATTAACCTATATCCAGTGTCATTCTTAAATCACTTATTAGTTTTAGTAGGGTTTGTTTTTTAGCTTCCTTAGGATATCCTATATATATATCATCATGAGGTCTATGAATAAAGGCAGTTTTACTTCTTTCTTCATAGCCTGCATGTCACTCATCTTCTTCCTTCTCTTATTGCATCAAGTAAGACAGCCAGTACCATATTATGAAAAATGGCAAGAGTGAATATTCTTTTTATTTTTTTAAGATTTATTTATTTATTTTAGTGAGAGAGAGAGAGAGAGAGAGAGAGAGAGAGAACATGCAGAGGGGCAGAGGAAGATGGAGAGAGAAACTCAAGCAGACTCCTTGCTGAGCACCGAGACTGATAGGGGGCTTGATTTCATGACCCTGAGATCAGACCTGAGCTGAAACTGAGAGGTGACCCTTAACCAACTGCACCACCCAGGCGCCCCAAGAGTGAATATTCTTACCACGTCTGCCATTTTAGAAAGCATTTGTTCTTTTACCTTTAAGTATGATGTTATACTAGTTTTTTTTTTTTAAGATTTTATTTATGTATTTGAGAGAGCGGGAGAGAGCATGAGCAGGAGTGAAGGGCAGAGGGAGAAGGAGAAGCAGACTCCCAGACAGCCAGACGTGAGACTTGCATGACCTGAGCTGAAGGCAGACACTTAACTGACTGAGCCACCCAGATGGCCCACTTTAGTTTTTTTTTTAAACCTTTTTTTTTTAAGATTTTATTTTATTTATTTGTCAGAGAGAAAGAGCACAAGGAGGGGGAGTGGCAGGCAGAGGGAGAAGCGGACTCCCTGCTGAGCAAGGAGCCCGATGTGGGACTTGATCCCAGGACCCTGGGATCATGACCTGAGCCAAGGGCAGCCGCCCAACCAACTGAGCCACCCAGGTGTCCCCCACTTGGGTTATTTTTTTGTAGATGTACTCAATCATGTTGAGAAATTTCCCTTTTATCTATGGTCAGCTGAAGTTCTGGGTTTTTTTTTTTTAATGAATATTTGTTGAGTTTTGTTGCATGATTTTTCTACATCTATTAAGATGTAACTATAAAATGTCTTTTCTGTTTCCCAACACATTAATTTTTCCAACATTTCTCATTCCTTGTTTAAATCCTAATTTATGGGGTCCCTGGGTGACTTAGTTGGTTAAGCGTCTGCCTTTGGCTCAGGTCATGATCCCAGCATCCTGGGATCGAGCCCCACATCAGGCTCCCTGCTCAGCGGGGATTCTGCTTCTCTCTCTCCCTTTGCCCCTCCTCCCTGATTGTGCTCTCTCTCTCTCTCTCTCTCTCTCAAAAATAAATGAATAGGACGCCTGGGTGGCTCAGTTGGTTAAGCGACTGCCTTCAGCTCAGGTCATGATTCTGGAGTTCTGGGATGGAGTCCTGCATCAGGCTCACCGCTCAGCGAGGAGTCTGCTTCTCCCTCTGACCCTCCCCCTCTCATGTGCTCTCTCTCTCTCATTCTCACTCTCTCAAATAAATAAGTAAATAAAATCTTAAAAAAAATAATGAATAAAATCTTTAAAAAAAATAAATCCTAATTTACTAATTCATCCGCTAATATTTTCTTTTCCTGAAGACTTAAAAATCCCAGTTCTTATAGTGCATGTCTACTTGCAATGGCTTCTCTCACCAAATATACACCTGAGTTGGGTGGGGTAGTGGTGGTAAAACACTCCAACCAGGTGTATTTTGTAATAGCTTCCTAGGTGATTCTGATAAATCTCTTCCTATGAGAGCTTGTGAAGGCCTAGAACATGATAGGGATTCTTATTTTTATAAATATTTTCCTTTATGTTCTTTCTAGATGATGTAATAAACTTACACTTGGTAATGTCATATGATGGAATCCTATGCAGCCATTAAAAATAATGTTTCTAAAGAATATTTAATGACATTGGAAATGCTTATAATTATAAATTTTTTTTATCATTCTGTAAAGAATGATACCTAAATATCAAAAGCTGGTATCTCTTTTTTTTTTAAATATCACTGTCCTTTATTAAATTATGAACATTTTCCAATATATTTAAATGTTTTAATAGCTGTATAATATCCCATTTCATAGTCATGCCATAATTTTATTATTAGCAATTTTTGAAAATTTAATAATTTAATAATGCAGTATATATTCTTTTATGTCTGGTTTCTTATATTCAGCTTTTTTTGTTTAAAATTTTTATGTAAATTCTAGTTAGTTAACATATTAGTGTAATATTGGTTTCAGGAGTAGAATTTAGTGATTCATCACTTATATATAACACACAGTGCTCATCACAACAAGTGCCCTCCTTAATGCCCATCACCCATTTAACCCATCCCCCACCCGTTTCCCCTCCAGCAACCCTCATTGTGTTCTCTACAGTTAAAAGTCTTTTACGGTTTGGCTCCCTCCCTCTTTTTTCCCCCTTCCTCTATGTTCATCTGTTTTGTTTCTTAAATTCTACATATGAGTGAAATCATATGGTATTTGTCTTTCTCTGACTGACTTATGATTTTGCTTAGCATAATACTCTCTAGTTCCATCCACATCCTTGCAAATGGCAAGATTTCATTCTTTTTGATGGCTGAGTAATATTCCTGTGTGTATGTGTGTCTGTGTGTGCCACATCTTTATCCATTCAAGTTGACGGATATTTGGGCTCTTTCTCTCCATAGTTTGGCTATTGTTGATAGTGCTGCTATAAACATCAGAGTGCTTGTGCCCCTTTGAATCTGTATTTTTGTATCTTTTGGGTAAATACCTAGTAGTGCAATTGCTGGATCCTGCGTATTCTATTTTTAACTTTTTTTTTTTTAAATCCTGCCATTTTCTTTCTTTTTTTTTTTAAGATTTTTTAATTTATTTATTTGAGAGAGTGAGAGTGAGAGAGAGAGAGAGCACATGAGAGGGGGAAGGGTCAGAGGGAGAAGCAGACTCCCTGCTTAGCAGGGAGCCCGATGTGGGACTCGATCCCGGGACTCCAGGATCATGACCCGAGCCAAAGGCAGTTGCTCAACCAACTGAGCCACCCAGGCGCCCTATTTTTAACTTTTTGAGGAACATCCATACAGTTTTCCAGAATGGCTGCACCTGTTTGCATTCCCACCAACAGTGTAAAAGGATTCCTTTTCTCTGCATCCCTGACAATATCTGTTGTTCCTGAGTTGTTAATTTTAGCCATTCTGAAAGGTGTGAGGTGGTATCTCGTTGTGATTTTGATTTCTATTTCCCCGATGATGAGTGATGTTGAGCATCTTTTCATGTGACTGTTAGTCATCTGGATGTCTTCTTTGGACAACTGTCTATTTGTGTCTTCTGCCCATTTCTAAACTTGATTATTTGCTTTTTGGGTGTTGAGTTTGGTAAGTTCTTTATAGATTTTGAATATTAACCCTTTATCAGATATGTCATTTGCAAATATCTTCTCCCATTCTGTAGGCTACCTTTTAGTTTTGTTGATCAAAGTTTCCTTCTCTGTGTAGAAGCTTTTTATCTTGATGAAGTCCCAATAGTTCATTTTTGCTTTTGTTTCCCTTATCTCTGGAGATGTGTCTAGTAAGAAGTTGGCTATGGCCAATGTCAAAGAGGTTGCTGCCTGTGTTCTCCTCTAGGATTTTGATGGATTCCTGTTTCACACCGAGGCCTTTAATCCATTTTTTTTCAAATATTTTATTTATTTATTTGACAGAGAGAGACACAGCGAGAGGGAACACAAACAGGGGGAGTAGAAGAGGGAGCAGCCCGCAGAGCAGGGAGCCAGACTGGGGAGGGGGGCTCGATCCCAGGACCCTGGGATCATGACCTGAGCCGAAGGCAGACGCTCAGCAACTGAGCCACCCAGGCGCCCCTTTTAATCCATTTTGAATTTATTTTTGTGTATGGTATTAGAAAGTGGTTCAGTTTCATTCTTCTGCATGTTGCTGTTCAGTTTTCCCAACACCATTTGTGGAAGACACGGTCTTTTTTTCCATTGCATAGTTTGCCTCATTTGTTGAAGATTAGCTGACCATACAGTTGTGGATCCATTTCTGGGTTTTCTATTCTGTTCCATTGATCTATGTGTCTGTTTTTGTACCAGTAGCATACTGTCTTGATGACTACAGCTTTGTAATATAGCCTGAAGTCCAGAATTGTGATGCCTCCAGCTTTTTCTTTTTCAAGATTGCTTTGTCTATATGGGATCTTTTGTGATTTAGGATTGTTTGTTATAGTTCTGTGAAAAATGCTGGTGGTATTTTGATAGGGATTGTATTAAATGTGTAGATTGCTTTAGGTAGCATAGACGTTTTAACAATATTTGTTCTTCCAAACCATGAGCATGGAATGTTTTTCCATTTCTTTGTGTCATCTTCAATTTCTTTCATAAGTTTTCACAGATCTTTTGCCTCTTTGGTTAGGTTTCTTCCCAGGTATCTTCTGGTTTTTGGTGCAATTGTAAATGGGATGAGTTCCTTAATTTCTCTTTCTGCTGCTTCCTTATTGGTATATAGAAATGCAACAGATTTCTGTACATTAATTTAATTTTATTTTTTTTAAAGATTTTATTTATTTATTTGACAGAGAGAGACAGTGAGAGCAGGAACACAAGCAGGAGGAGTGGGAGAGGGAGAAGCAGGCTTCCCACTGAGCAGGGAGCCCGATGTGGGGCTCAATCCCAGGACCCTGGGATCATGACCTGAGCCGAAGGCAGACGCTTAACAACTGAGCCACCCAGGCGCCCATGTACATTAATTTTATATCCTGCGTGACTTTCCTGAATTCATGTACCAGATCTAACAATTTTTTGCTGGAGTTTTTCAGGTTTTCTGCATAAAGTATCACGTCATGTGTGAATAGGGTGAGTCAGGCAGTTAAACAATGAAGAAGAGACTTCTTCTTCAAATGAAAAATTTGACTTCTTCCTTGCTGATATGGATGCCTTTTTTCTTTTTGTTGCCTGATTGCTGAGGCTTCAGCTTCCAGTACTATATTAAATAACAATGGTGAGAGTGGACATCCCTGTCTTGTTCTTGTTCTGTTTTTCCCCATTGAGGATGATGTTAGCTGTGGGCCTTTCGTACATGGCCTTTATGATGTTGAGGTATGTTCCCTCTATCCCTACTCTGTTGAGGGTTTTTTTCAAAATGGATTTTGTGTAATGTAATGCTGTATTGTATGCAATATAATGCTGTCCAATATAATGTCCAATGCTGTATTTTGTCAAATGCAAAAGCTGATATCTCAAAGGCTAGTAGAGTTGCTGGGGATTTGTACTTTCATATTCTATTGTATTTTTCAAGTTGTCTGCAGTAAGTGAGAATATATTAAGAAATTCATACAATATAGATAAGAGTACTCCCCAGAAGTAGCCTCCCACTTTTCATTTTGGTGTATACTGCCCATACTTTTACTGTGTGCATTGAAATACATATAGAAACAAAAATTTAAAAATACAACATATGATCTAGTACACATAATTCAGCAACTTGAGTTTTTCACTTACTATTTTTATGCCACTACATATATATCTACCTCCTTCTCTTCTCCTGTTGCATGATGTTCCCAAAATTAGATGTACTATAGTTTAACTACATGCAGATTGTTTCAATTTCTTGTTATAGGCAAAACTGTAGTGGATCTTCTTAGACATATTTGTTAGTGCATACATGCCACTGTTTCTAGAAGGCAGATACCAAGAAGGGAAACTGCTAGCTCAAAGGCTGTGCATGTTGTACATTTCAGTAAGTACTAACAAATTACCGTCAAAAAAATGTTTTTCTAATTTATGCTATCATTAATAGCACATGAGTTCTCCAAACCCTTGCCTACATTTGATATTATAAATGCTTAAAATTTTTGCCAGTTTTATAAGGGAAAAGTATATATCTTATTTTAATTTGCACTTCCTTAGTTACTGAGTTCCACCATTTTTTTAAAGTTTATTTTTGTTATTTGGATTTCCTCCTGTCTCAATTGTCCCCTGTTTCTATAGGATTGTATTATCCTTTGTGATTTAAGGTGTTATTTATATATATTTTGAATATTAGTCTTTTGCTATACAGGTTTCAAAATTTTTCCGTCAGCTCATCATTTGTGTTCTATTGAACAGAATTGTCAATTTTGAAATAGTCAAATATTTTTCTTTATGGCTCTTGGGTTGTTCTTTGATGTCCCTTCCTATCCCATATTTTCCTAGGTTCTAAATATCCTTAGAGCTTATTTTGAAAATTTAGTCTTTAAACTATGTGGACATTAATTTTGTGAAGGGTAGGGGGGTAGACATGGAACCTAATTTGTTTTTCAAATGAATAACTAGTTGTCCAAACACTGTTTATTTAACCTTTCTCCACTGACCTGAAATGTCATCTTCCTCATATGCAAAATTCCCATATATACATAAGACTGCTTCTGTATTATCTTTTCTGTTTCATTATCTATGCTTATCTCAATGTCATACATTTAGTCTATGGTTTTATGATATGCTTTGATATAGGGCAATTTCCACCTTCCCCGTTATTTCATTTATGCTAAAAAAGGTTTAAAAAAACTCTCTTCTTCATTGTTTAACTGCCTGACTTTCCCTTCTTCCTTGAGTTCCACATGACAGGGAGGTAAAATTAAAAATATCCATAGGCATGGGAAAAGAAAGAAAGGAGACAAAAAAAGAAGTGTTCTCAAGATGGTGTTTTTTTCCCCTATACTTCAAGAAGCTACACTATGAATTATGCCACATACAAAATAAGGTAGATTTTGTATGTTCAGTCACTGTCTAAATCAAAGTTGTTTCTGGTTTCATTACTAGCCAGTCACCAATGACAGGGACCATGTATATGTAAAATGTGAATTGATGGGAAATAGAAACATGACTCAGTTTGAGAAAATGAACAAGGACTAAAGTGAACAAAGAACATGATGAGAGCCAATAAAATACTGGTATTATTCTTATGGACCCACCTGTCAGGAACTAAAATCTCTAAGCTTAGCATGTCTATGGTATCTTGAGTTTTTCCTGCTGCTTCTATTTATGCCACTTGATGTTTCATATGGATTATAGGGGGATCAATTCCTTATTTGATAATTGAAATGACAGAGAAAGGAAAAGTATTATTAGGGATATTATAGTAATGAGTAACAGAAAATATCATGTTAATTGGAAGTTGGTAAGCATTAAAAAGGGAACTTGGCAAATAAACAGTTTAACCTTTAAATCCAACCATTGTACACAATATGGTTATATTCAATATAAAGTTGTACCTGTTTTCATAGTGAAGCTAATGTTACACCGGTAGGAAAAGCTGTCAGGTGGGCAAGAGTGGCTTTACCTCAACAGTTAATTATTTACAATGAACTTAATTGTTTGTTGTTAAAAAAAACATGTTGATAAGGCATGATTGTCAAGGGCCTTGGTAATGTGTACTCTAGTTGCCCTCACTGAATTCATATTTTACTTTATTTTTTTTAAAGATTTTATTTATTTATTTGACAGAGAGAGAGAGACAGCGAGAGAGGGAATACAAGCAAAGGGAGTGTGAGAGGGGAAGCAGGTTTCCCCCGGATCAGGGAGCCCGACGCGGGGCTAGATCCCAGGACCCTGGGAACACGACCTGAGCTGAAAGGCGGACGCTTAACGACTGAGCCACCCAGGCGCCCCTGAAGTCATATTTTAAAGTGTTCATAATCTGTTAGCTTTTTGAAACCTAACAACCTTTGTTTTTAAAACCAACTTTTTTGTAAACCTGAAAGTGTAGCTTTTGAGGAAAAATTGAAAACAGTGTAACTCTTTTACATATCATATAAATTATATAGCAAATCTTCTCTAGGTGGAGTTCATCCCGTTAAGTTGTGGGCATTTTCTAGGAAACTGGTGCTAACGAATCTTCTGTCAAGTTGCTTCCAAACTACTCATACTCTTAGTGGGGCGCTCGGTTAGGAAGTGTGCTTCTGAGTTCGTTCTATAGCGGGCGCTGATGAGAGGCAGAAGTCTATGGACGCTCTGATGCGGTTGCATACGTTTAAGATCTTCCCGCTCTTACCCGGTGGGCTAAAACTTTTAACTGCCATCTGACTGGTCTGGCTTCCCACTCTGTCTGGTGCCCCCTGGTGCTCATCACCTGCACAATCTTGAGTAGTTGCGAGGAGCAAAGGGGTCCAGAGAGCCTAAGGATGCTTTCAAGGAAAGCATTCCGTTACTGTGAACTACATGGATCCAGATTTCCTTTAAGTCCAAAGCCATGGTATAAATTACATGTGTACATTCACGTACCTCTAGGGAAAGGGGATGTTGTTTTACTAAGCCCTCAGGCAAATGAAAGATGGAAATTAAGCCCAATCGACTACATAGCAAAAGTCAACTCGGCTCTCTCAAGTTTGTGGTAAAAGACGCAAAGATACGTGGACCTTCTTTTTTCTCGAATCTTCGCTCACCGCACCGTTAATTTTTTTCTGGCATAGCAAAAGATTCAATATGCTCCTGGATTTCAGGAGGGCAGCCAATCTTTGAAAGCCAGAATATCTATCGTGGGGCTGCAGCTGAGAGTGTGGCCTTATTTGTTATGGAAGGGAAGAGGAGAGGAGGTAGCACTCCCTGTCTCCTCCCGCAACCCATTTCATCACTATTAATTCCATGCACAATTTTCACAAAATTTCTTTTACCCTAGGAAGGAGTCTTCAGCCCCTCTGGCTCTCTGAGCTCAGGTTCTGGTTCTCTTTGCTTTGCTTTCTTTCTCCACTCCCACACCCCTACACTCAACACTACTGCGGCTCTCTCCATTAAAGATGAACAACAGATCATCTTTCATTGCATGGCAACCTCTTAGCGCTCTCTCGCCTCAGCAGTGCATGACGGGAATCTCTCCTCTCGTCCTGCCTCCCTCTTCTTTTTTTTCTTCCGGCCCTTTTTCCACAATTAAACCCTAAATAATGATTTTCCTAGCTAGCGTTGACTTAAGGATGGGGTTTAGCGACCCACGGTGACGCTCCCGTCAGCCTTCCAGAAGGGGCGGTTTCCGAAGAAAACTACAACTCCCATGAGGCATCAGGCTAAAGCGACCACAGAGCATCACGGAAGTCGTAGGCTCCCTCCTCCCCAATCCCTTTCATGCTTCACAGGCGGGAACTACAAATCCCAGGGAGCCTCGGTACTAGCGCGCCTGCGCGAGAGCCCCGAGAGCCGGGTGGGGGTGGGGCGCCCCGGGCGGCGGGGGGCGGGGTCCGAGCGGGCTGTGTGGAGGCTTCAGACGCCCGGCGCCATTTAGCGCGGAGAGTTTCCCCGGCGGACGCGGCTCTCCACGCTCGGCCACTCTGCACCCCCATCTTCGGTGACAGAAGGAGCCTGGTGGGGGTGACTACTCTTTCCTCTCCCTAACTCCCTTCACCCAGTCCTCTCGGTCTCCTCTACTCTCGGCCCAGAGAAGCCGCGGAGCTCGGGCCCCGCGGTGAGCGGCCCTCCCCTCCCCACCGTTCCCTCCCTCTGTCAGCCCCCGGCACCGGCCCGGGAGGAGACGGGGGTTTGCCAGGCCCGGGGCGGGCGGGGAGGCCTCGGGGAAGGGGGGGCCCGCTCCTCAGGCACCGAGGCTTCGAGGCTTCGGCTCTTCCCGTCAGGGCGATGGGCGCCCTGTGAGACTGGTCCCCCTAGCTGGGGGCGCGTGTGGGAGGAGGCGACTGACTGACCGGGAGCCCCCGGGCCGGCCCTCCCTCGCCTTCCTCGGCCCCTCCCACCCTCTTCGGCTCTGGGATTGCCACCGCTCGGGAGTCCGTGCTCGTCCGTTCCTCGCATTGCCGCCGCCCCCGGGGCCTAGCCCGCCCAGCTCGGGAAGCGGCGGCGGCGGGGAGTTGAAGCCGCCGCCGCATCCGCTTCGACTCGGTGCCGGCTCCTTACCCTGCCCCTCATGACTGCGGCGCCTCTGCTGCTCCAGCCTTCCCGGCCGCCGCTCGCCGCAGGATGGATGCGGACCGTGAGGCGCTAACCCCCGTGGCTCAGCTCCTCGACCGCCCGCCGACGAGCCCGCCTCGTGAGCCGCAGCAGCCGCCGCAACTGGGCCCAGTGGCCCGCGTCTCCTTCGGGGCGGCTTGTCAGTGCTGAGTGAGGAGCCGTCCGGGTGCATCCGTACCCGCCGGGAGCGGGAGCCTTAGTAGCGGGACCCGCTCACCTCCGCCGCTCTTCGGGCTCGGCCCCTCGCCCTCTCTTCATTCACAAGTTCGAGCCCGCTCGCCTCGCCTCTGCGGACCGACCATGTCAGGCGGCGCCGCAGAGAAGCAGAGCAGCACTCCCAGCTCCCTGTTCCTCTCGCCGCCGGCGCCTTCCCCCAAGAATGGCTCCAGCTCCGATTCCTCGGTGGGGGAGAAACTGGGCAGCGCGGCGCCCGACGCTGGGACCGGCCGGACAGAGGAGTACCGGCGTCGCCGCCACACTATGGACAAGGACAGCCGTGGCGCGGCCGCGACCACGACCACCACCGAGCACCGCTTCTTCCGCCGCAGCGTCATCTGCGACTCCAACGCCACTGCGCTGGAACTGCCCGGGCTTCCCCTTTCTCTCCCCCAGCCCACCGTCTCCGCGGTAGCGCCGCAGAGTACTCCGCCGGAGCCGCACCGCGAGGAAACCTTGACCGCCACCGCCGCTGCCCAGGTAGCCCAGCTACCTCCTGCCTCTGCCGCCCCTGGGGAGCCAGCCGGCGCGGGCCCTGCCGCCGCGACTGCCCCCGGCAGTACCAGCAGAGATCGCCAAGTGTCCCAGCCCAACCATGTGGGGAGCAAAGAGGAGCCTCCGTCGGCCAGAAGCGGCAGCGGCGGCGGCAGCGCCAAGGAGCTACAGGAGGAACGGAGCCAGCAACAGGATGATATCGAAGAGCTGGAGACCAAGGCCGTGGGAATGTCCAATGATGGCCGCTTTCTCAAGTTTGACATCGAAATTGGCAGAGGCTCCTTTAAGACCGTCTACAAAGGTCTGGACACTGAAACTACAGTGGAGGTCGCCTGGTGTGAACTGCAGGTATAGCCCCACTTCTTTATTTTACGGTAGCTTGGATCTACATTTGGCTCGGTGAAGCCAGTTTATCGATTCCTCCTTTACAAGTCGTTCTCTTAACTGTTCGCTCTGGCGGGGCGTGGGGTGGGGGAGTGGGAGGCCAACTTTTGAAAGAGATTGAAACTAGAACTTGGTACATGACCTACGTAGGATAAGAATTATTGGTAGCCAAAGAGGTTTGCTACTGGGGGGAGTGGTGAAAATCACCTTAGAACAAACGCATTACCTACTTGTTATTGTTTTAGTGTCTGGCAGGAAACTCGGAGTTGGTGGGAAAGTTTCTGAGTTAGGAAAGTACAGAGTCTTCTTGCCTTGTGCATTTCAATCTCAGCAGAGGCTCTGCACTGTTTAGCTGCTGGTGTGTTACATGCGAGTTTCCATCCCCGAGATCAGGCTGTACTTTTAAAATAAGAACGACCTTGTTCCCGAATGACCTTACTTGGGATATATCTTAGTTGGTGATTGCACAGGCATTTAATATAAACTACAAAAAAGACTTTCTTCTCTGGATAATTGACTTCGGACTAGAAAGGTACAATAAGTGTTTGATACTGTCCCACTTGATGACGCTTAAGCCTTTTGGTAGCTAGAGGTTACCTGACAGGGTAGATTAAAACTAGTAAGACTTCACCCCATTCACTATACAGTGACTAGTACAAGAGCCCATGTAAAACTGTGTGCTTTGAGAGTTGTAATGTCACTATGGTTATTTTAAACTTGTTAAGAAAGGTTTTTAAGCCAGACTTTTCCAGGAGTCCAAAGGACTCAGAGTGCTTTGCTTTTAACCTCTCAGGGAGGTTTTCATGGTGTACCTAATGGTGTGTCATTCTGGTTGACAAGTATATTCTACGTTTAAATAGCTAGGTTTGGGCAACTTGTTGCTTGACCTGTAGCAGCTTCATTGAACGTTGCTCTCATCCGGAAGTGAACGCAGGTTGTTTGAAGAAGCAGAGTTCCACTGAATGAAAAAGTCAGTTACAGTATACAGGAAAAATGCCATTATCCATTTTCTTCTTGTCAAGAAAATGGACTGAATGGATCAAAATAGGATATGAAAGTAAATAATCTATTTTATCCATGAATGAATACGCTAGCACTTAACCATTTGAATGTCACCTTCCAAATGACCAAGGCCATATCAGATGTGAAGGGAAGTTAACTCAACATGTGGAAGGAAGTGAACTTAAAAACTGACAAGTTCTTTAGGAACGTAATAATTTCTTAAGTTTTACAGTAAATGATGTAGAACTAAGGCATTGTGAAATAAAAGCTCAATTTTATGGTGGTTTATATTGAAAAGGGTGCAGACCTTTTTGAAAAAATCTTGTCAAACTATAATTTATTCCTATTGATCAGTCATACTCAAAAACTTAGGTCTGAATCCTTTTGGTTTACAGGCAAAAATTCTGTTTACACGAGGACACTTTTTTTTTTTTTTTGCTTTTGTACCAGGGGTGCCTATTGCTGCTGATCCTGGATTTTATTCTTTTGTTAAGGTTTTACATTTGAATAGGTGCTCTATAGATATATTTTTTTAGTTGGTTACCTTACTTTCTTAAGACTGGACCCAAGTAGGGCGCCTGGGTGGCTCAGTTGGTTAAGCGACTGCCTTCGGCTCAGGTCATGATCCTGGAGTCCCGGCATCGAGTCCCACATCGGGCTCCCTGCTCAGCGGGGAGTCTGCTTCTCCCTCTGACCCTCCCCCCTCTCATGCTCTCTCTTCTCTCTCATTCTCTCTCTCAAATAAATAAATAAAATCTTAAAAAAAAAAAAAAAAAGACTGGACCCAAGTAAATGTTGAGCACTTTATGGATTAATTTTGTTAGTTTCAATTTGAATTTAACTTTGAGGACTTATCAGAATGTAATGTGTGTGTTTTCCTTAATCACCTGGAATTTTTTAAAATTTATTTGAGCAAGCGTGAGTGGAGGGGGAGGGGCAGAGGGAGAGGGACAAGCAGACACTCCCCCCCCCCCCCCCCGCCCCGACCCCAGCAGGGAGCCTGTTGCGGGGTTGGATCCCAGGACTCTGGGATCATCACCTGAGCCATCCAGGCGCCCCTCACTTGGCATTTTTTGATAGTTTATTTATCTTGGAACTAATGATACAGTGGGAAAAATCAGTTTGTCTAATGTAATAATTTTGTCTAAGCTCAGTTTTTCTTTGAACTCATTGCTTTTTGGATATTTGTTCTCTGTCTAGACATGGGCATGGTCAAATTAAAGAATATCTGATGCTTTATACATAATATCACCATATTATTTTTAAGTGAGTTGAGGATTTGGCTGCAGAACCAAATAAATCCTAGCTCATTGAGTGGTACCCTGGTTTAGAAACTTTCATATGTCATTTGGCCCTGTTTATACAATTTTTTTGTTTTGTTTTTTAAAATGTGATTTTCCCAGACCCAGGATCCTTTATACCAGTAGTTGGGCAGTATTTTTGGTTTCTTGACCAGGACATTTTCCTAATAACCTATTCATTAGGTGAGTGTTTGAGTTCTTATCTTTGGATACAAATTAAAGGACAAGTCAAGGGATTGTTAAAGCATTGGGAAGAAAGCAAAGCTTTTTCATGAAAGTATACTTCTAACATACATATTTTTTGTAGGAAGATAGGAGAAATATTGTATTCAGTTGTTGAGTTAAAAATCTTAGTGTATTAAAATTGGAAGAAATCTTAGGTTATTCTGCCCAACTACTTAATAAAGAACCTGAAATCATGGAGCAGGTAAATGACTTGCTTAGATTGGTAAAGAACAAATTTTAAAGTGGTTAGGATCAGGGTACCTGGGTGGCTCAGTGGGTTGGGTGTCTGCCTTCAGCTCAGGTCCAGATCTCGGGGTCCTGGGATTGAGACCCTCTTTGGGCTCTCTGCTCAGCAGGGAGTCTGCTTCTCTCTTCCTCAGTGCTCTCTCTCTTTCTCAAGTGAATAAATAGAATCTTAAAAAAAAAAACTGGTTAGGATCTAATGATTTGGGAAATGTTAAAACATTTGTAGTCTAGTAAATGGCTAATTAGTACATCTCAAATGAGGAAATTGTATTTTGGTGTGGAAGTCACTATCAGATTTCTTCAGAATTCTATAACCATAGCAAATTCAATACTTTGGTTTGGGTATTGATTTTATCAATTCAAATGTATAAGTAGGCTTTTTGGGTTGGAGAATGAGTGAAGGTGGTATACAAATCAAATTTGTTTCCATCAAACTAATTTTTAGAATCACTGTATGCATAGCTATTAAAACAAGTATCAATTCCTAATAAATAATATTAGGTAATACTTTGATACCACAGGATCTTAATTACTAACTTTGATCTTTTAAGATGCAGATTTCTTTACTTGATTTTATTAGGCAAATGACATGCCTTAAATTTTAATACTCAGTTTGCCTTGGTCAGAAAATGTTATTGCTGGACTTTGCAGAGTTTACATTGCTTTTCTATGGAAGGATCTTAGTTTTTTAAGAAATGTAGCATAATTTTTTATTTATTTTTTTATTTTTATTTTTTTAAGATTTTATTTATTTATTTGACACAGAGTGAAAGATGGAGAAAGAGAGATCACAAGCAGGGGGAGCCGCAGGCGGAGGGAGAGGGAGAAGCAGGCTCCCCACAGAGCAAGGAGCCCAAGGAGGGGCTCAATACCAGGACTCTGGAATCATGACCTGGGCTGAAGGCAGTAGCTTAACCAACTGAGCCACCCAGGTGCCCCAGAAATGTAGCATAATTTTTTAAAGAAAATGTATTTATACACAGATTTATAAATGATATTACTTACTTTAAGTACTTTTCTCCCCAAATTGCTTCTAGCCTTCACTTGATAACTTGATACATTCACTTTGTATATTGATGAGATTGTTTCCAGATCAACTTGGAAGGGGAAGTCAAATTTTGTTTAAGCTCCAATGTTATTAGTGCTTGCTTTGCTCTGGCTTCTTTTTCTTCTTCTTCTTTTTTTTTAATTAAGGGTCATGTCTCATCATGAGTATATGATAATTTTTTTTGGACTTAGTTTTCTTTTTTTAAATTGAAGTATAGTTGACACAATGTTACATTAGTTTCAGGTGTACAGGTTTTTATTAGTATTTCATAAAAAGTTTAGCAGTGCTGCAGAAATGTGATGTGGTTCTGTGATTAAGAAACCATAACTTATTTCTTTGCTTTAGTTCTTAAAATAACTCCTGAACTGAATCTTCCATTTGAATATTGATGGGTTTTTTGCCTTTATTTTTTACATTTGTGCCAAATTCCTTGTTTTTCAGGATGAGAATCTTCCGTAATTTTCAATCCCAGGAACAAGATTTCAGGGAATAATCTTTGGAGGTTTTTTTTGTTTGTTTATTTTAAAGTCTCAGAGTCACTGAAGAGTATGGGCAACATTGAGATAACTCAAGTGTTGCTGCTGTGCAAATTAAAGAATGATTGGTAACTTGTTTAAAGTAATCCTTTTTCCCTCCTAACAAGACAGAATGGGATTAAAGATAGCATAATTTTGGTTTGGTATGATTTAAAATATATGTAAATTTATTGCTGTAGGAAGTAATCTTTGTGGTACAGGAATTAAGAATTATATTTAAGTTGATTCAGTGATTTTTCTTAGCGTTAAGGGTTTAAATGTTTTCCTTTTCTATTTACCTTTTTTCTCATCTTAAGTATCTTAAGTATCACAGTTGTTCCTAGTGTAAGGTTGTTTCTGTGTAAAACAAATGAGGAATCTATTGTATGGTGATTGAGTTCATTTCTTGATATTTAGGTTTTAGTGCAAGTTCCTGGTCATTTGAAAGTCATTCTGCTTAATCTGTATGGAAACATTCAACTAAAACTGAGCTCTCATTTTCAGAAATTATTTTTATTTTTTTAAAGGGGGGACCAAATTATATTATTATTTTAAAATTTGATTACAACCAATTTTGTTGGCATTAAAATTAGAGGTATTGTAAAATTGAATGGATAAACCAAAAACCAGAAATTAAGTTTGGTAAAAATGGGAATAGGAGTTTTTATTTGGGTTTTCTAGTAGCTTTTAGCTTTTTTAGATGAAGCTGTAAAAGTAGCAAGAGTGGTTATGCTCAAATTATAATTTCTGAAAATGTTAGTATAACATGAAAAAACTCAAAGTTACTAGGTTTTGCTGTACCAGTTCTTTGTATTTATTTTTAGCATCTTGCATTTTATTTGAGGAATTTTTTTGTTTTTTTGTTTTTTTTTCTTAACAGGACCACTGTTGTGTGCAGGAATAGGTGAGACTTACCATGCATGACCTAAATTTAGATTTGAAGAGGGCATTGTTTTCTGCAGTATAACATAGTCATTAAGAACATAACTGAATTCAAATCCTGACCCTGCTAATGATGTGTCACTTTGGGCAACTTCTGTGCTAGTTTCCTATTGATAAAATGGGATGTAATAAGAGTACCTACTTTATAGAGTTGTTGTGACAGCTAAATGAATTATGTAAATATAAAATATTTGGGACAGGGCCTGCCACGTAAGTATTAACAGTGATGATACAGCATCTTTTTAGGCTGTCTCTTTGAGGATATTTTTGAATATTTTGTTTGATTTGTCTATACTTATGCTTGAAAATTCATGTAGCAAAACTCTTATTGTTGCTGTCCTTATGGGGGGAACTTTGGAATTGAACATATTGTCATCAGTGCTTTGAAATTCTTTAGCTTTACCTGTCTTCTGCCTAACTTTGTAATTTAATGACCTGTCACTTTCTCAAGTGCCAGCCTTTTTGAATTATTACCTTCCAGAATTTGCTGAGATCTTTTTCCTTTTGGGATCATTCTTATGGCATTCTTTGGAATGATTCGAAATTGTTTATATTCTTTGTCTCCTTAACTAGTCCTTGAGCTCTTTGAAGATATAAATAGATTCTCAAATTACTTTGATAAATACTATGTTCTTTTCTAAGTTAGAAATAGTTGTAAATCTCAGGGTTGTTTTATCCATACTCCTTGCCTCTTTTTGGTCCACAGCAGATTCTCTAATCTTGTATTTGGAGAGTTCACTATAGTATAACACAATGCTCTATGATGGAAAAGACCTCTAAGGCAGCACATTTGGGTTCTCTGTTACTCAATTATCTGACCCTGAGTAAGGAACTTACATCTGTAATGCTGATTTATTAGTAGTATGACTTAACTGGATTGTTGAAGATAACTGAAAAACTATGTGAAGATACTTTGTAAAGTGTTATAGATAATAAAAGGATAATAGTGCTTTAAAAAAAAATCCTTTTTTTTTTTTAAAGACTATTTATTTATTTATTTGACAGAGAGAGACCGCGAGAGAGGGAACACAAGCAGGGGGAATGGGAGAGAGAGAAGCAGGCTCCTTGCTGAGCAAGGAGCCTGATGCAGAACTCAATCCCAGGACCCTGGGATCATGACCTGAGCCCAAGGCAGACGGTTAACTGACTGAGCCAACCGGTGTCCCTGACAAGATCATCTTAATGGCCAGTAGTTTTGTGCTAAATGACCTTATATATCGATCTCTACGTGGATACTCTCCTTACTTGGACTGGCATGTCATTGTGGGTTAAGATAAATTTGGAAAATGCACAGGTCATCTCTTTAACATGTTGAAGAATTCCTAGACATCATTATCATATTTATATTTACATGCTCTTTGAACATTGCACACACCCCTCCCACACAAATACTCAGTTATAGGCAGTGGAGAGTAACTAAAGAATTATAAACAAAGAAGGTAAGTAGATTTGCATAGTAGTAATTGTGGAGAATGGATTTAAGGAGTACAAGGTCTGTGTAGAGTTTAGCTGGGGTATGAGTATGAGGTTTCTACACCCTGAAATGAGGGCAGTAGTAGAGAAAAGGAATCTTTAAATATTTCGGAGATAAAATATTCAGTGTTTGGTGATGAATTGGCATTTGGAGGAAAAATGAAGCACAGATAAAAAAGGGTAGGGATAGGTGATTGTGCTGTCAACTGAGGGAAGGAATAAGAAAGAATTAGGGGTTTTGTTTTTTTGGGGGAGGGGAAAGGCTATGGAGATACATTCAATTTGACATGTTAAGCCTGAGGTACTTGTGAAACCTCCAGGAAGAAGTTCAGTAGGCAGTTGGATATATTATTGAAGCTCGAAGAATAGGTCCAAGATTCCCAAATGTCTGTGTTAGTCATAGCTGAAATAATGCAAGTACATGAAATCATCGAGGGAGAGGATATATATAAATATAGAGGAAGAGCCAGGGAAGGATAATTTTCCTGGGGCAGAATAGGAATAATTAATGGGTGGGCAGTGGAAAAAAAGAGCCCAGGGGTTAGACTAAATAGAATGCTAGAAGAATGGCAATATCAAGGGAATAAAATTTTAAGAAAGGAATATAGTAGAGAAGTCCAATTTGCATAGTAGTAATTTTGGAGAATAGATGTTAGAAGGACTAGAAAAGAGTTGTAGAGATTAGTTAGGCTTTGGAAATTTATTGTATTTGGCTATTAAGTCATTAACAAAATTCAGGATTATGTAAGGGGATGTGAGCAAGGGTGGATGGAAGTCACTGGTAACATCCTAGATTTATGTATTGTTCGCTAGCCTCCTGTGGCTATTTAACTTAATTAAAATGGAATAAAATTTAAAAACTCAGTTCTTCAGTTAAACTAGCCACATTTCATGTGCTCAAAAGCCATATGTGCCTATCGTATTGGATGGCACAGATAAAGAGCATTTCCATCATTGGGGGAAATTCTATTCGAACATGTATCTAGATCTTGGGTTGACTTGTGTGTGTGTGTGTTTTTTTAACAGCTTGATTTAAATACAGTTTACACACCATAAAGAACATACAGTGTGGGGGCACCGGGGTGGCTCAGTCAGTTAAGTATCTGACTCTTGATTTTGGCTCAGGATTGTGAGGTCTGTTGTGCAGTGGGTGTGGACCCTGCTTAAGATTCTCTCTCTCCCTCTGCGCCTCCACCATGCTCCCCCCACCTCTTAAAATACACACACACACACACACACACACACAGTGTATTGCTTTTATAACTTGTTACATATTTTAAAAATTATTCTGTATTAATAAAGTAAAGTTCCTTTTTTGGAAAAGCTATACAAAGGATGTTATCACAAACTCACATGTACATGCAGAATTAACAGATTAACATTATGTCACATTTGTTCCAGGTATTTGGTGATCTTACAGTTTGAGAATAGTGGAAAATTTGTAGTGGTTTTAAGGGAATGGCTGAGGAAGGTTAATTATTTCTTTTATTTAGACAAGTTTAAATGAGTATGGGGCAAGAAAGATTGGCTAAGTAGAAGGCATGATCAAGGATGAGATGGATAGATAAGCAAGGAAAGGGCTTTAAAAACTTGAAGCATTGAAAAAGTATTTTCTCTGCTTTCTCCGCCTCAGTATCTATCTTAAGGGTCTGTTCTAAGCTAATTATTTTAGTTTTGGTTATTTTTGTGGATAGTTAGATTTAGTCCAAATAAGTTTTCATACTTCATGCTATTTATCAACTAGTGTCCAGAATACTTACCAGAATACTCATTGGAAGTAATGTTCTGGTTAAAGAGAGTTCGTTTCTCTCCTATAATCTCTGGACTTCATGTTTCATTTACATAATAGTATGGTGATATATACTTCAAAAGTGAGCATCTCTCTGAAATGACCCATCTTTGTGTGTCACTTGAGGAAACAGCAAGATTTCAAATAAAATTTTGTTACAAGAAAGATTCTGAATTACTATACTGTTTCTAGAATGTGGTAAAAATGGACTTTTCTATAACAAAAGCCCTAAATACTGCATACCTTTCTTCAGGCCTTTTTTTTGCAAAGTGTTCCTTGCTAATTAATCTGGAAAGGTATTAACAGTTACTAATACCTATCTAATGAGAGCCTTTTTTTGCAACAGGCACAGTACAAGGCAGATATTTTCTTAATTTTATATTTGAAGAAACTAACTCAGGTTTAATAACTTATTTAAGATCATGGTGTATCTTGTTCTTTCCACTGCAAATTACTTCAGTTAAACCAGGAAGAAGAGTTTGAATTTTTGTGGAATTCTAAGTCCTTTTGCTCTATTTAGCAATTATAATTCGTCGTTGAACATCTTACACCTTTATATTTCACTTCATGATATGAATCTCTATTTAAATGTTCTTTTAGCCAGTATTTATATGTAGATTCTTTAAGGAGGGAGATGGTAGGGTCTTTTTAATTAACTTATTGGTGTATTCAGAGTTTTTTAGATGCTATTTACATTCATTGGTTATCACAGGATGTTCTGTTTAGACTTATTTAAGGTAAAGCGGTATTTCTGTCGTCTGTGTGTATCAAATTTCCATCTAATAGAGACAAATTGAAAGGCAGTAGCATTAGTAGGATTTTTGTCAGTGGTCTTTAGCAACTTCTGTAAAGATTGTTCATTTTCAAGTATTACATTGTTAGTAAAAATTAAATTCCTAAATTCCTAAAATTGTTAGGTACCAATGCTATTTTTTACTCAACCAGGAAAGCAGAATTAAGGATATTGGAGTACTTAACAAATAGATCAACATGTTAATTGTTATTGTATAACTTCCGTAGGACTTAGTTTTACTTACTTTGGAGATTGAAATTAAAGTTTGTTAGTTTAGCTCTTGATGCTGATGGTATAAATTGACTTTTTTCCTTGATTTTTAAAAAAATCTTCTTTTGTTTTTTTTCACTGTGTACTTTGACATATTACATATGCTATCGAGAAGGACTTGGCTTTCTTGTTTGTTTGAGCTCCAAGTAGAAATCTCATTTAAATTACATAATTATGTTTTGAAATCCTTTGGAACGTTTAATTTATTCATCATTGTTATGGGAATAAGATGTTACCTCAAGTAAGATTTCCAGATAAATGAGATTTTCTTCTTGAAGTATCAAGACTTCGTATTAATTTAGTAAGACACTTAAAGTGTATCAGTTGATCTTACTGGCCTATGTATACACCAGGACAGACTAATAAGCATATCATCCCATAGGCCTGGATTCCTGGATGTTCTTTAGACTAAAATGGTTTTTTGAGGTCAGACAATTCCTTACCCTGTTATACCAGGGGTAATCCATACTTGGGCACAGCGAGATCTTTCTCGCTTCACAGTATGGAAATTGTTCAAAATGTTCTTGTTTTGTTTAGAGTAACTGGGTCTGTAGAGGTTTTCAGCTTCCCTCTTTCATCCTAGGCATAGGCTTAGGCTTTCATTCTCTCTTCCTTCAAGGTAAGTTGCATTATTGTGGATGTTGAGGATGGGGCAAACTTTCCAGCCAGTGGACTTCATTCAGGGCCATTTCTAGTAACAGTAAATTTAAAAGGGAAGGCCTTGGAGTCTGCATGCTTGTTACCAAGAGCCTTTTGTGTGTGTGTGTATTTGTACACACTTTCTCTTAACTTGGTACCATTTAATATTATTGGAAGGGATGCTTTTATCAAAGTCAAAAATAGAGCCTGGTATGTACCTTCTGTAGGGCAAAAGATATCTATTTGCTTCAATTACATTACTGAGAAGGGCCACTCAAGTGGTTCTTCCCAGAACAAAGAAGGTGACACTCAGGTGCATTGTTCTTTTCTGCTTAGACAAAAAAAGCCACCAGCAATTTTAAAATGGTAGACTCTCAAATATTTGTTCTGCCTGACCAGGCACCCTATTACATGGAGGTGCTAGTTTAGATACTACTGTTGGTGGACAAATTGTCTGTGTTGCATTTGTACCAGCTTCTTTGTCTAGATTTCCCCCCTGCCCCCCCAACATAAGTGGAGGGGGTGGGGCATAGTGATATTCTTCCACGGAGAATCTTGACCATTTTCTCTCCCTCTTACAAGGATAGAAGGGAAGCTTCCATATTTGCCGTAAATGCCACTATTACAGGCTTTCACAGATCTTACTGACTATGTACTCTGCTTAAGTATCTTAGTTTAATGTTTTAAGCATCTGTCATCCTTAACCATTTTCACAAGATGACCTCTTTAACAACCAGTACTTAGCTAACTATTACACGACAGAATTTTTTTTCCTCTTGTCTTTATGTGGTAGATACACTAATAACCTCAGAAAACCTTTTTACTATGAAATACTTAACAGTTGTCCCGGATTGGGCCAGAGGCTGCCTTCTGTGTCCTTTTTATTAACATGTCCCTATCATTTTTTGATGATATCCTTATTTTCTGCACAAGATGTTCTTTCCCTTCCCTGGCCCTAGACCAGCCATTTCTCCCAAGGAAACAGGTTCCTTAGAGTATAGAACAAGATTCAGAAAGCAATGTGTACTCATGGCTACTGGGGCATCATTGTTTCCAGATTTTTTAGTGAAGAGTTAGGAAGTATTTATATACGTATGCATGAATGTTTGTGCATCTGTGTATATATATGTGTGTGTGTGTATACTTTTTTTAAAATTTTATTTATTTGAGAGAGAGCAGAGCAA
Organism: Callorhinus ursinus; assembly: GCF_003265705.2. Lineage (NCBI taxonomy): Eukaryota > Metazoa > Chordata > Mammalia > Carnivora > Otariidae > Callorhinus > Callorhinus ursinus. Next base: position 3,148,218 of record NW_027397136.1, on the reverse strand, counting down.
GAGAAAGAGCACACACAAGCAGGGGGGAGGGGCAGGAGGAGAGGGAGAAGCAGGCTCCCCCTTTGCGCAGGGAACCCGACTCCGGGCTCCATCCCAGGACCCTAGGATCATGACCTGAGCCATGCAGGCGCCCCATATGTGTATATATTTGCATCTCTCTGTATATATTGGAAGCTGCAAGTTCACATTGATAGATCTAATTCCAATTCAACATAGAGTGCATTATAGCTTTCCCCTTTTCCTACGTGTATGCTTCCCTTCTCCAGTAGTGAGAAACTTGGTTCTCATCTTGCTAAATATATGGACAAATTTGCATAGTTCTGTTCATGTAGAAGTGGCATAATAAATATATATTCGATTTTTGCCCCAGCTCCTGATCCAGAGCTCCTAAACTTCTTGGAATTTCCACAGTGATATCTTGCCCAATGTATCTCCCATCTGGCTGGCCTTAGATTGCATTCTTAAGCATTAACTGGTGAGTAAACCGTTAGAGTTCTTTGAGCCATTCAGGCGAATTATCAAATGTGAGGAGGGGGTCGTGGGAACTCCCGATCTATAGCATGTTGGTCAGAAGTATAGGTGGCAGCTATACTGGGACTTCCAGCTATCATCTCAAGTGGGGGCACTTTTGTGGGACTGAGCCCTTAATCTGTATGCTTTGCACTAACTTCAGGTAGTGTCAGGAATGACTTCCAGAGAATTGAAAAATTTGGTGGTGGTATGAGAAACACCACACATTTGATGTCAGAAGTGTTGAGAGTAAAAATATGAATATGAATATAATCTCTTAGCTCCCCTGGACTGAAGTCCTCTCTGGGACCCTTCTTACTGCAGCAGGGCTGCCTTCCTTTCCTCTAATATCTTCCTGTCTGGCAGCAGTACTCTTTTAAAATTAATTTACTGTTTTTACTTTGACATTCTTTCTGCTGTTGCTTTGGGGATATGATGTACTTTTTAGCCTTAAAGGAAAACAAGTGATATAAACTGTCCTGATTTTATTTTGAAGTTGTAGGAGAAGGTAGCAGTAATCACTTCACTCACATTCAAAATCGTTCCTGATAAAGGCAGATAAATTTTATGAGTCTTAGTATCAAATTCAATATTTGTTTTCTGTGGTTTTTCTAATAAAAATTTAGCATCCAGGGGCTTCAGTCTGTTAAGTGTCCGACTGGTGATTCCAGTTATCGTCATGAGCTCATGGGTTGTGGGATTGTGCCACCAATTCAGACTCTGCACTCAGCAGGGAATCTGCTTGGGATTCTCTCTCTCCCTCTGCCCCCACTTGCCCATGCTTGTGTGCGCATTCTCTCTTGCTCTCTCTCTCAAATAAGTAAATAAAACTTTCAGAATATTTAGCATACAAATTGAGATGTGTGGGTGTAAATTACACACTGGATTTTGAAGACTTAGTAAAAAACAAAGTTAAAATATTCCAATTAAAAAAATTGATTACAGGTTGAAATGATCATGTTTGGATATACTGGGTAAATATATTAATTTCATCTGATTCTTTTTACTTTTTAAAATGTGGCTGCTTGAAAATTTAACATTGCATGTATGGTTCACATGGTTTCTCTGGCTACCTCTGACCTAGACTATTCTGTTAAAATAAAATGCTGTAAAAGAGCTAGTGCTACAGTAAATTAAGTATACTACTTCCTTTCAAAAAATGTTAGCACCTTCCTTTCTGTGGTTTCTTTTATTAGCACCCTTTACAAACCATAATTCTTCTGCCGTTGCTGAAGAGAGAAATTTGGGTTTTTGAAGTCTTTTCTATTTGGTTTGTAGTGTTTTTAATATCTGATTATTTTATGAAAATTGGCATTTAGTCCTTTAAAATTTTATCTTGTATTTTGTTATTTACCAGCATAGCTGTATCAGAAATGATATTTCTTACGGTCTTGTTCTTTGGGTATTTTATTTGTTGCTAAGAATATTAGAAGTCAGTTTTTATTGCAAATATCTTGAAATATTTGGTGAATGCTTTTATTTCACATGAACTGCTAATACATGTTTGGATATATACTAAATGTGTAAGTTTGCTGCTTTATTTATATTCTTTAATTATTTCTGGCCATTGTGTCTCCTTAAACTTGTTAACCAATTTAGTGCCCATATTCATATTTTAGTGATATTGAGGAAAAGGTTAAGTTGATTTTTGATATCGATAATACTTGTAGTTTATTTATTTATGTTAACTTTTTCCAAAATAGTGAATTTGTGGCTAGTTCTTCCTGTACAGTAAGTAAGGGTGAAAAGATTAGTGAAAATACCTCTAAGTGCTTTATTTTAATAAAATGGTAAAATATCTGAGATGCCAAGGTAATGCTTTCCAAATCTAGATGGTAATTTAATAACCACAGAAGCCTACTTCCCTTTTGTTATAAGGTCCTTTTTTTTTAAATTTTTTTTTTAAGATTTTTTATTTATTTGATAGAGATACAGCTATAGAGGGAACACAAGCAGGGGGAATGGGAGAGGGAAAAGCAGGCTTCCCGCTGAGCAAGGAGCCCGATGCGGGGCTCGATCCCAGGACCCTGGGATCATGACCTGAGCTGAAGGCAGACGCTTAACAACTGAGCCACCCAGGCGCCCCTGTAAGGTCCTTTTGATAGTCATTGTTTAGAAAATGCTAATTTGATTTTGTTACAACTTCACTTGTTTCTAGCTTAGGTTTTGTGATCATCCTTAAATCACACACAAAAAAGATTTTTAAGAAAAAAATTTATAGAAGTAACATATTCTCGATACAAAAATTAGGAAATTAGAGGAAAAAATGAAATAAAAATGACCTGCAGTGAATCCCTTCATCCAGAGATAAGTCTTGTTACCATTTCTAACAGTGTAATTTCTGTGTGTTTGATTTTTGTTTTTATAGTGTGATCATACTGTATGGTGGTAGTTTGCCTGTTTTATTGCATAGCAAAAGCATTTTCCCATTTAAAAATTTTAAGTGTTTAGATCAAAACAACAAATACTGTTTATATACTGTAATCCTAATTGGGGTGTATGTTCCCATAGTTGTGATTGTTTTGTATAGTGGCGTAATTTGCCTGATTTACCTCAGAGAAAAACTCATTTCTTATGTTAAAAGTTAGAAATTTTAGATAAAAATATGTATTATTTGTACACTGTCATAATTGTTTTTGAGACTTTGTACTACTACTGCACATGCAATTGTGATACCAGTTTCAGAACTAACATTTTGATCTTAGAGTGTGTAACACTTGAATTCCTACTTGACTGTGTATTTCTTTTTAATTCTCAAGAGAGAATCAATTAGACTGTTTGGCCCACAAATGCTAACATTTAGTTACAAGTGTGTTTAGGAAATTGGTCATTGATGCATTTGATCACTCTGAACAGAAGTTTAAAAGTCATGGGTGATATATTGCAAAGCTGATTAATTTTTTCACTTTCAGCCTTTGTTCAGAGATTTGAAGAAAGTTCATTCACTCCTCTCATGATTTTGGGCATGGTCAGAATATTTTAAATCAGTAGTTTGTTTTTAGAACAGTGTTACTGTGCTGATACAGTTTTTTGTTTTTTTTTTTAAGATTTTATTTATTTATTTGACAGAGAGAGCAAGAGAGGGAACACAAGCGGGGGGAGTGGGAGAGGGAGAAGCAGGCTTTCTTCCGAGCAGGGAGCCTGATGTGGGGCTCCATCTCAGGACTCTGGGATCATGACCTGAGCTGAAGGCAGACACTTAACGACTGAGCCACCCAGGCGCCCCTGTGCTGATACAGTTTTTAAGAGCCTAGTATTAGTACATTGAAAGTTCTTTGAATATTGACTAAACTATAGGAGAAACAGCTTTAGTGTGCTTTTTAACTTTCTACCCACTCAAGATAACTTAAATCTTCTTCCTTTATTTAAATTTTCATTTGTCTGTTCTAGAGCATACCAAAGATGTTTTGAAAATATAGGAAATTCTTAATGCATTTAAAGGGAATTACTTCCTAATTTTTTTTTTCTGTTATGGAAGTAATATATAGTCAGAGACATCTTAGAAGACAGGGAAAAATAGAAACCAAAATAACTCCGCTAAAGTTCTGTCACTAAAAGACAATGCCAGTGTATCAGTTTGGAATATTTTCCTTTTCTCTCTCCCCTAAGATGGGTTTTATATTTATTCAACAACTATTTATTAAACTCCTCGTATGTGCCATTTTATAATTCAGTGGAACATAGGAATCAGCATAAACATTTTTAACAGCTGTGTTTAACAGCAATTCCTTATGCAGAAACACCACGATTTACCCCCAATTGTTGTTTTAAGTTATGTTTTCTCTTATATATACAGTAGGCCTGAGTCTTATCTGTAAGGTTTTAACTGTGAAATATATTCCCATTTTACTAAAATTTAATATGTTTTGTCGTGACCTCACCTAATTTTGTTGGTCATTATTCCCCTTACAGCTCCTCCTTCCCCCAGTCTTTGGATAGCTTCATACATTCTAGAACACTATCAGGAAAAGGCTTTCCAGTTTTCCATCTACACTGTTTATCAGTGACATGCTATTTATATAAGCCTGGAAAGTTCTTTTGAAGGCCAACTTACAGAGAACCTTGAGTAGTAGGATCTTTCACAGAATTTTCTAAAACAAAGTTCTTAACCGTCATTGTCTCTCTCTTACCCCCACTGCACCACCATCTTCTTCTTCCATATGCCACTCCCAGTGGGCTTGGGGGCAGGGGTATTGATCTTGATCTGGGTGAATCCTTTATGCCCCTTGTTTTCCCCCATTTTTTACCTCTTCAACTCTTCATTCTTTCCATCCCGTCCCTCTCTAGTACAGTCCAACTGAACTTCTCTCTTTGGGCCTGGGGCTTGTCTTATAACTGTTGGTTCTAAAATAACACAAAAGACCTTGAGACAATGGCTTTGGAGTGGGGGAAAGGAATCTACCTATTGCCTTGTGAATAAAACACACCACCTTGGATTTCACTATTTAGACCTAATTTTTTTAAGATTAAATTTCAGAATGTGATTATTGGTTTCTAAGGCTGTGAACACTTAAATATTTTCTACAATCAGATTGTTTCCAAAAGAGAGATGCTCATGTATATTTTCAGTGCCCCAAGTGAGAGCTATTTTATTTATCAGTACTATTATTTTAAAAATTTCTCATTGCTTTATATTTATTTCTTAAGAACTTTCCCCATATACTTAATAATAAATTATATATTCTCTTTTGGCTTTTGATATTTTGCCTACTTTCAGGTGCTTTACTCCTGTAATCAATTCCATAAATTCTTCAAAGCAAAATTAATAATCCTTTATATTTTTGGAAAATCTTTTTCTGTGCTGGGAATCAAGTGTCAGTAATACAATATTCTCTTTTTTCCTTCATTAGACTTAATTTTTTTAGAGCAGTTTTAGGTTTATAACAAAATTGAGAGAGAAGTACAGAGATTTTTCCATACATCTCTCTGCTCCCACACATTCATAGCTTCCCCCCATATCAACATCAGTGACCAGAGTGGTACTTTTTTCTTTTTTTAACCTACACTGACACATCATAACCAGCTAACATTCATGGTTTTCCTTAGGGCTTTTTTTCTTAGGATGTTATACATTCTGTGGGTTTGGACAAATGTATAATTACATATATCCATTGTTATATCATTCATATTATTTTCACTGCTCAGAAAAATCCTTGGTGCTGTCCCTATTCATCTTTTTCTCACCCTTAGTCTTAGAAACTACAAATCACTTTACTGTCTCTACAGTTTTGTTTTTTCCTGAATGTCACGTACCTGGAATCATACAGTAGTAGTAGTAGTCTTTTCAGATTGGCTTCTTCTCCTTAGTAATATGCATTTATGGTTATTCCATGGAACCTTTTCATGACTTGATAGCTCATTTCTTTTTAGTGCTGGATAATATTTCATTGCATGTATATACCAGTTTATCCATTCATCTACTAAGGGACATCTCGGTTGCTTCCAAGTTTTGGCAGTTATGGATAGAACTGCTATAAACATCTGTGTTGCAGGTTTTTGTGTTGACTTAAGTTTTCAGCTCCTTTGGGTAAATGCCAAGGAGCATGATTGCTGGACCGGATGGTAGGATTACATTTAGTTTTGGAAGAAACTGCCAAAGTTTTCCAAAGTGGCTGTATCATTTTGCATTCCCACTAGCAATGAATGAGCGTTCCTGTTGCTCTACATGCTGGCCAGCATTTGGTATTATTGATGATCCAGATTTTGGTCATTCTAATACGTGTGTAGTGGTATCTCACTGATGTTTTAATTTGCATTTTCCTGGTGACATATGTAGAATATTTCATATGCTTATTTGCCATCTATCTTCTTTGGTGAGGTGTTTGTTAAGTCTTTGGACCATTTTTTAATCAGGTTGTTTTCTTATTGTTGAGTTGTTGTTTTCGTTAAGATTTTATTTGAGAGAGAGAGCGAGTGAGCGAGCACAAATGGGGGGGTTGGGGCAGAGGGAGAGGGAGAAGCAGACTCCCTGCTGAGCAGGGAACCTGACCTGGGGTTCGATCCCAGGACCCCGGGATCATGACCTGAGCCGAAGGCAGACACTTAACTGACTGAACCACCCAGGTGCCCCTCTTATTGTTGAGTTTTAAGAGTTCTTTATGTAGGGCGCCTGGGTGGCTCAGTTGGTTAAGCGACTGCCTTAGGCTCAGGTCATGATCTTGGAGTCCCAGGATCGAGTCCTGCATCTGGCTCCCTGCTGCTCAGCGGGGAGTCTGCTTCTCCCTCTGACCCTCCCCTCCTCATGTGCTCTCTCTCGCTCTCTCAAATAAATAAATAAAATCTTTAAAAAAAAGTTCTTTATGTATTTTAGATAATAGGCCTTTATCCAGATGTATCTTTTGCAAATAATTTGTCTGTGGCATGTCTTCCAGTTCTTTTGTATTATAATAGATTCTGTTTTCTTCATTACTTTTAATTATGGTGAGTCTGCACTCTAAAGTTCATAAGTGAATTTCTCATTTCTCATCTTCCCAATCTTGGTATTAAAAAATTGGTTTGTCTTTTTGAGCAGATTTATGCTAGAGTATTATCCAAATTTTAATTTAACACCGAAGTAGATTATTTTAATGTTTATTTTTCCTTTTATTTTTCCCAGTTCATCAGTGTTTAAAATTTTACAGTTACATTAGTGGTTATTCTCTCATTTCTATGTTTTTTATTAGTATTTAGAGAGTAAATTAACAGATTACTTACCATTTACTTGAGGTAAATGGCACATTGAGTAAGTTGGCTTCTTGTGACACAGAACAGTTTTTAATTTAGTTGTCTTTTATTTATTTATCTATTTATTTATTTTTTCTAAAGACTTTATTTATTTATTTAAGAGAGAGAGAATGAGATAGAGAGCACGAGAGGGAAGAGGGTCAGAGGGAGAAGCAGACTCCCTGCCGAGCAGGGAGACCGATGCGGGACTCAATCCCAGGACTCCAGGATCATGACCTGAGCCGAAGGCAGTCTCTTAACCAACTGAGCCACCCAGGCGCCCAATTTAGTTGTCTTTTAAATTTCTGTCTTATTGTGACAGATTGTGGCTTTTTTTTTTTAATGGTGGTTAGATTTTTTTTTTTAAGTTTATTTATTTCAGTAATATCTACACCCAGCGAGGGGCTCAAACTCACAACTCAGAGATCAAAAGGATCATGAGCATCCAGCTAAGCCAGCCAGGCATCCCAGTGACAAATTCTGTTTTTATTACCAATTGCTTCTAGGGTCTAATATGAGGTTTGATGAGAAATTTGAAGTGTATGTGCATTTGTGTTTAAAGGACTTGGGAAAGGGGTGAGAATTTGGAACTATTTATGGGGGTCCTGTGTTTTACATATATTCTAATTTAATTTTGTGACATGAAGAATTCAATAATTTTATAGGTGAAGAGGCTATAAAAGTTAAATAATTTGCCAAGATCACAACTAGTAAACGGTAGAAGTGGACGTTGAGCATGGATCTTTCTTGTTTCTTTGTTTTCTTGTTCATTTGTGTTTTAAAAGCTAGCATGCTTTTCTTCAGACTTTGTAATTGTAGTGCACACTAAAAGGAATAGTTCAAGTTATTTCTGTGACCTAAAGACCAAATTGATAATTTTTCAGTTTAGTCTGGTGTTTGAAGTATATAAAATTAAAATTGGACGTCAGTGTGTTCCTCCTGTGTATGGCATTTGTAACTGGTCTGGTGCTTTGAGAAAGAAATTGTATGGGTTTTCCAGTGACTTCCAAGAGGCAGTAAAATAAAATAAGGATCTAGGTAAGAATATGAACTGAAGGAAATTGACCAATAAACCCGTGCTGGAGTCCTAATTGTTGACCAGAATGTTTACAAATTCCTCGCAGAATTGGGTGCCTATTCAAAAGTGTTGAAGACAAAGGATTGGACAGATGACCTTTTATTACTACTATTCTGTGAATTAATTGAGAATTATGTGCATATGTTAAACTCATTCCATGATGTACAGTGTGACTTTTAGTTATTCTCAATGGATAAAAATCAGTCAGCATCTGTGATTTTTCATTTGCAGTTTTATTTATTTTTTATTTTATTTTTTTTAAGATTTTATTTAATTATTTGAGAGAGCAAGTGAGTGAGAGAGAGAGAGTGAGCAGGAGCATGGGGGAGGGGTAGAGGGAGATGAAGAAGTAGACCATTTCCAACAGGAAGCCTCATGTGGGGCTCGATCCCAGGACCCCAGGACCATGACCTGAGCAAAGGCAGATGCTTAACCTACTGAGCCACCCACGCACCCCTCATGTGCAGTTTTTAAATAGCTAAAGGGTTAGATTGGCTTCTTTGTGAAAGACAAGATTTTATCATAGAGGTAGATGCTTCTGTTACTTGGAGCCAAACATAATCTGCTAGAATTTTGAGGTACAGCTAGAGAAGGTCTACCATGGAACTATTACCAGCTATATAATTTCTCATTATTCTGAGCTAGGAAGCATTTGAAGAGAAACAGTGAAAGCAAAGCTTGCTTATAAGTATGGTATTTCTTTTGAAATGATAAATGGTAAATATTTAGTATCAGAGTTCCTTGTAGTTACTCAAGGAAACAAATATTAATATTACATGTAGCTATTTTAAAAACAGTTTACTACAGACTCAGGAAACTTTAGAATGTTTGGCTTCCAAAAATTTACTGTATTTTTTTCTTTGTGTCTTGTCGAGATATATGGCAGGATTGTACTATTACACTTAACCTTTTAGTAGTATTTAATTTTGAGTTGTAGCCACAGGTAAATATGACTCAAACATATTTCAGAAGTTTTGGTGATGGATGCCTTGTTAGTTGATTTAGAAGGACTTAAAAATTTATTTATTTAGTGCCCTAGCTAGAAATCAGTAACTAGTAGCTGGCTTCTGGTTTCCTAGTGATTTAAATTATATTTTCATCTAACAGGAATTACATTCCAGCCTAAGTGATTTCATGTCATTGCTTATAAATGAGGGTTAAATTTTGTTTAAACTGTTTAGTTGAGCTGTGGGAAACCAGAACAGGGCTATTGTCTAATAGTATTTCACGTCTAGATTTTTCATACCTGTGAGTATGATTTTTTTAAAGCTTATTTTACTCCCTGCCCCCGCCCTCCCCCACCTCCAACACATAATACCCTGAGCTCCGCCATCTACATCATCTTCCCTCCACTCCATACCCCGGGCTGGGCGCTGATTGGCTCCAGCACCCTGCCAGCATACCCCTGCCCCACCCCGCATTGTGTCTTTAGGGCATCGCCTTATTTTCATTATATTTTAGAAAAATGAGTGAATGGACTTTGGGCAGCTCTTACATTTGGCATGTGAGTGGTACTCGCTTTCAGAGTTAGAATTCCCTGTTGGGGAAACAATCTCGGTTATGTTGCTGTGAGTATAATTTAAGCATATACACATACATACATGTTTATAAATTCCCCTTCCCTTAATCTTCTAAGAGAAAAATTCACATTCAATCTTGTGAATTGGCTGGACTATAGATTAAAAATTTTGGATTTTCTCTAGTACATTTAAACCTGTACATATAGTACAGGTTTAAAAAATAAAAAATAGGACATTTCTTTTTGGGTGTGAAGGACAGTGTGCCTCAGTCAGTTTCCCTTTCCCCTTCCCTGTTTTTGTTTGAAATTTCTATGTACATCTATACAGCTCAGAAGTCAGAAGAAATAACTTTATAGCTCTGCTATTCCCAATGTTTAGCAATTTTTAAAATCTGCATTTTGTTGGTAATTAACAGAATTGTTCAAGTGTAAACAATGATTGGTTTTTTTTTTAAGATTTTATTTATTTATTTGACAGAGAGAGACAGTTAGAGCAGGAACACAAGCAGGGGGAGTGGGAGAGGGAGAAGCAGTCTTCCCACTGAGCAGGGAGCCAGATGTGGGACTCGATCCCAGGACCCTGGGATCATGACCTGAGCGGAAGGCAGATGCTTAACAACTGAGCCACCCAGGTGCCCATGATTGTTCTTTATAGAAGTAATTTGAGGCATTGGGGGCCATTCTTTGCAAGTGTTATGAGTTATTGATATTGGGAGAGAGGATGTAGATTGTAGAGATGATGTAGAGATGTAGATTGCTTGTAGTATGAAATGTTGATAATCTGCTTCCTATTTTAGTGTTTAATCTTTTTAGCTCTTTGCAGAGATACCACTTACGTTTAGACTTCAATCCTTAAATGTTTCTTTTCTTACTGACTTTGTTGTTCGTGAATATTTATTTGTCAGGGGATGGGAATGAAATATTTTGCATATGCTTCTCACTCTGAGATCTTGTAAAATGTTTATAATGTTTTACATAGAGTAGGGTATATAGATCACAAAAAATACGGTCTGATTTAGTTAGATTTGTAGTACGTTGGTTCTGAAATTTGGGCAGAATATAGAAATTTACAAAAATTTCAGTTATGTTATGGTCCTCCGGGTCATGCATTTTCCAAAAGCAGTGTGTTGCATTCCTAACCAGTGTATTGCATGCACTGTTGAACATAATGGGAAAAGAAAAGTGCCATAAAAAGCTAAGTACCAAGTAACTAGCTGGAAAAAGCTTTTAATGGGAAAGCTGGCGAGGTCATTAATCTGTTAGAATAGTATTTGAGGAAATAGTTGCATGTGTTAAGCTGCAATTTCTTTTGGTTATTAGGAACCAAAATAGGAAATTCAGAATTAGCATTTAAATGCTGATAACTTTTTTTTTAAAGTGACTTTTTGCACCCTAATTTAGTGCATTGAAAATTAGAATGGAAGACTTGGTTTTAATGCTTACTACTGTATAGAAGAATGACCTAGGGTAAGTATGTTGTCTTATTAGTGAATTGAGTGGTAGAATTGCTGAGGATCCTTTCAGCTTTAAGCAATTGCCTTAAATGTGCCTCATATCCTCTTGAACAATCAAAAACGAGGGTTTTTAGTTTGATTCAGTTTTATTTCTCCCAACAGTCCTCCAGTTAGTAAATGTGTAGCCTGCTGTAGGCAGGCTATGCAGTGTCTTTCAAACCTTTTTGACTGAGACCCAATTCTAAGAAATACATTTTACATTATGATCCAGCACATTCACAGACAAAAAGACAAGTTTCACCAAATACTTACTAGTGATGAGTTACGTTTTCTGTTCTATTTCATTAAGGGGGGGGCTTTTTTTTTTAAAAGATTATTTATTTATTTTAGAGAGAGAGTGAGTGGGGAGTGGGGGAGGGGCAGAGGGAGAGAGAATCCCAAGTGGATTTCTCCTGGGGCTCGATCCCAGATCCTCAGATCATGACCTGAGCCGAAATCAAGAGTCAGCCGTTTAACCAACTTAGCCACCCAGGCACCCCAAAAGCAAGGGAGGGGCTGTGGGGGTTCTTTATAATCCACTCTTGTTTGTTTTTTGAAAGATTTTATTTATTTATTTGACACAGAGAGTGCGCACAAGCAGGGGGAATGGCAGGCAGAAGGAGAAGGAGAAGCAGGCTCCCTGCAGAGCAGGGAGCTGATGCGGGGCTCCATCCCAGGACCCTGGGATTGTGACCTGAGCTGAAGACAGACACTTAACTGACTGAGCCACCCAGTCACCCCTATAATCACTCTTCGAAAAATTATTTATTTAGAGTATAAACTTGAAGTCAGATCTTTTTTAAGTTAAATCAAGCAATAAGTTGTTAAGTACTTGCCACAAAATGAAGATATAGAGGCTATATGAATTTTAGCTCCTGCTTTGTTAATAACACAAGCTTTGAACATATTTGTTCCTTCCTAAGAAGGAACACTGATGATGATTTGGGGTAACAGCTGAAGTTAGGCACATGTAAAATTCAAAAGTTGCTTGTCTTCGATACAGATAATTTAACGAGCTGTTAGTTTTATTTAACTTCTTTAGTCCCTTATCAATAGGCACAATACTAGCATTGGCTGTAACACAAACCATGGCACTAAAAATCTTTAGCACCTTTTTGGATTTGAGTTTTTGGAAGGTATTTTGTGGAGAACACATTTAATTTTCAGGCATACTTGTACTGTTATTTTAAGTGAGTTTTTTGCTCTTGTGTTTTAATCATCAAGATACTTTTTTGGGGGGGGGGCGCCTGGGTGGCTCAGATAGTTAAGCATCTGCCTTTGGCTCAGGTCTTGATCCCGGGGTCCTGGGATCGAGTTCTGCATCGGGCTCCCTGCTCGGCGGGGAGCCTGCTTCTCCCTCTGCTTCTCTCTCTCTCTCTCTGTCTCTCGTAAATAAATAAATAAAATCTTAAAAAAAAAAAGATACTTTTTTTTAATCTTAAATTTGCCAATCTCCTAGTTCTGTCACATTCCTTTATCTCTTTCCCCTACCCCCTTACGGGATTTGTAGCTTACTTTTTCTAATCTAAGGATTAAAATAAAGTTTTCTAGGGGGGCGCCTGGGTGGCTCAGTCGTTAAGCATCTGCCTTCGGCTCAAGTCATGATCCCAGCCTCCTGGGATAGAGCCCCGCATCAGGCTCCCTGCTCGGCGGGAAGCCTGCCTCACCCTCTCCCACTCCCCCTGCTTGTGTTCCCTCTCTTGCTGTGTCTCTGTCAAATAAATGAATAAAATCTTAAAAAAAAAAGTTTTCTAGGAATATTAGTTACTATTTGTATGACCCTGAACAATCCCACTCCCTTAAATTCAGAGCCTTTTCCTTATTTGAAAGTGATAATTTTGTGTACCTGACTGGATTATTTTAAATAACAAATAACCAAAAAATGTAGTACATTCACAATACAGTGTGAAAATTTATACAGTTGTAAGTCATTATCATAGACTTGACTTTGGAAACTAACTTCTGAGTTATTTGACTTGAAGTGACCCTGAAAGTTCATGAGCTCATTATCATTTCACTGGAGATTGAATTTGAAGCCAGAATTCTGAGAGAAAATACTTTAGAAGTAATTACATAGCTGACTATTTAATCTAGCAACTCTAGAACAATACTGGTTAGTTCTTCTGTAGTACCTCATCTCATTCAAGTCTCTCAGTAGACCATACGTAGTATGTTGTCATCCCTATTTTGTAGATGAGAAAGCCAAGGGAACTATTTGGTGGAATAATGTTTGTAAAATAAGGGATCCTCCCATGGGCCTTAGTTGTGTATAATTGAATATATTACTTTAGAGTTCCTAAGTCTATGACATTAATTAGAATTTAGAAATCTAAATCCAAGGAAAACAAAATGGAAATAAAATAGTGGTGAGAGACTTTATCTTAACTCTATTTATCCATGACAAGTTAAATAGATTAAAAAATAAATGTCCTGGGATGCCTGGGTGGCTCAGTCCGTTAAGCATCTGCCTTCAGCTCAGGTCATGATCCCAGGGTCCTGGGATTGAGTCCCACATAGGGCTCCTTGCTCAGCGGGGTGCCTGTTTCTCCCTTTGCCTGACAGTCCCCCTGCTTATTCTCTCTCTCTCTCACAAGTAAATAAAGTAAAACCTTTAAAAAAAATAAATGTCTTAAATCAGCACTGTCCTAAATAGAAATATAATGTGTACCACAGAGGTAGTTTATATTTTCTGTAAATTTTCACATTAAAAAGTAGAATTAAACATTTTATATAGCCCAAAATCCCTAAATAGCATTTTAACATGTAATTAGTATAAAAATTATAAAGATGTTTTATATTCCTTTTTTCTATTAAATCTTCAAAATTCAGTGCATATTTTACCCTTTTACACTTAACATAACTGAATTCACACCAGCGAATTTCAGTGAAGTATTCAATAGCCATATTTGGTTAGTAACTACCATTACTGGATAACTCAGTTCTGAGGTTTCCATTTTTTTTTTTAGTTCTGAATGCTAAGAACCTCATTAAATTACTCGAGTAACATTTTCTTATCATCTTACAAAGTTGGTGATAGTTTTTTGTTTTTTTTTTAAAGATCCCATTTATTTGACAGAGACACAGCAAGAGAGGGAATACAAGCAGTGGGAGTGGGAGAGGGAGAAGCAGGCTTCCCGCTGAGCAGGGAGCCCGATGCGGGTCTCGATCCCAGGACCTGGAATCATGACCCGAGCCAAAGACAGACGCTTAACAACTGAGCCACCCAGGTGCCCCAGGAAGTTGGTGATAGTTTTAAATTATGCCATTGAAATATGAGTGGCTGAGTTCTCCTCAGTTTCAAGTTTAAGAAAATATTTATTTTAAAGGTTTTCATTATTAGTATTTTTTAAAAAGATTTATTTATTTTAGAGAGCATGATTCTGGGGGGGAGGGGCAAAGCAGAGGGAGAGAGATCATCTCAAATAGGCTCCATGCTCAGCGCGGAGCCCTATATGGGGCCATTCCCAGGACCCCAGATCATGACCTGAGCCAAATTCAAGAGCCGGATGCTCAACCGACTGAGCCACCCAGGAGCCCCTTCATGATTAGAGTATTAATCCTGGCTCATTATGCATATTTTGGAAGATCTAGAAATAGAAAAGAAAAACTACAGTTTTTCTTATATACAGTGGAATATTATCCAACCATTAAAAAAAAAAGGAAATCTTGCTGCTTGTAACAACATGGATGGATTTCAGAGTATTAAGTGAAATAACTCTGATGAAGTCTAACAATTTGTTCTTTTATAGATTATCCTTTTGATGACATATCTAAAAAAGCTTCGCCTAACCCAATGTCACAGAGATTATCTAAAAGTTTTGTAGTTTTAGGTTTGCTTGTAGGTCTAGGAGTTAATATTTGTTGTATGGTATGAAGTATAGATTGAAGTTCATTATTTTCACATATGAGTATCTAATTGTTAAAGCACTGTTTGTTGAAAAGACTGTCCCTTCACTGAGTTGTTTTTGTACCTCTGTTGAAAATCAGTTGTCCCTCATTCGTTTCTTTCTTCCTTCCTTCCCTCCCTTCTCTTCCCTTCCCTCCCCTTCCCCTTCCCTTCCTTCCCCCCCTCCTTCCTTCCAAAGATTTTATTTATTTATTTGGGAGAGAGAGAGAGGGAGAGAGAGAGTGCGTGCGCACGCGCACAAGCAGAGGGGTGGGGGGGGAGGGAGAGGGAGAAGCAGGCTCCCAGCTGAGCAGGGACCCCCCCCCCCAACGTGGGGCTCAATCCCTGGACCCTGGGATTATGACCTGAGCTGAAGGCAAACATTTAACCAACTGAACCATCGAGGCACCCCTCTTCCTTCCTTCCTTTCTTTTTTTTTTTTTTTTTTTAATTTAAAGAGAAAGAGAATGAGCGGGGAGGGGCGGAGGGAGAGGGAGAGAGAGACAATCTTAAAGCCGACTTGCCCAGCATGGAGCCCTGTTGGGGCTTGATCTCACGCTGAGATCATGACCTGAGCTGAGATCAAGAGTCAGCTGTTTAACCAACTGAGCCACCCCGACGCCCCGTCCCTCATTCCTTTTTTGGTCAGCTTTATTGAGATACTCATGTACCATAAAATTCCCCCATTAAAAAATGTGTAAGTCGTTGGCTTTTAGTATACTCACTGAGTTGTGCAACTGTTACCACAATTTTTATCACCCCCAAAAGAAACTGTGTACATGTTACCACTCACTAATGAACTTTCACATAAATAACTTTTTTGCAAAAGTTGAAATGTTGTTACTGCCCCTGCCCCTCCGTGCCCAAATTTTAAACTTTGATAATATTTTGTATCACACTGATAGTAGTCTCTGACAGTTTTGTATCTTTTGTAGTATGACTATATCATAAAGTACTTAATCAATTTTTGAGGGGACATTTAGGCTATATATTCAGATTTATACCTTCATAGCAGTATAAATCTATGAAGTATCCTTGCTTAGTACAAACATGTTTGTGTAGGATGGATCCCCATTTGAATTGCTAGGGAACTAGATATGTACATTTATTACTTAAGTTTTTAATTTTATAATAGGTTCTATGCTTACATAATTTGAATAGGTAAATAGTTCTGTGAAGCTCACCACAGAAAATAGCAGTGCCTCTGTTCTCTTTCCACCATCTTTTTCCTATTTTCTAGTCCGCAGAAGTACCTACTTGCAATTTTTTTAGCTATTTCCTTTGGTATTTATTTCCATATAATATCTGTGTAACATACTACAGTTCTTGGTTTTTCAGTTTTCAACATTAGTTTTTAATTCTCCCTGTGGATTAATCTCACATCTTTCATTCGTACTTTACCTGTCATTTCCCTAATGAAGTTGAAATATTTAGTGTTTGTATCATTATGATTCTGTAAGTGCTGTACAAAGCTGAGCCTAGTAATAAATATGATTACTTTATTGTACAACCTTTTGCTTTCTCTGGAGTTAATGTTGAGTTTTTGCTTAGTTTCCTTTGTATTTGTTACATTTTTCCCTAAATTCTTCTCCTAGTTGTTTAAATTTCGTGTCAATACGTGGAAACTTTTAGATATTCTTCTTTGAAGATGCCTCTTTTAAGGACTTCTGACCTTCACCAGTTGATACTGACTGCTTTCTAGTTGATGCCCAGGTTAGTCATCTTGTATCATTCATTTCAGGAAGTCCTTTTATTTCTGGCTGATGTTGGATCTTGTTTCTAGAATCCCATCTCTTTCTTGGTCTCTTCCCTCATTTTTGAAGGTATACCTTAATAATTGTTTGAGAAAAGGCATTTGGGAGAGAGAGATTTTTTTAAGACCTTGCATTTCTGAAAATATCTTCCTTCACCTTTCTTTTACTCCACTCCTTAATTGGGAGTTTGGATGCTGAATTCTAGATAAGAACTAATTTTCCTTCAGAATTTTAAAGGCATTGCTCTGTTTTCTTCTCTAGCTTCTAGTGTTATTGTTAGTTTGATGCTAATAGGATTCTCTGTCCCCTGTAACCTTTTTTTTTTCCTTTTGGAAGTTTTTAGATTTCTCTACATGACTTATGTTTTAAAACTTCAGTGATATGCCTTGGTGTGGGTCTTTTTTTTCCATTGTGGCTCTTTGTGTCGGGCAATTCATTGGTCATTAACTCAGATAATTTTCCTTCTGTTGCTTTATTTCTTACTCTGTTTTCTCTGTTGCTTCATCTGGTGCTTCTGGTATATATATGTTGTTTCTCTTAAACCAGTTGTCTAACTTCCTGTTCTTGTTTCTCTTGTTTTTCATATCTTTGTTTTTTAGTTCTGTTCTCCAGATTTCTTCTTGGAAGATCTTGACTTGACCATGCTGTTGAGGGTTTGTTTTTTTTTTTGTACTATCATATTTTTTAACTTCCAAGAAATCTTTAAAAAAAGCACCATCTTGTTTGATCTATACAAGATTTTCTCATTTTAGAATCTTTTTCTTTTCCTAAAGTTTTTTATTTCTTTTATAGCTTCCACTTTTTCCATTTCTTTACTGATTTTAGTTGCTCCTTTTTTTTTTTAAGATTTATTTATTTATTTGAGAGAGAGAGAAAGAGAGGCACAACAGGGGGAGAGGGAGAAGCAAAAGCAGGCTCCCTGCTGAGTAGGAAGCCCGAGGCAGGGCTTGGTGCCAGGACCCTGGGATCAAGATCTGAGCCTAAGACAGACGCTTCACTGAGCCACCCAAGTGCCCCTTTAGTAGCTCTTTGATATTAAACGGTTTCTGCAAGTATCTGGTAAGTCTTGGTTATATGCTGATATTTGAGTTGGGCATTGGAAAACTGATAACAATTTTATTTTATTTATTTGTTTTTAAAGATTTATTTATTTTGAGAGAGTGAGAATGAGAGAGAGAGAGAGAGAGAGAGCACATGAAAGGGGGGAGGGCCAGAGGGAGAAGCAGGTTCCTCGCTGAGCAGGGAGCCTGATGTGGGACTCGATCCCGGGACTCCAGGATCATGACCTGAGCTGAAGGCAGTCGCTTAACCAACTGAGCCACCCAGGCGCCCTGGAAAACTGATAACAATTTTAATGGCTGGGCTTCTTTACTGTGGGCTCACTGTGATTTGACTCGGCTGTTGAGGAACCTGTTGGGGAATCTTTTGGAACCTGGATGTTAGAATTTTTAGATCTTTCCATTTACTAGTCAGATTCCTAGTTTTATTGCATATGGCCAAAGAACAGCTTATGGTTTATGTGACATCTACTTCAGGGATTTTATTGAAACTACTTATAGCCTAATATGTGGGTGTTTCAAAAATTGAAGTTCTGTGATCATTCGAATAAGTTTTTTCTATTAGGAGAAAATATTCTACATTTGTTCATTGTATTGCCTAAAATGCATATATTCTTGCCTTGTTATACCATTTGATTATTTTATTATGTTAATCACCATATATTACATCATTAGTTTTTGTTGTAGTTTTTTTTTTTTTTAAAGATCTTATTTATTTATTTGACAGAGAGAGACATAGCGAGAGAGGGAACACAAGCAGGGGGAGTTGGAGAGGGAGAAGCAGGCTTCCCTGCAGAGCAGGGAGCCTGATGTGAGGCTCGATCCCAGGACCCTGGGATCAGGACCTGAGCTGAAGGCAGACACTTAATGACTGAGCCACCCAGGCGCCCCTTGTTGTAGTGTTCTATGATTCATTGTTTGCATATAACACCCAGTGCTCCATTCAATACGTGCCCTCTTTAATACCCATCACCAGGCTAACCCATCCTTCTACCCCCCTCCCTAGACCATTTGATTATTGAGAAACACATATTAGTCCTGTAAGATAATTGTGAATTTATCAGTTTCTCCTTGTATCTTTCTTCTTTCTGAATCATTCTAGTTTAGATATATTTCTTATATAACTTAGCTAGATTTAAAAAAAAGTTTGTTCCAAAGGTCTCTTTTAATAGAGAACTTTAACCTATTCACATGTATAGTGATAATTTATATATTTGGAGTTGGATTTCTCCCTGCCTTCTGTTGTTTTATATCTGCCTCTCTGTTTTTGGCCTGATTTTCTTTAGAAGATGCATTTTTATCTCTAGTGGTCTGTATGTTCTATATTTTTTATTATTCATGTGACTACCCTAAAATTTGTGTTGAAATCTGACATTTTAGTACTAGATTATTAATTTTTTAAAAGATTTTATTTATTTATTTTGAGAGATTTTATTTATTAATTTTTTTTAAAAAAGATTTTATTTATTTTGAGAGAGAGTTGTTCAACCCACAAACAGGGTGGGAAGGGCAGACAAAGAGAGAGAAGCAGACTCCCTGCTGAGCAGGGAGTCCGATGTGGGGCTTGATTTCAGGTCCCTGGGATCATGACCTGAGCTGAGACAGGCTCCTAACCGACTGAGCCACCCAAGTGCCCCTAGATTGTTAATTTTTAAAAATATTATTTCTCATTTCTTGTATAATGAGAAGAGCACAGGCTCTAGATCAAGACAGGTTTGTGTTTGGATCTGGCTTTGCTAGTTTTTTGTTTTTTTTTTTAAGATTTTATTTATTTGTTTGTTGGAGAAGGGGGGCAGCACAAGCAGGGGGAGAGGCAGGCTTCCTGCTGACCACCAACACCAGGCTGGATCCTAGGACCCCGAGATCATGCCCTGGCCAGAAGGCAGACATTTAACTGACTGAGCCACCCAGGTGTCCCTCATTTTTCCATCTCTAAAGAGACAATAATAACTATCTACCTCTCAGGGGTGTTGTTAGGTTTAAGTGTGTTAATACACGTAGCACTAGAATAGGGCCTGGCATGTAGTAAGGACTCAATAAATGTTATATTCAGTATTAGGTGTCAGTTATTAACAAAAGCTTGAAACTATGTTAATTAGTATATTTCTTGTGGGTCCCAGTAGTTACTTTCCTGGTTCTGAACCCAGGTTTCTTTCTGTATGTTTTAAAAAGCTCATCTGTATCCTTTTTACAATTCTGTTTTCATTATTGTGTAATGTGTGTGGGCTGTTCTGTAGTAAAGACTCAAGTCTGTCTCTGTTCAGCTGAGCTTTCTACTTTTACTTCTTTTATTTTGACCTTTATGTATTCCCTTTTTCCTTCCGTATCCTCCTCCACCTTCTGGACAGGTTCAGCCAAAAAATGTTAACATCTCTGAAGGTGTCAGGGGTATCTGAATGCTTTAATTACACTTTTTTTTTTTTAAGATTTATTTTTCCATTTGAGAGAGAGTGTGGGCACAAGTGGGGGGAGGGGCAGAGGGAGAGAATCTTCAAGCAGACTCCCTGCTGAGCGCTGAGCCCCACCCAGGGCTAGATCCCATGACCCATAAGATCACAACGTGAGCTGAAACCTAGAATCCCACACTCAACCGACTGAGCCGCCCAGGTGTCCCTCTAATTACACAGTCTGTGTATTTGTGTGTGTGTAATTTGGGTGTGAGAGATAGTTTGTCAGGGTTCTCCAGAAAAACAGAACTGGTAAGAGATTATATATATGTGTGTGTGTGTGTGTGTGTATTTATCTATCTCTCTATTTATTTATTTATAAAGATTTTTATTTATTTGTCAGAGAGAGAGCACAAGCAGGGGAAGCAGCAGAGGGAGAGGGAGAAGCAGGCTCCTCACTGAGCAAGGAGCCCGGTGTGGGGCTTGATCCCAGGACCCTGGGATCATGACCTGAGCCGAAGGCAAACGCTTAACGACTGAATCACCGAGGCATCCCTGTAGGAGATATTTATTATATGTGTGTTTTTTCCATACCACCAATCAATTCTTTGACACAGCTGGGTGTTGGGTACCCTACAGTTCAACTATGAAACTGCCTCTGCCCCCACTTTGGACACTAATCACAAGTCCAGGTTATTCCCTGTGCTTTTGACTGTCTGGCTCTAGATCAGAGGTTCCAACAACTCCCTTCTCTGGTTCAAATAATTTGCCAGGGCAGCTCACAAAACTCAGGCGAACATTTTAGTTACTATATTACTGGTTTATTTATAGAAGGATATGACTCAGAAATAGCCAGATGGAAGAGATGTATAGGACAAGGTATGTGGGAAGGGGCATGGAGCCTCCATGTCCTCTGCAGGTGCACCACTAGCCCCAAATCTCCGCATGTTCACCAAACCTGAAGCTCTCCAAACCCCATTCATTGTATAAGCATGAGAGAATGGAGGAGGGGCAGAGGGAGAGGGAGAGAGAATCTTAAGCAGACTCCACCCCCAGTGTGGAGCCAAAGTGGAGCTCTGTCATTACCTGAGCTGAAATCAAGTCGGTAGCTTAACTTGACTGAGCCCCAGGCACCTTGTAGGGCTACTAATTTATGGTAAGAGTCAAGATTAGGGGAAAAGCTGTAGCGCAAAAATCCAGTGGTTTTCCATTCTAGTTATTGAGAAGTATGACAGTGTACTATGTATAGACAAATAACATTGAAGAATAACATAAAGCCACAGAATATTTTGTTTTTAAAATTAAAGCATAACTTTTAAGCAAAGTGTAGTATGTTGTGGTAAATGATGTACATACTAGTCATAACATTTATATTCTGTTCCCAAGTCTATCTATATTAGTCCTTCTTTCTCTCTCCAGTGCTCAGGTTAAATGTATTACTTTCACCTTCATTTTTCTGAGGTAGAAACTGTGTGATTACATCTCAATTCTTCATTAAACCTTACCTATTCTGTCTCAGAAATGCCTCTCCTTCCATCTCCATTGCCTTAATTTAGGGCATTAGGTCATCTGTTTTGGTAGTCCAACTGACTGTTCAGCGTCCAGCTGCATCACCCCTGTGCAAGTACCCACACTACCGAACCCACTCAAACATACAGATCTTCCATTTCCTGTACTGCCATCAGACTCATTTATATGAGACAAAACTTCATGTTTCATGTTACTTTCTTTTGCCTAAAATTTAACTTTCCTGACTAAAATTTGGAAATTGAGAATGTATATTGTAGGTTCACAAGAAGTCCTACGTTGAAGAAACCAGTTTAACTTAGTTCTACCAACATTTTCCACATGCATACTCTTGTTAGTGTGTCTTTTAATATTCTAGAACAGTGTTCCCATTTTGGGGAAGATAAAGTCTAAATTCCTTAGCTTGGTCAGGTTTTTAGTCTTGCTCCAACCAACATTTTTAGCTTTATCTCTTTTCTATCTTATACAGATAGAGTTATTCAAGGAACAAATATTGAGGATATACTCTCAAGGCACTGCAAAGATAAAGAAGCCATTCTTTGTCCTCAAGTTGCAGATAGTCTTTGTAAAAAGTCCTGTGGTAGCATTTTCTGTGAAAGAGTGTCTTCTGAAAGGACAAAGAACTTTCAGGATGTTTTTGGCTACAAGTAGCAGAAAATCTAACTTTAATAAATAAAGATTTACAAGTTTTTTTTTTTTTAAAGATTTTATTTATTTATTTGACACAGAGAGAGAGAGCGACAGCAGGAACACAAGCAGGGGGAGTGGGCAAGGGAGAAGCAGGCTCCCCGCGGAGCAGGGAGCCCGATGTGGGGCTCGATCCCAGGACCCTGGGATCACGACCTGAGCTGAAGGCAGATGCTTAACGACTGAGCCACCCAGGCGCCTCGATTTACAAGTTTTTGTAAGAGAAGGCATTTCCATATAATTTGATTCAGTTATGTTATTAAAGATCTCTTTGCCATTCTCAGCATGTATCTCAGACCAGTGCTCCTTATGGTCCCATTCCCAAGTGTCTCATGCATCCTGGACAGCATTCAACAGCAGATGTAACAGTTTCTTTTGGATTGTCTCATGCCTCACTGGCCAGAGTTGAGGTCACATGCCCACATTCCTCTTGCACTGGAGGTGGAGCCTACCCTTCTTTTAGCACAGGATAGGTACTTGAACTAGATAAGTGATTATGGTTAACAAGAAGAAGGGGGCTTGGGAATGGCTGGTAGACAATTGCTAATGCCTGCTACTTAACTCAGTCTTAATGAATGGGGAGGAAGTAGAATAAAAGGAAACAACTTTTTCCATAAAGTGATTTTAAGCTGAGTTTTGTGGACAAGGGGAGATCAATAGAGAGACCTTTCCTTATCCTTCTAAGCCACCTTTATTATTGCTTGTATTTTCTTTTTTAAGAATAGCAATCATGTTTAACATATTTCTCTAGGAATGTATCTTGACCTTCTGTGTATATGTGTGTAAAAGCTGTATCATTTACTTATTTAAAAGGAACATGAGCAGCTGGTTCAGTTGAATGAAATATGTTCTGTAGGATAAAGGCTTTATAGGAAAACTAATCATTATTTTAAAATGACAAAAAAAATCTATTGATGTCTCACACGTTAATGTTAACTTTTTTTTTTTAAACTTTGGAAGATACTAAGAATTTACAGCCTGAGTGTCATTTTGTTTAGTGTTTATTCCGTCTCTCTTCCTTCCTACCTTCCTTCCCTCTTTCCCTTCTTTTCCCTTCTCTTCCTTAAGAGAATTCTTTTTGAAATGGAACTTGAGTACATCTTTTGGTTCTCTCTGCCTGATCTTGTCCTAATTTTAGAGGTGAAAATGTCGAGATCCAAAAGATTAAATGATTTCTTTGCGATCATTTGACTAGTAGAGCTAGGTTTAGAAGTCATGTTGTTTAGGGAAATGAAATGCAGCTGTAGTGGAAAACTAGGGGAAATATGCTATGTTAAGATTCTAGAGACAATTGTCTTATAATCTTTTTTACCCCAAAAGAGCCTGATACTCTAAAAAGGGGTATAAAACTGTTTTTGCTAGGGTTGGTGGGTTATTATAATTTTGTGAATGTCATAGTACCACAGTATATAGTAATTAAGTAGCACCCTTAGAAATCTAGAAATGTCAGGAACAGAATTTTACTATTTTTAAATTATGAACCTATGAGAAAAATAGATAATTACATGAATAATGAGGCTCTTTTGGAAATTTTAATGTGCATACATAAAATTTTAGTGATACCAGAATGCTATTATAAATATTGGTTCTTTGTAACACTTATGTGATAAGAACTTTTTGTACAACATGGTCCTTAACTTACCTAAAACCTAGATCTGTGTTTTTCTATATTCCTGGCTTAAGTTAACACTTGTCCCAAGAAGAGATACTTTGCTAGGAGAGCTTCTTTTTTATTTTTATTTATTTATTTTAAGATTTTATTTATTTATTGCACAGAGAGAGACACAGCGAGAGAGGGAACACAAGCAGGGGGAGTGAGAGAGGGAGAAGCAGGCTTCCCACGGAGCAGGGAGCCCGATGTGGGCTCGATCCCAGGACCCTGGGATCATGACCTGAGCTGAAGGTAGTCGCTTAACGACAGGCGCCCCAAGAGCTTCTTTTAAAAAAAAAAGATTATATTTCATAGGTAACCTGCCAGCCTAACATGGTAAGCCATTTTATTTTAGTTCATCAGGTATTTATTAATGATTTGTTTTGTGAAAGATCCTGAGGAGGCCAGATAAAATTGTCTGTGTTTACAGCTTACTTAGCACAGGGCATTGTACTTGAAATTTATAATGATTGATATGATTGATGCCTTTTCTGATAATTTTCTGTTTCTAATCTTAAATTGGGGGAAGGTGTTTGCTTTTTAAATCTAAAATACATATGGTGATACAAGAAACATTTATTAGTCCAGGTTTAAAACATTTCATAATACACTCTTACCTCCAGACCCCCTTAGTGAATAGTTTTATTTTACTCAGGACCTGTAGCTAGACCAATGGAGGAGGGAAATTAGGGGATTCCTCATTACATCAAACTGACTGTCTGCCTTTTTCCCCACCTAGACCTAAACACTGCTACTCCTGTATCCCCAGGTTCTCAAAAGTGAGAGATGAGAGAGTTCATTAAAGTTTTCTGGAGGGAGGAATTAGCTACATAGAAGTGGTGGAGGGAAATATGTGTGTTGTAGGCTGAGGAAGAACAGAAGTCTAAAAGTAGAGAACTTGGCACAGAACTATAGTAATATATGTATTAATTCTGATTAATAAAACTATTTTTTCCATTTTTGTAATATTGTTATTCTTGTAAGAGAAAAAACATACAAATAGGAAAGGGTTTACATTGTTTAATATTAAAGCCGCGTGTACATGTTTACAGCAGAAGCTAAAAGTTCCTTCTTGCCCCTTACTGCTTTCGCTTTGCCCAGAGGCAATCATATATTTGTGTGTGCTTCCAGTTCTCCATACATTTGTATCAATGTATGTTCCCATTAAAAAACAAAACCAAAAAACTTGTAAATATTGTTCTTTGACGTGCTTTTTCTTTCCTTTAACTCTGATTCCTGGCGATCTTATCAGGTCCTGTAGAACTCTGAGGAAAAGAGACATCATTTGGATTCAAATACCGCTAACTGGGGCGCCTGGGTGGCTCAGTCATTAAGCGGCTGCCTTCAGCTCAGGTCATGATCCCAGAGTCCTGGGATCAAGCCCCACATCAGGCTCCCTGCTCCGTGGGAAGCCTGCTTCTCCCTCTCCCACTCCCCCTGCTTGTGTTCCCTCTCCCGCTGTGTCTCTGTCAAATAAATAAAAACTTAAAAAAAAAAAGAAAGAAAAAGAAATGAACTTGTGGCAATAAAGCTCAATCAGCCTACCCTCTAAATCTAGAGAATAAAATCTTTATGAGGCCTACCAGTGATGGCAGTGATGACTGTTACCGAATGATTAAAGGGGTGTTTCATGAAGAATAAATCAGACCTTTCTCTGTGGTTTTTAGAACCATCGAGATACCAAATTATTAGCTGTTTATGGAAGAACTTTATAAAGCAGAGCTTACCAAAGTTTGATGACCTGAAAAGTCTATAAAATGATAAAGGAAAAAACATATTGGGCTTCCTAATTGTCATATATTAAAATAAGGACACACCCACAAAAGGCTAAATAGTAAATTTAGGACAAAAATAAGGATTATATTTTTCTATTCAATGGGTAGTAAACATTGGAACTAATTATTTTAAGTAAAAAGAGAGGGTGATAACAGTTTTGAAAGGATTTAGATAATAGAGATTCATATTGAGTGATAATATTGTTTTAGGACTCCCTCCACAAATCTTTCTGAAGGAAACAGACCATTTCTTCTCATTGTACAGTATATATGTTATTTTCTAGCACTGAGAACATGGATTAAATACGGCAATTCTGAAATCGTTTGGTGATGGTTTGTATTATTTTATTAACTTGATGTTTGTATTTTTAAAAACAGCTTTATTGAGATAATTCACATATATTACAATTCACTCATTAAAGTATACAGTTCAGTGATTTTTAATATAGTCACAGAGTTGGTGTAGCCATTATAAGTCAGTTTTAGAACTTTTCATCACCTGCCAAAGAAACCCCATTTCCCCCATTTCTATCTAACCCTTCTAGATATGGGAAACCACTAACTTATTTTCTGTCTCCATAAATTTGCCTATTCTGGACATTTTATATAAATGAAATAATACAGTATATGGTCTTTTGTGACTGGCTTCTTTCCCTTAGCACGTTTTCAAGATTTGACAGAACTACTGGTAAGGGGTTTTGTTTAGGGGTAACTTCTGCTTTAATTGCCCCACTATTTGCATTGATTTCTTTAGAATAAACCTTAATTTTCCCCCTACCACCCAAAGATAAACTCTTGACTGAGCATTTTCTCATGTACAAGGAAGGGAATGGGCATTGATTAGTATGCCCTACAGACTCTTTCCTTTTTTTAATTTGATGTCCCATTTCTGCTTTACTGAGCCTTAATGTTTTTGAGGAAAGGATTGGCTCCCTTCTTAGATACCCTCTGTATTCTAGGCTGTTACTTTTTGGGTCAGAATGTCAGCATTTGCCAGACATCTTTTACAGAAGGCTTCTCTCCATCCTTTTACTGTTTTGCATTTAGTATTTATTTCTCAAACTTTCTTGGGTTACTTTGTTAATGGGGTCTGGAGGGAAAGTAAGATAAGGTGTTTATAATTTTAGTGGGAAACTCCTGCAAACTTCTCAGGTGATGTTAATGATGTTGAATCGCCTTTCTGTATGGAGTTGACAGGCTTGTTCTTTGGTGTTATTTGCTTAGCAGAGCTTAAAAACTGATGTATGGGGGTGGGGAGGTTTTAAGATGGTGGCTGACTAACAGTTGCAAATACAGCATTTCTTATTTTTCTCACTAAAATAATCATGAAATCAGGAATGAATGAAAACAAATATTACTAGGAATGAAAACTGATAGACATAAAGACAGAACTGGGAATAAGTGTTACTAATGATGAGGCAGATTCAGCCAGATAGAGGAATACTACGTAGATTTTAGCACATGGAGTTTATATTGACTGTTTTTTGAAATGAAGATCACTAGCAGGAAAAAAAAATCCATATCTATCTTCATTATTTGTTCAGAAGTCTGACCTGGAGCCTGAGCTAACCAGAAAGTTGATCAGCCATCAACTTTACTCACTCTTACATGAGATGAACTGAGTGTCCTTTTTCCATGCCTCTAGTATGTGCCCCTCGCAAATTTTCTGTACGTAAGCATATCAGTAAATGCGGTGGGGGTGGGGAGGAGGAATGCATAGCTGGTAATTCTGTTGTACATGTAGTGTACTTGGGATTGTTATCCAAATATGGTATATATACTTCTAGAGATAAAAGATATTTTTAGGTGATATATGAAAGAACATTTGAATAGTTACAAATTTTTTAAGGGGGAGAGAGGCAGAGGGGGAGAGAGAGAATCTTAAGCAGGCTCCATGCCCAGTGCAGAGTCCAACGTGGGGCTTGTGTTGGGGCTCAATTGCACAACCCAGAGATCATGACCTGAGCCAAAATGAAGAGTCAGATGCTTAACCAACTGAGCCACCCAGGCTCCCCACTTATAAATTTGTTTTAATCGCCGGCAATACTAATTGGTTAAGAGGATGCCAGATTATATACTAAATAAAGTGATGTCATAAATAAAAATAATCAAGTAAATATTATTATAGCTGGTATTGGTTTTGGAAAAAAATTGTGAAAATGATAGGCGAGTGACAGAACTTTGAGAAACATCTCCACTAGATAAAAGCTTACTGGGAACTGGCACTAGTATTGCTATTTATGTATATCACAATATAAATATGATAAGGGAATTTGACTTCCACATGTTTGACAGGCCATAAACCATGAAAGATCTGTGGTATCCGCTTTATTCCCATGGCTTAATCATTTCTAAAGGTCCAATAATTGATAGACTAGAAGAAAATTTTTCTGAGTTTGAAAATAAAGTTCTTTGTACACAGACACAAAGAACTCACTTTGTTCTAATCAAAAACCAAGGAAAGAGGCCCACATCTTAGATATGTTCTAGCAAAATAATTGAACTTAAAAGTTTGGGGAGGGGCGCCTGGGTGGCTCAGTCAGTTGGGCGGCTGCCTTCGGCTCGGGTCATGATCCCAGGAGGGTCCTGGGATCGAGTCCCACGTCCGGCTCCCTGCTCAGCGGAGAGCCTGCTTCTCCCTCTACCTCTGCCTGCTACTCTGCCTACTTGTCCTCTCTCTCTCTCTGTCAAATAAATAAATAAAATCTTAAAAAAAAAAAAAAAGTTTGGGGAAAGGGAAAATTACAAATATCCGTGTATAGAAGTGCTATTATTTTTTAAAGATATTTTAAAATCAGATTCTTCACTCCAATATTAGATGCTAGAAGACCATGGCATTTACTGTTTTTAAAGGGACTCCAGAGTATAGGGGCGCCTGGGTCGCTCAGTTGTTAAGCGTCTGCCTTCGGACAGGTCATGATCCCAGGGTCCTGGGATCTAGCTCCGCATAGGGCTCACTGCTCAGCAGGGAGCCTGCTTCTCCCTCTCCCACTCCCTCTGCTTGTGTTCCCCCTCTAACCGTCAAATAAATAAATAAAAATCTTTATAAAAAAAAAGAGGGACTAGAGTATTGAAACAAGAATTAGGGTATCAAAGATTGAAGTCTTTTTATAATGAAATGGTTAAAATTATAAACATGGCTATAAAGGGAATGTAAATACCATGTGACCAATAGTCTGTGGCATCAAAAAGGAAGCAATAATCAATATTTAGATTACTTTAACAACTAAGAACTAGGTAAGGAAGGTGGGTAAACATGTTTTGAATTCCAATGTAAGGCACTCCAAAGAACCTGATCCTAGATATAAGTTAAAGAATGTTGTTGGAGGGGGCGCCTGAGTGGCTCAGTTGTTAAGTGTCTGCCTTCAGCTCAGGTCATGATCCCGGGGTTCTGGGATCCAGCCCCGCCTCGGGCTCCCTGCTCGGTGGGAAGCCTACTTCTCCCTCTCCCATTCCCCCCTGCTTGTGTTCCCTCTCTCGCTGCGTCTCTCTGGCAACTAAATAAATAAAATCTTAAAAAAAAAAAATGTTGTTGGACAACTTAAAAGTTAGCACTAATAGAATTAAATAAGGTATCTTCCAAACCACTGGGAGAAAAAAATGAAAGTAATTCCATCATATGTTAGGTTGAATTATATGATATAGCCTGTATTCAACCATGATGACTGACAAAAAGACAATTTTATTTGGTTTAACTTCATAATATGGTTAATTATATTTCTGCGTTTTTAAAAAATCCTGAAACCCCCACCCCTTTGAGTTTCTCAAGTGCAAGTGCCACACCCTTCTTATACTTTGAATTGATTGTTTTAGCACTGTCCCTTAATAACCTTGTATATAATTTCAATAAGAATTTGGTTTTGCAGAACTGACCTTAGGATAAATAACATACTTTTTTGATAGTTTCATTATGATTGATTATGAGATACCTTTGACTTACTGCTGAAACCATAATACTAACCACATCTGATTTCCTTTCATTTCTTTTTTCCCCCTTCTAGAAATAAAAGAAGGCAATGGAAAAAACTCTTAATTTTTAGTTACTCTTTGGAGAGAAGTATGGAAGTATAGGGGATTGGAACTGATATCTATGACAGAGTTTAAAGGCCGAAACTGGGGAATTGTTTATTTCTTTTTTTTTTTTTAAAGATTTTATTTATTATTTGAGAGAACGAGAATGAGAGAGAGAGAGAGAACACATGAGAGGCGGAAAGGTCAGAGGGAGAAGCAGACTCCCTGCTGAGCAGGGAGCCCGATGTGGGACTCGATCCCGGGACTCCAGGATCATGACCTGAGCCGAAGGCAGTCGCTTAACCAACTGAGCCACCCAGGCGCCCCGGGAATTGTTTATTTCTAAATGAAACTATTACATGATTCTACATAAACTGAAAGTTCATTGTTGAGATGGGTAGTAAACAAGATACTTTTGAAGCTGCAATTGTTTTCCTTGTCAGAAAAACTTTCCAGCCAACCTGAGGCCATATATAAAATACAGTTAGATCTAATTTTGTTAAATTAGGTGGATATGTTCAATAAATAAGAACTTTCCTTTACAGTATCCATAGTTTGAAAATGATTTAGCTAAAAGAAAATGTGCATGTTCTTTTTTTTTCTAATTGACAAGCAGCTTCTAAAAGTATTCTAACTCAAGGATTAGTTTTATGTATTGCAAATTATAATAGGTAAATAACGGTTGCTTTGAAAATCCATAATTATTGTTGCTGATTTGACCGGGATATTGCTGCTGATTTGACAAGGATATTATTTAGTTAGGTATACTCGAAGAATGGCCTTCTCTTTCGGATAGGAACATTAAAAAAAGATCATAAGCAAAACCAGATTTAGAAAAAGTTCAGAAATAGCATTTATTTAAAAATCAAAATATATAAAGCAGTATTATTCATGAATGTGTACATATGTTGTAAAAACTTTAAAAATATACATTAGGGTGGTAAATGCTGTATTCCAGACAGTGGCTAGGTATGGGGAGGGAGAGAAAGGAATGACATTTTATTTTATATAAAATAACCTAAAACAAATATGGCAAAACATTAAGATGTGACAGATACAGAAGGTGCATACATATATATATTCTACATTTCTCTTTGCTGAAAAAGTTCATGTAAAGTTTCAAAGTATTTAAATTCCCCATATACCCACTGATCATATTGTAACTGATTTTTTTTAAAAGATACATTAAAACCAATTCATGGGGTGAAATGACAATTGGTTTAGGTTTTAATAATAATGAGAACTAGTCTAGTTCCTAGTTAAACTTATTGAGAGGTCAGTATTGAGGTAGAATTATTTACTTGTCTTGGAAATAAGAAAGTGTGAGATTTGCAACTTATTTTTTCTCTTATTTCGGGAGTTGATAAGATGATTAGTAGATATTATTTTTCTCTTAAGTGTAAAAGAATTATATACAATATCTCATATATATTTCAAGGTAAACATCAAGTACTTACCTAATATAGGAAATAGAACATTATCTATCACTTTGAAGTTTTCAGTGTGCTTCTTACCAGTAGCATCCCCTTGCCTACCCTGTCCTGAATTTTGCATTTCATTTTCTTTCTTTTTTTTTTTTTAAAGATTTTATTTATTTATTCATGAGAGACAGAGAGAGAGGCAGAGGGAGAAGCAGGCTCCCCGCTGAGCTGGGAGCCCTACGCAGGACTCGATCCCAGGACCCCGGGATCACGACCCAAGCCGAAGGCAGACGCCCAACCATCTGAGCCAACCAGGCGCCCGCATTTCATTTTCTTAAGTGTCAAGAGCAGGGTTCCTCAAAATCAACTATAGACTTTTTTTTTTGGTGGTAAAATATACATAACATTAATTGAAAAAACTGTACTACTTTGTGAGTGTATATAATTTCAGTGGCATTAAGACATTCTCAGTGATGTGCAATCATCACTACCATCCATATCCAGAATTTTTTCATCATCCCAAACTGAAAATCTGAGCTCATTAAAAATTTACTTGCCATTCTACCTCCCTGCAACCTCTGGTAACCTCTTTTCTACTTCGTGTCCCTGTGAATTTATCTATTCTAGGTACCTCATAGAAATGGAATCATATAGTATTTGTCCTTTTGCATTTGGATTATTTCACTTATTATAATGTCCTCATGGTTCATCCATGTCATAGCATGTGTCAGAATTTCCTTTTAAGGCTGAATAATATTCTGCTGTACATATTTACCACATTTTGTTTTCCATTCATCTGTTGATGGATACTTGCATTGTTTTCACCTATTGCTGTTGTGAATGCTTTTAGGATACTGGTGTACCAGTATCAGAGTCCCTGCTTTTAATGCCCTTGGCTATATACCAAGGAATGAACCTACTGGATCATTACTTTTTTGAGGAAACGCCATATTATTTTCCACAGTGGCTATATCATTTTACATTCCTACCAGTAATGCACAAGGGTGCAAATTACTCTGCATTCTTGGTAACATTTGTTAGTTTCTAAGTTGTTTTATTCTTTTAAATAATAGTTGTTCTAATGGGTTCAAAGTGGTATATCATTGTTAGGCATGTTTTAAAGGAAAAAACAATTAGGGGATCCTTAATGTGACTTAAATTATTAAAATGTTACATGTGTAAATAGACAACAAAATACACAGTTCTTGTGTTCTATAGGTTATACACAACTATAAAGTCAAAACACACTTTTGATTTAAATGCAAATTAAAATCAGCTAATCACCTAAAATCAAATTAGTGCTTTGTAGTCTGAATCAAATTGTTGAAGTGAGTCTTCCTTTATAAATAGCTTAGTCTTATGAGAATGTCTTTTTCAGTTACAAATTATAACTGTAGCAGTTTTGTCTATTTTTTAAACATTTTTTTAAAAGATTTTATTTACTTGACAGAGAGAGATAGGGAGAGAGTGAGCCTGTGTGCACACACAGAAGCAGGGGGGAGTGGCAGACTCCCTGCTGAGCAAGGAGCCAGATATGGGGCTCAATCCCAGGACCCTGGGATCATGACCTGAGCTGAAGGCAGACGCTTACTGACTGAGCCACCCAGGTGCCTCAGCAATTTTCTTCCTTTCCTTCCCCTTCCCTTCTTTCATAGAGAGAGACGAGAGAGGGAACACAAGCAGGGGGCAGTGGGACAGGGAGAAGCAGGCTTCCCGCTGAGCAGGGAGCCCAATGCGGGGCTCGATCCCAGGACTCTGGGATCAAGACCTGAGCCGAAGGCAGTTGCTTAACCAACTGAGCCACCCATGCGCCCCAGCAATTTTATCTTTAAATAGTAAAGGAATTCAGAGTAAATAATTGGGGGAATTTGCTGACATTAGGACACGCCAGTCTTTCTGCAGCCAAAGTTAATTTTTTAGCAAAATTAACAATACATGGAATTTATAAATTGCCCCTTAGCTTATCATTTGGTTGCTAATGTAATTTGTAAAATAAACTGCCTCGTGAAATCTTTCAGTCAACTAGTTGAGTCAGAATATACACATAAATTTGTATTTGTCTAAGAGCACAGAAATCTTTTACTTATTCCTGATATGTCTGTAGTCCCAAATTAAGGAGATATACATAACATTAATTGAAAAATTAAGGAAATGCTACTTCTGATGACTTTCTCAGTAGTCTCTTTCACTACAGTGTAAAAATGGCCAAATGTGAATTATATTCAGGAATACGTATGAGATAATAAATCCCTATGAATGGAGTAGCTGCCATAAAAATAATGTTCTTAGGGATGCCTGGGTGGCTCAGTCCGTTAAATGTCTGACTCTTAGTTTCCGCTCAGGTCATGATCTCATGGGTGGTGAGATTGAGCCAGGCATTGGACTCCGGGCTCAGCAGGAGTCTGCCTGAAAGATTCTCTCCCTCTGACCCTCCCCGTGTGCATGTTTATGCTCTGTTTCTCCAATAACTAAGTCTTTTTAAAAATGTTCTTTATGTAAGTATTTTGATAGTTTTAAAAGCTTACATACAGTATGTTAAATTCTCAAAATAATTCTTTTTTTTTTAAGATTTTATTTATTTATTTGACAGAGCGAGCGAGAGAGGGAACACAAGCAGGGGGCGTGGGAGAGGGAGAAGCAGACTCCCTGCGGAGCAGGGAGCCCGATGCGGGGCTCGATCCCAGGACTCTGGGATCATGACCTGAGCTGAAGGCAGACACTTAACGACTGAGCCACCCAGGCGCCCCTCTCAAAATAATTCTTAAGAAAGATGATGTTTCCATTTTACAGGCAAGAAAACTAAGACTCATGTCAGTTACTTCAGCTATAGGAGTGCAAAAGAAGAGATAAACATGGCATATGAAAATATAGGAGTCCCTCCTATCTGGTGGGTTATTTTGGAAAGTGTTGGGGGAAAAAAGGTGAATCTGAGTGGCTTTTGAATTTGGATTTAATGTAATAGAGTACTTTTCAAATATACTGGTCATAAGAAGTACTTCCCCTGGTGATTGCTTCACTGGGGCTAGGGTAATGCTCCTGGAATCCTTAGTTGACAGTTGCCCCAGAAAATTCTTATAATTAGGCATAGTTGGCTAATTTTACACTCACTCTTTCTGAGCAAGGGACTTGGCATGATAAAAATAGTGTTTTGCAGGACATCGGCCTTCAAAAGGATAGATTGATGTAGGAAAAGTGTAATAGTTGTTTTGATATGAGATAGTTGTATGTTTTACTAGTATGTATCAGTGGAAATGAGATATGGAGAATGATGGAATTATGGAATTATAAGGATTGAAAAAGTTCCAGTCTTATTGCCTAGGAAAACAAAGAGAAACTGGGAAACTGAAATTGTTAATAAGCTAATTTGTGAAAGAAACTTTGTAGGGTTGGAGATATATTGAGTCTTGGGTCATAAAATGTTCATTAGACCTTTGTAAATGCTAATTCGAATTCCAGAATTAGTAAAGCGTTACATTAAAATAGACCCTACCAAACATGAACATAAAACTTCATTAAGGCAGGTGCGCTTATGCAAATGGGGCTTTTTGTTTTTGTTTTCTTTACTCTTCTAGTCTTACTTCTTTCTGCATTTCTGGGTCTCCCTGTAAAGTGGAAATATTTATTCCCTGCCCCCCAAAGTGGATTTGAAAAGAAGGGAGAGGTTAAGATTGAGCTGATAGGGAGAGGATCCTAGAAGAAAAAGTGATATAGAAGTATTTAAATTTAGTATGAATGGGTATATTATACTCAGGAGCCCTCTCCATGTGTATGTGTGGGGGGTGTGTGTGTGTGTGTGTCCTTTAAAAGATTTTTTAAAATTGTGCTTTGGTCTTATTTCCTTAGGTCATGCCTTTTGAAAAGCTAACGCATTGTGTTCTTATGTACTGGACTTAATTTTATTGATTTCTTTTCTGGACAAATGAGACAAGTTTTGGATATCAAGCTCAGTAAATTCTTTGAGATTCTTGCTTTGCAGTGTGCACCTATAGCATTTGCTTTCCTGTGGTGGTGGATTCTTAACAGGAAGATCCACTAAGTTTCAGTGCTAAGAACTCCATTTGAGTTTCAGTTACGTTTTGTTGGTCTCCGCTTTGGAAACCCTCCATTCCCCATTCAGAAAACTGGGAACTTTGTCATACCCACTGCAGGGTATCATTTATCTCTGAAGTGTAAAATTTCCTTCCTATAGTGAGCAAGAATTTTTTTAATCTTTCAGTCCACATTCAACTTCCCTTCTTGTCCTCTTCTCAGTCCTTTTGCTTTCTTTAGAAAGTTTTAGTCTAAGGTCCTACCTGTAACAATTGGAGTTTAGCGCTCTCCATTAATTGCCTTCACATTCACATTAACCTATTTCAATAAAAACTTTTGAATTTATGTGGATGGTTTAGTAGTGTTCTGAGTTTTGCTATTACAATGGATATTTTAAGTGATTTAGTGAAAATAGTCTGCTATTTTTTAATAGGACTGTTTACTTTTTTGTGTGGTTCATCTAAGTATCCTCTATATTTGTAGCATTAACATAAAGCTTTCTATCTGTGCCAGGTTCTAGATATGTTTGAATTATTTGGCTTTTGTGCCCCCTACCCCCACAAGGAGATAGGCAGGGAGAATCTCTTAGGCTCCAAATTTACATATTTGTGGCCCAGATTTGGGGATGGATTGGAGGATGCTTAATGATAGAACTCTGTAAGTTAGTCTGGTTTGAGAAAACACTCTTGACTTTTTTGTGTAAGTAGATCATTTTTTCTTGCTGTTTTGAAACAAATTACCTTTTTGTAAATAAAATACAAATAAAGATGAACCAGATTGGGAAGAAGGGATTGATTGGGAGTTAGAACAACCAGGGTTTTTTTGTTTGGTTGTTGGTTGATTGGTTTGGTTTGGTTTTTACTGTTATTTCGATGACCTTTTTTTGTCTCTGAAACTGGTACTCACTCTTTCAGAATAAAAGACTCCATGGAGAAGCAGGTGATACAATGTCATTTTTAAAATATCCTTCTATTCTCCCCCACCCCCATAATTATATCTGTTGACCTATTGAGTAAAATTAAGCTAATGTAGACTCTTCTCTATGGGATAGATCCAGTTCCTCTCTATAAAGAAATTTGTAGTAGAAATTTACTCTGTAGATTTGGCCACTTAAAATCCAGGTTTAATTTTCATATTGTATTTCAAAACACCTTAATAGCCCTGTTAATAATTTTTTTGTTGTTAACATTTAAGAGTTTTTGCATGAGAATCATTATTTTGCTTCTATCATTTATTTTCCCATCTTTCCCCAGGCCTCCAATCTCTTTTCTGAAATTTTCAAGACAAAGAATACAAGTTACCTAGTTTTGTTTTTTTTTTTAAGATTTTATTTATTTATAGAGAGAGAGCGAGAGAGGGAACACAAGCAGGGGAGTGGGAGAGGGAGAAGCAGGCTTCCCCAGGAGCAGGGAGCCCGATGCGGGGCTCGATCCAAGGACCCTGGGATCATGACCTGAGCCACCCAGGAGCCCCACCTATAAAGTTTAAAAAGCTAGGTATTTAGTAGATAGAAGTATTTAGAAGTACAGAATACTTCTGTCATCTTGAAATTGTTATTAGACCACATAGCCCTAGGAGAGATAGATAACACCAGACTTAAATAGTTACTTATGTGATTCCTTTCTTTCAAAATAGCAAATAATTCTTTTAAAAAAATTACTTCTTTACTAACTGGTAACTGAAACCCATGCTGCGCTGGAAAGCAGTATTTCAAACTGCTTTCCCCCTGAAGACAAGTTTTTATTTCTATATCCCAACACCCACAATTAAGCGTCACTTTAAAAGATGTAATAGATGCCCAGGTCTTTGCTAAGTCAGAGTGGTGCAAAAAGTGATAAGGAGGGAGGACTCCAATATTGACCTAAAATATTTTAATCACAGAATTCCAGGCACTTCTCTCCACCCATATTTTGATATGTAAACTTATCATCTGAGGTCTTAATTTAGCAGTAAAACTTTGAATATTGCTAAAAATAAAATGCTGTAGAAGCTTAAATGCTAATAAGACTTGAAAGCCAGATATTTTGGGGGTACAGATGTTAGCCAGTGAAATTAATTAATGAAAACCAATCTCACTGTTTCGTTGCACAGTTGGGAAGGTTTGCTTCTGGGGCTAACAAAATAAACATTAGTTAGGGATAGGATTGCTACTTTAGGAAATAGTGAAATTTGGGGAAAAAGAGAAAATGCCTCTAGAGGATGTTTAAAATAACTTCTTAAAAGCAAGCAAATGAAGATGTGCGAATTGCTATGAGGCCATCATAACCAAATAGTAACATTGTGATTTTCACCCAAGAAGAAATTGCATCAGCAAATAATCTACTGAGCACTGTTATTTGGATGGTACTGAGATGAACAATTGTTTTAGTTGTTGCCCAGCTCCCCACCTCCACCCCTCAGCAGCCTGGAACTGTGTATATTATGGGAGGCCATGTGACAGTGATCCTTGGTTTTGTTCATTTAGCCTGTCAAAACAATTTTATGTAGGTGGAAAGAAATGAATGAAATGAATAGAGTGGGTTAGCTGCATCAGCTCTAGTTTACACTGAAGTAAAAGAATGATAGTGTATCAAGCCCCCAGGAATATCCAGCTTGATAATGTTGGGGAGAAGGTACTAAAAAGCAACAGTGGCTAATCTGTTCAAAATCTCATTTGATTATTTTAAAATTTTATCGTCTTCCTGATAATTTGATTGACAGTTGGTTAAAATTTAAATAATATATATTCCTCTTACTCTGTCTTCAGTTGTAATTTAGTAAAGTGGTTAGTCCTTTTCAGTGATCCCTAGTTAATAGAAATATCAACATGGCTTTTCTGAGAACATTGTTTTAGAAGCTTCACAAAATGTTAAAATGTTTGTTGTAGTATAAGTAAATGGAACATGAGCTTTGAATCAAATCCTCATTTAATTCTTGGTTCTTTTCCTGTGAACTGAAGGGATATATTAAATTTTTTTTCTGAGTTTGCTTATCTGTTAAAGTAGAGTCATACTATCTAATATCTCACAGGTTTTTCCTGAGGATTAATGAGAACAGAATTAAACAACCAGCTACTAAGTAGCAAACACTTAGCAAATATTTTTGAAACCCCACCTGTTCTTACAGGTCTTTGTGCTTTTTGGTTTTGATCTGTTTTACTGTTGTCTTAAAAAATTTGGGGGATGCTAAAATGTCATTCTGAGGTATTTTATGAAATGCTCTTAGATAAAAAATAGGAGACTTAGTTATAGGTAGAGCAAGTTAACAAATTATTCGAAAAAGCACCAAGTTACTTGTTTGGATTTTTTTCCCCCACTTGGTTGATAATCTGTACTCATGTAATTACATATTTCTAATTTTAAAGATCGTAATCATCAGTAATTTTCAAGAAGGATAAAAATCTGCACAATAAATATTTAAAATAGCCTCTATTACAGTATAGATGTCTTATAGGCAAAATTAGATAAAAGTTAATATTTTGATAGAATTTTAAGACTGCCATTTATTGTGTTTACAAGGAAACAGGTTGTAGTTTTTTGGTGAGGAAGAAGTCCCTGTTTGAGCCTTTTTCCCCTTCTTTTTTTGTGCTTTGCTATAAATAATAGTTGGCAGCTTTTTTACAATGAGCTTTTACAAATTATTTTTAAAAATCAAAATGGCTGTGACTTTTACAAGTTGTTCATTGTATTAGACTTACAGAGACTCAGCGGCCCAATTTTAATTCTCACCTTTTTTTTTAAGTCATAGAAATTTCTTTTATTCCTGGGGAAATGCTAACTGCACATTAAGAATATACACATACTTTTTTTTTTTTTCTTGGAAAGCACTTTCATGGATTCATTCAGTACCTGGCTGTTGAATAAGTCATTATGCTAGGTTGTCAGATATTAAAGATAAAACACTGAGAAAGCATTTTGTCACTGCTTTTAGAATAAGTCTCAGTGTAATATGACTTGTGATTAAGTGCTATAAAAGAGGCATATACATAGTTTATAAAAAGGGGTGTGTGTGTAGGGGGTATGATGACCTAGAGTAAAGGACAGTTAGGGGAGGTGTCTCTGAGGAAATGATTTGAATTGATCTTTGAAGGATGACTGGGCATTAACTAGGCAAAAAAGGTTGATAGAAGGGTGTCCTAGATATAGAGGAAACAGAATGTATGAAAGACCTGTATGGGAAGAAGCATAACATGCTTAAGAATGGAAAAGGTTAGAGTGATAAATTAGGCTTGAAGAGTGGGCAAGGACCATATTATGTGGGACCTCATAGGTCACAGTGATTTTCCCCTTTGTCCTAAAGGCTGTAGAAAGTTATTAAACAGTATCATGACATACAGTATTTCTTTGAATCTAAAACTCCAGTAGTGTGACACATTCTAATTTCAGATATAAGAAAAATGTGAAAAATGGTATTTCTAAAAATTATGTAGACATTCTTTAGAATTAATTAAATTGGCACTTAAAACATTCTGGCTATATATGGACAAAATGGAAAACAGATTACATAAGGGTAAGATTAGATTTGGGAAACGACTTAGTAGGTTTCAGAAGAGATCATGATGGCTTGAAATAAGGTGACACTAGAGAAAGATATAAGTAAATTACTTAGAGTTTCAGCAGAAAATTTACCAAGCCGTGTGTACTTTTTTTTTTTTTAAGATTTTATTTATTTGTCAGAGAGAGAGGGAGAGAGAACACAAGCAGGGGGAGTGGCAGGCAGAGGGAGAAGCAGGCTCCCCACTGAGTAAGGATCCTGGTATAGGACTTGATTCCAGGACCCTGGGATCATGACCTGAGCCAAAGGCAGATGCTTAACCGACTGAGCCACCCAGGCATCCCAAGCTTTGTGTACTTTAAAACATTATTGAAAACTCTGAATTGTAGGTTTTTTTTTAAGATTTTATTTATTTATTTGACAGAGAGAGACACAGCAAGAGAAGGAACACAGCAGGGGGAGTGGAAGAGGGAGAAGCAGCCTTCCTGCTGAGCAGGGAGCCTGACGCAGGGCTCGATCCCAGGACCCTGGGATCATGACCTGAGTCGAAGGCAGACACTTAACTGACTGAGCCACTCAGGCGCCTCAGTCTTTAGATTTTAAATACAATTAAATTTTAAGTAACAACATAGAATGATTTGTGTTAGTGTCATATTTCATATCTAGTAACAATTTCTGTTTAAAATTATCAAGTTGAGAGAAAACACTTCACAATTGAAGGTTCAGATGTAAAGGTTTTTTTCTTTTAAACTGTCTATAAAGATTTTGTGAAAGCCCTATACAGAGAATTATTCAGACTTAAAATTAACTTCCTATTTGTACAACAGTGATTATATTTATATAATTTATATTTAAGCTATTACTCTTGAACAGTATTCTCCCTTATCCTTATTCCAGGTTTCAGCTACAGTGGTCTACTGTAAGTGATATATTTCCCAGCAGTTCTAAACTATGGGTGAATAAAATTTAAATAAAATAAGTTCAAGTTTCAAAGCTCACTGTTATTAAAGTTTGAATCTCCTCAACTCTGTTCTATATCCTACATTTCCAAGTTTACCTTTAGCACTTTTTACAGATTCTTGTGGTCTTAAGCATTACAAGTATTATGTGACCAGAACTGTGGGTATTTCATGCCCATGATCTCATTTAATCCTTAGAGTATCCTGCTGATATGGGTTCTTCTTTTCTTATATGGTTAACTCTAGCTCGTACACAATCATGTACGCAGAATTGGGTCTTTTGTGATATGCTCTCAGAGTACCGAGTTTTTTCCTCTTCATCATACTTAATAAAATTCATGCCTCTGCCTCTTACACTGTAAAGTCTAGGATAGCAGGAACTTTGTCTCTGATGTTCATTATATCCTGTTGTCTGAGACAGGGTACCCAAATATTTATTAAAATTAAGCAAACATTTATGAAGATGTACAATAATGGCTAAAAACTAAAATGGATATTGCATGGCACAGAAGATAAGAACACTCATCAAGGGGGCTCCTGGGTGGTGCAGTTGAGCGACTCGGTTTCAGCTCTGGTGATGATCTGATGGTTGTGAGATCGAGCCCCCAGGGGGCTCCTGCGCTCAGCACGGAGTCTGCTTGGAGTTTCTCTCCCCCTGTCCCCCCCAGTACCCTGCTTGCTCTCTTTAAATAAATCTTAAAAAAAAAAATACTTATCAAGAAAATCAAGAAAGGCAGACTATACATTAAAATATAAAAAATAAACGTCAGTTAATTTTAGGTAGAACATAAATCATTTGCCTCATGTGATTACTGTCTTCTAATTGTTTTGAGCTGGATTAGCTTCACAATTTCTTTAAAATTTTTCTTAATTCAACTATAGTAAGGTTTAGTAATGTATAAGGGAGTCAACAAGTGATCTAGATTTTTCTTCTGTTTTCTATATAAATTTTCCTTAAATGAGGAACATTTAGGAATGAATGTATGGTAAATAAGATTTTTTTTAAAAGTATATTGGGAGGGGCGCCTGGGCAGTGCAGCTGGTTAAGCTTCTGACTCTTGGTTTCTCCTCAGATTGTGATCTCAAGGTCCTGACTCTTGTCAGGCTCCACGCTCAGGGTGGAGTCTGTTTAAGACTCTCTCTCCCTCCCCCCTAGAATAAATAAATAAATCTTTAAAAAAAAATGTATTGGGAAACCCTATCGTAGGTCAGTAAATGGAAAACCAAACAAGCTGAAAACTCTTCCCACTGTAAAACACCAGATACTTTGTGGAAAATTTTTATTAAAAGAACAATAAAAACCTACCCTTTTAAGCATAACTAAGCTTGTGGGAATTTAAGGATAATCTCCAAGGTCTAAAAACTAAGAAAAAACAAAAAACCAGAGTGGGAGAAGTGTGAACTGACATGAGGACTTTTCTGGGACAGTTGCCAATCTTGTTAATAACTAAGAGGCATGGTTTTACCATCTGTCTAATGATAGATGAAGTCTTAAGCCCAAGCAGTTACTGGAATTGAGATGCAATGAAGTTGTTCCTTGAAGAGAGCTACACCTTTAATGAAAATACAGACTAGAGAAAAATTCCCTTTTTTTTTTTTTTTAAGATTTTATTTATTTATTTGAGAGAGAGAGAGAGAGGGCACAAACAGGGGGAGAGGCAGAGGCAGAGGCTGAGGCTGAGGCTAAGGCTAAGGCTGAGGCTGAGGCTGAGGGAGATGCGGCTCAATCCCAGAACCTGGAGATCATGACCTGAGCTGAAGGCAAACGCTCAACCATGTGAGCCACTCAGGTGCCCCAAATTCCCTTTCTAAGACAGGAAAAGACAAGCTTCTTCAGGTCAGGTGAAAGAAAAGTTAACCCTTGAAATTTATAAACAAGGACCTGTATTCACACAGGTGATTTTGATTTTGAACTGATTGCATGGAATTTGAACTGACTGCATGGAGTTAATGGCCAAGGCTAGTAATACCCCTAGGGCACTAGACCTAAACAAACTCCAAACCGTCTACAGGGATACACCTGTAACTGAGGATATTCCAACAGACAAATCACAGTTTAAGATAATCGTTTTATTCAGTATTGTAAATCACATGAAGAAACAAACCACCACAAGTGAATCAAAACAGTAGGTAAAATTAAAGCCCCAGTAACTCAGATAAAAGATTGAATTGAGCCTTTAAGGTAAGTTATTTTAAAAAAGTTAAAGGACTAAAAACATCACGTTAGTGTTGGAGGGGGGTAGTGAATGACTGATTTAATAAAGACCTGAAAAGAGATTCAAGAAATGAAAATGCGTTGCGATTAAAAACTAAATGACAAGTGCTACTTTCCTCAGTTATCTGCCTTTAGATATTTTGACTTTATCTTTGCACGGTCTGTTCTCTCCAGAACAGGAACATTTTAGGAGGATAATCCAGGACAAAAAAGCTCTGCTGCCATAGATCTGAGTGTCAGTGGACAGGGTATATGACTTGTGGATGACTGTAGCCCCTAGTTGAGAGTGGGAATAGAAGTGATTAAGGGCTGTGAAAGGGGGGCTTTTATGGAACTTTGAGAGAAGCCAAGCTTGCAGTGATAATTTGGAGATGGAGCAGGACTCCGGAATAGAGGAAATTCCAAGGAAGGTGCTGGGAAAACTTATATGTTCATGAAGCAGGGAATGGGGGGAGGCTGGAGGGGTTCTTTGCAAATTGAGCTGATAGTTATCATGTCTCATTCAAAACCCATGTGTTAGGGTTGCCACTGAATGGGGAGGGACATATCCTTTCTCCAGGCATTGGGCCTGGTGAAATGGCAGCAGAATTCCTTCCCCACTGAAGCGGTTAGGTGCCGAGCCTTTTTGTTCTTTTTTCCCTCCTTGCTTTGTTTATGATATTAGTGAGGAGAGTAGGGGCTGGAGTGGTGACTTTGAGTTCCTTTTATCAAACGCTTTGGTGGGTACTTTTGGTGACAGACTGACAATTTTATTTTCTTTGTGGATGTCCAAATATTTGCCCCTCTTACCTATATACCTAGCCCTCCAAGACTTGTATGTTCAGTTGGAAGTGTTCATCTGGTTTGTGTTCATTCATCTCTTACTTCTGGAGCAGGGAGGGAGACCTGGCCACATGTCTTTTGCATCCCTTCCTCCTTTGGACTATTTGTTTGTTTGTTTGACAGAGAGAGAGAGACACAGCAAGAGAGGGAACACAAGCAGGGGGAGTGGGAGAGGGAGAAGCAGGCTTCCCGCGGAGCAGGGAGCCCGATGGAGGGCTGGATCCCATGACCCTGGGATCATGACCTGAGCCGAAGGCAGACGCTTAACAGCTGAGCCACTCAGGTGCCCCATCTTTTGGATGTTAAAGTTTGATTAATTAAAAAAAAATTTAAAAGAGGTAATAAGCAGTTCAGATATAATGACTCAAGAGAGACTTAGTGAACAAGAAGGTAGATCTGAGAACATTGCCCAGAAGGTATAAGAAATGGAAAATGAGAGAGAAGTTAAGATAGGAAGGATAGAGTAAGGTTGTGTATGTGCACACACACACATACACACATAACACATAAATCTTATAAAGAAGAGAAAGGGAAATAGGAAGAGGCAATTTTCAAAGAGATAATAATTGAGAATTCTCTGACTTGAAGACAAATACTTGAAACTTTTGGCTTAGAAACACAGCCCCATTATATATACATAAAACTAGGTGCATGGTACTGAAAGTGCAGAACACAATTAAAAAAAAAGGTCTTTGGAACAACTAGAGAGAAAATACAGATAAATTTACAAAGGAGAACATTTATACTGACAGCTGCAGTGGACACCAGAACACCACAAAACAGTATCTTGAAAATGCTGGAAGAAAAATAAGCCAGCCTGGAATTCTACGTCCATCTAAACTATCATTCAAGAGTGATGATGAAGTAAATATTTCAAACAACCTAGGATTATACCACTAAAAGAATGTTTACTGAAAGAATTTTGAAAAATATAT
This sequence comes from Callorhinus ursinus, assembly GCF_003265705.2. Taxonomy (NCBI): domain Eukaryota; kingdom Metazoa; phylum Chordata; class Mammalia; order Carnivora; family Otariidae; genus Callorhinus; species Callorhinus ursinus. Next base: position 3,103,326 of record NW_027397136.1, on the reverse strand, counting down.
TTCACAGAAGAAAAATGAACCCAGATAAAGAGAATAAGGAGCAAAATGGAAAGGTGAACAAAAAGATACGTGGGTATATATAAGTAAGCATATACTGTTAAATAACAATTATAATGTTATCTTAAGGAGCAGTAGGATAAGAGGGAGCTAAAGTATTAGGGAAATAATGTATAAGATGGGGAGGGATGATGAGAATACTGTTTTTTAGTGGTATGTAAATTTACAATAAATCTTTTAAAAATTAATATATGCAGTTTAGGAAAAAGTTGTTGAACAGATTATACAGTCTCCATATCATTACAAATTATATGCCTTTAATTAAAATTCTTGATAATATTCTGATAGTTTTAGTTGGCTTGTGCTGTATTTCTACGTTACAAAAATAAAAGTCTTATTGGAAAAACAAATAACCAAGATAATTTAGAAAATGAGGAAGGTGTTATAGGAAGTGGTTCTACCAAGAATGAATTATTCTAAAACGATAACAATTAAGAAAGTGTGGTATTAGTGCAGAATAGACAGACCATTGGAATAGAATATAGAACCCAGAAATAGATTTACACTTATATGGGAAGGGTAGATTGTTCATCAAATGGTATTAGGTTATTAGTTGATATAGAAAAAAACAGCCAATCCTTCTTTTATCCAACCAAATAAATTCCTCAATGGATAAATTCCCAAGTATGGCAAACAAAACGTTTATATTTTAAAAAGGAAAAGAAAAGGTATGGCCTCAGTGTCTGGAAGAATTACTGAATAGATAAAGCCCACCTACCATAAAGTAAAAGATTAATTGAACTACAGTGAAATAAAAATATCAAAATCAAAAGACATCATAAGCAAGGTGGTGAAGACACAAACCACAAATTGAGAAAACATTTGTAACATAAAATTAATAAAGGATTTGTATCCAGAATATATTGAGAACTTCTACAAAAAAGGAAAACAAATGATAAGATTAGGCATCTCACTGAAGAAGAATCTCAAGTAGCCTGCAAAGAAAACAAAAACTTTTTTTCATTCTTGCCTCTAAAAATGTAAATTAAACAACAGGATATGAGTTTACACCCATCATATTGATAAAAAGTTAGTGTCTGATAATACCAATTACTGGTGACCCTGTGTAGCAGTGGAAACCTTCATACAATGCTAGTAAGAGAGTACATTGGTATAGTCCCCTTGAAAAGCAAGTTTGTTGATAGCTATGAAAATTGAATGTGTGGGGCGCCTGGGTGGCTCAGTTGGTCAAGCGTCTGCCTTCAGCTCAGGTCATGATCTCAGGGTCCTGGGATTGAGCCCCGCATTGGGCTCCCTGCTCAACGGGGAGCCTGCTTCTCCCTCTCCCATTCCTCCTGCTTGTGCTCTCTCTCTGTCAAATAAATAAAATCTTAAGAAAAATTGAAGGTGCCTTTTTCTTATGATTCAGTAATTCTCAACATGATCCTAATAGATGTTCTTAGTATTTTTTTGTGCCTCATATCTCTTTTGAAGGCTACAGTAGTGTTTTAAGTCTATACAGTAAAATACATAGGATTATAATGGAAACTAAATATACTAAAATAGTTACAAAAATTTTAAAATTTATGATATAGTATGCATTGTTAGTGTATATAATCAGATCAACTGAAAGATCTAATAACTGTCAATTTCAAAGTAATGATTAATGTAAATGATATTTTGAGACAATCTATAACCACTGTTACGTGATATCAAAATATCTAGGGCTGTTGGTGACAAAAATCACAAGGGTTACTGAATACTCTCAGGTATATATATTCATAATTGATGTATGGGCTTATTTCTAGATTTCCAATGCTATTCCTTTGATCTAAATATCTATCCTCGTGCCAGTACCACAGTGTTTTGATTACTGTAGCTTTGTAACAAGAACCTGTGTCCTAGAGACACATTTAAATGTATATCCAAGGAGATTAATAGTGTAACACCACTGCAGTATTGTAGTAGCAAAAAATGGGGAATAGCCTAAAGATTAATCAATAGGAGATGATATAAATTGTGATATATTTAGGTAACAGGTAACTGTGTAACAGTGACTATGAATAAAACCAAGTTACAATAATATGGTAGATACCTTACAGTGTCTCCTTATATATTATCACAGGCGATCTCAAACAATATCGAGTGAAAAAAACAAGCTTTCTGAGTGAAAAAAAACAAGCTTTCAAAGAAAACATACTCTATAACATCATTTTATGAAATTTTAACATTTTAACCAAAGTGTAAAAACCTATATGGCAGTGGTATGTCCAAATTCAGTCTAGTAGTTACTCAAGGATAAGGAGTAGTGATGGGAAGGACAATCTTGTTACATTAGGGGGCTTTTAATTATGTCTATAATGTTTATTTAACTGTGTGATGGACACATTGTATGACTGGAATCTTTTGTTAAAATATGTATTGCATGATTTGACAGAATATTAATAAGACAGAGACAGTTTCAGTTTTAATATACAGAATAATTTGGAGCTTGTGTATATGGGACCTTGTCAAGGGAAGATGAGCAAATTAAGTGCTTTCCCCCAGTTCATCTCAGAGAAGTGAATTAACCTAAGAATTGGCAGGCGCTTTAAACGTGATGAAAGCATACCTAGAGGATTATTTAATATATTCATAAAGAAAATTCTAATCAAAGACAGAACTAGAATTTGTATTTAGATCTTTTTGCCTCCAAAATCTCATACTTGTTCCATATTGTTAAATTGCGTATATTGCATAGCAATAAATGACATATTTTAGAAGTGGTAAGTTAACTGTACCCACAAAATGATACTGTATCTGAGGCACATGTTAACATAAAGACATTGAAATAATCTCAAGCACGACATTATAATCCAGTTATCTTAAATATACTTTAGCCTGTTCTCACACTCATGAAAGGCTGAAGAAATTAGTAACTTTAATGTTACAGCATTCCTGGTTTATTGATCATTATAATTTAGTATATGTTTGGCATTTGAATTTATTTTTGTGGGTTTTTCTATTTGAACTATTTTATTTAAATATAATTAGCAGATAGTGCTATATTAGTTTCAGGTGTGCAGTATGATCTTAACAGCATTTAAATTTGTGTGACTTGGTGTTCTGTTATTTTAAACCACATTCTGTTTTGATTCTTGATTTTAGGATCGAAAATTAACAAAGTCTGAGAGGCAGAGATTTAAAGAAGAGGCTGAAATGTTAAAGGGCCTTCAGCATCCCAATATTGTTCGATTCTATGATTCCTGGGAGTCCACAGTAAAAGGAAAGAAGTGCATTGTTTTGGTGACTGAACTTATGACATCTGGAACACTTAAAACGTAAGTCTGTCAATGTTATAAAAGTTGACCAAGAAGTATGAAAGAACTTGAATTGTCTCATGTCGTATTTTATCAGTCCTGCTTTTGTTGCCCAGCATACCAAGGAGGGAACAATCCCTCCAATTCTTGGTAGCACATTTTCCTGCCCACTAAGTCCTCTGGTTTATAAAATGATTTGATAATTATTTAATGGTAATATTAAAATAAGTTATTACAGAATAAACCTAGTTCTTTTAAATCATGTTGCTTTGCAGTTCTAAAATTGAGTGGCTGAGGGATCACGAAATCATATGACAATGTAGCCCTCTAGTGGTTAAAATGAGGTTGAAGCTTATTGAGAGGCTTTCTCCATTTACTTTATCGCCGTGTATTGGACAGTTTTTGCCACATCTATGCAACTGTTATGTCACATTGAAATTGTACTGTGACAGTTATTACTACATAAATCCGTTTGCCATAGTATCAGAAATTAAAGCCGAAATAGCTAGACTCGTCGTTTCTTTCAGGAGAACAGGTCAAATGCAGAAATTTCTTGTTCTCCATTTGAACAATTCCCAAAACAAGGAATTCCCTTTCCCTAAAAGAGTTTTAAAGTAAGAATAGGAGTTTGCTTTTGAAATCCCAGGTCTCTCAGATTACCTATACTCAGAGAGGAAACTACAGTTGACCCTTGAACAACATGGGGGTTAGGGGCAATTGACCCTCCATCTAGTTGAAAATCCAAGTATAACTTTTGAATTCCTCAGACTTAATTACTTATTAGCCTACTGTTGACTGGAAGCCTTACTGATAACATAAATGGTTGATTAACATGTATTTGTATATTATATGTATTATATACTGTATTCTTATAATAAAGTAAGCTAGAGAAAATAAAATTATGAGAAAATACATTTACAGTACTATACTGTAAAAAGTCTGCATGTAAGTAAACCCAGACAGTTCAAACCTGTGTTGTTCAAGGGTCAAATGTATAAATTATATGGTTTAAATTTTCTGTTGTGGAGGAATTGGACTTTTAAAAATTGTTTCATTAGTATGTATTCATTCCTTACTACTTTCTTTAATTAATACTACTGAGCTGATTCATCCCAAATCTTTGAAACAGTTTTGTATCTCCTGGATATAATGACTTACATGTGCTCTTGGATGCTCAAGATGAACACATTGGAAAGCCAACGGATTATTTCCCTCCTGCAAATTCTAGTTTCCCCACCTAGCTTCTCCAATATTTATGGCAACACCTTTATCCTAGTCATCCAAGCTGATTGCTATATGTCTGTTTCTTCCATTAGATTGTGATCTCTAGCACTATGCCCGAAATTTAGTATTTGAATAAATTAAGGAAAATTGTGCAGTAGTAGTTGTGTGTATATCTGTACCTTGAGATTCTTTTCACCAGTTTGGATACTTTAGTGGGCTGTCAATAATCTGTCAGGTATACCCTACAAGAGTACCCTATGACAGTTTATTCATTTTAAAAAGTTTATTGAGGGACTTTTGGTAACATAGTAGGCTAAGCCTCTGTGGAATTGTCCCTTAGTTGGTGGAGCACACAACTCTTGATCCTCAGGATCATGAGTTCTAGCCCCATGTTGGGTGTAGGGATTACTTTAAAAAAAAAGTTCAGGTGTAATTAGAAAAGATCCAAAGAATTTTTAGAAATAAGAATAAATACTTTAAAACTTCATTGATTAGGTTAAACAGCAAACTAGATTGAACTGAAAAGAATAAATATGAAGATCAGAAAGCAAAAAGAACACAAGACATGGAGTGAGAAGACATTAGATTTAATTATCATTCTAGGAGGAAAGAATCAAGAGAATGATGAAAGACTTGATGTGTATATAGTTCTAAGCAAATAGATTTATTTAAAAAAAAGATTTTTAAAATTTATTTGACAGAGAGCACAAGCGGGGGGAGTGGCAGGCAGAGAGAGAAGCAGGCTCCCTGCTCAGCAGGGAGCCCGATGCCCTGGATCCCAGGACCCCAGGATCATGACCTGAGCTGAAAGCAGATGCTTAACCGACTGAGTCACCCAGGCACGCACCCCCCCCCCAGCAAATAGATTTAAAACAAATCCATATTCTTGTATAGTTAAATATGACTTTTATACAGCCATTAAAGCAAGTCCGATAAGCTGCTTCTTGTTAATACTTTGTTATCAGTTCAAATGAGTAGCAGGACATTAAGTTGGTTTTCTTCACAGTACTTGATAAAGTTGACTGTAACAAACGAAGAACCAAATCCATATTCATACCTGGAAGAATACAGAATAATTAGGAATATTGGTAGCATTTAGAGAGGCAAATGGAGCGAAAGGGATGGGAATTGGTTCCAACATACATGCTTTTTGGACTTTTTAAGTTTCTACCTTTGTTCCACATAATTTATTAATACTTAAATTGAAACAAACACACATACCTGAAAAATAATATGGGTTAGAAAATTTGATTCAGGAAATATAAATAAAGCTAGATTTTTTTTAATTGAGACGAAATGTACAGAACATAAAATTAACATTTTTTTTTATTTTTTTAAAGATTTTATTTATTTATTTGACAGAGAGAGAGAGTGAGAGCAGGAACACAAGCAGGGCGAGTGGGAGAGGGAGAAGCAGGCTTCCCGCGGAGCAGGGAGCCCAATGTGGGACTCGATCCCAGGACCCTGGGATCATGACCTGAGCCGAAGGCAGATGCCTAACGACTGAGCCACCCAGGCGCCCTAAGATTAACATTTTTAAAGTGTACAATTCAGTGGCATTTTGTACCTAGACAATGTTGTATATAACCACTATGTAATCTCTCAAGTTCTTAAACATTTTCCTCACCTCAAAGGAACACTGTACTCATTAAGTAGTTATTCTCTATTTTCCTTCCCATGCGGTGTATTTACTCTTTAATTGCCCACCATCTAAGTTCTTGGCATTTTTCTTTCTAAGCTTAAAGTTCTCTTTTCCCATCATTTCTGTTTCTGAGCCTCAGAGCTAAGGGAACAGGAGAGTTAATAGAGCACTAGGGCACCTGGGTGGCTCAGATGGTTAAGCGTCTGCCTTCGGCTCAGGTCATGATCCCAGGGTCCTGGGATCAAGTCCCACATCGGGCTCCAAGCTCAGCACAGAGCCTGCTTCACCCTCTCCCTCTGCCCGCTTCTTCCCCTACTTGTACACACTCTCTCTGTCAAAAATAAATAAAATCTTCAAAAAAAAAAAACAAAAATAGAGCACTAGACAGAGTAGGAGTGATGAGTTCTACTCCTAGCTCTGTTTCTGCCCAGCTGTGATTTGGGGCAAGTAGCTCCCCATGTCGGCCTCAGTTCTCCATGTGCAAGATGAGGAATTGTATTGAACTCTAGGATTTATGGATAGGAATTTTTTCTGTGATAAAAAAAAACATAGCAGGGCATCTGGGTGGCTCAGCCAGTTAAGTGTCTGCCTTCGGCTCAGGTCATGATCTCAGGGTCCTGGGATCCCTGTCAGGCTTCCTGCTCAGCGGGGAGACTACTTCTTTCTCCCTCTACCTCCGCCCCTCTGCCCCTCCCCCAACTTGTGCTGTCCTTCTCACTCTCTCCCTCTCTCTCAAATAGAATCTTAAAAAGAAAAACATACAGCATAAAATTTGCCATCTTAGTCATTTTTAAGTGTGCAGCTCAGTAATGTTAAGTATATTCACATTGCTGTGCAACCATTTTTCAGCACTCTTCAGTCCTACAAACTGAAACACATTAAACTACTCCCCATTTCCCCCTTATCCCAGCCCTTGGCAACCACTAACTGCTTTTTGTCTCTGGTTTTATCTGATCAAGATATTTCATATAAATGGAGTCATAAAATAATGAGGCCTTTTGTGTTTGGCTTTCACTTAGCATAATGTTTTCAAGGTTCACGATGTTGCACATATTAGTACTTCATTCTTTTTTATGACTACATAATGTTTTGTTTCATGGATATACCACAACCATTCCTTTGTTTATAGACATTTGATTTGTTTCCACCTTTTGGCTATCATTAGTAGTCCTGCTGTAAATATTTGTGTATAAGTTTTTGAGTATATACTTTCATTTCTTTTGGATGTATGCCTACAAGTGGAATTGCTAAGTCATGGTAATTCTATGTTTAACTCTGAGGAACCACCAAACTGTTTTCCACAGTGACTGAACCATTTTACATTTCCACCAACAATCTATGAGTTTCAATTTCTCCACATCCTTGCCAACACTTGTTTATTATTTTCATAGCCATCCTACCAAGTGTGACATAGCATCTCATTGTGAGTTTTGATTTGCATTTTCCTAGTGTCTAATGATGTTGAGCATCTTGTCATGTGCGTGTTGGTCATTTATCTATCTTTGGAGAAATGTCTATTCCATCATGTCTTTGGACAAATCTCTGTTCAAGTTCTTTGCCCATTTTTAATTTTTTGTATTGTTGAGTTGTAAGAGTTTTTTATATATTCTGTAAGCCTTTCTTAAATACATGATTTGCAAATATTGTCTCCCATTCTGTAGGTTGTCTTTTTACTTCCTTAATAATGTCCTGTGATGTATAAAGTTTTTAATGGTGATGAAGTCCAATTTACTTGTTTTTTCTTATTGCTAGTACTTTTGGTGTTGTATCTAAGAATCTATTGCCAAAACCAAGATTGCACAGATTTACCCCTAAGTTTTCTTCTAAAACTTCTACAGGTTTGTCCCTTATATTTACATTTGTTTCAGTTTGAGTAAACTTGTGTGTGTGTGTGTGTGTGTGTGTGTGTGAGGTGTGGGACCCAACTTCATTCTATTGCATAGGGATGTCCAGTTATCCAGCATTGTTTGTTGAAGGGCCTGTTCTATCCCTATTGAATGGTCTTGGTACGCTTGTCAAAAATCATTTAACCATAGGTGTATGGGTTTATTTCTGGACTCTTGATACTATGCTGTTAGTCTGTATATCTGTCCCTAGCCAGTACCACACTGTTTTGATTACTGTAGCTTTGTAATATGTTTTCAAGTTGGGAAGTGTGTGTTCTCCAATTTTGTTCTTTTTCAATATTGTTTTGGCTAGGGGTGCCTGGGTGGCTCAGTCAGTTAAGGGTCTGCCTTCAGCTCAGGTCATGATCCCAGGGTCCTGGGATCAAATCCTGCTTCGGGCTCCCTGCTCAGCCAAGAGCCTGCTTCTCCCTCTCCCTCTGCTACTTCCCTGCTTGTGCTTTCTCTCTCTCTGTCAAATGAATAAATAAAATCTTTTAAAAAAAATACTGTTTTGGCTATTTGAGGTCCCTGCAATTCCATGTGAATTTGAGAATTAGTTTTCCATTTCTGCAAGAAGGCTGATAGAATTTTGATAGTATCTGTAGATAGAATCAAATATATTTATATATGCATTGAATCTGTAGGTCACTTTGGGTAGTACTGCCATCTAACTAACTATATTAAGTTTTCCAATCCATGTGACAAGATGTTTTTACATTTTATTTAATTTTTCAACAGTTTTCTAGTTTCTAATGTATAGACCTCTCACCTCCTTGGTTAAATTTATTCCAATGCATTTTATTCTTTGGGATGCTTTTGCAAAATGGAATTGTTTTCTTAATTTCCTTTTCAGGTTGTTAATTGTTGGTGTATGGAACACAACTAATTTGTGTATGTTGGTCTTGCAGTCTTGCAATAAAACATGAATTGTTTTATTAGCTCTAGTTGTGAGTGTGTGTGTGTTCTTTGGTATTTTCTTTATAGAGGATCTTGGCATCTACAAATATAGTTTTACTTCCTTTCCAATTTGTATACTTTTATTTCTTTTTCTTGCTTAGTTACTCTGGCTAGAATTTCTAGTACAATATTGAATAACACTGGTTATCCTTGTCTTATTTCTAATCTTAGAGAAAGTTTTCAGTGTTTCATTATTGAGTATGATGTAAAGTTTGGTTTTTTCATAATGTTCTTTATCATATTCTCTGCTATTCATAGTTTGAGTATTTTTATCATGGAAAGGTATTGGAATTTACTGCTTTTTCTGTATTGAGATGATCATGAAGTTGTTTTTTTTTTTTTTAACCTTTGTTCTAATGTGTATTATGTTGACTGATTTTCTAATGTTGAGGGATACTTCCATTTTATGGATAATTTATACTTGGTGTATACTCCTTTTACCGTGCTGTTGGATTCAGTTGGCTAATGTTTTCTTGATGATTTTTGCATCTATATTCATAAGAGATATTTTGCATCTATATTCATAAGAGGTATGTAGTTTTCTTGTGGTGTCTTTGCTGACAGGGCAGATGAGTGACTTATGAAGTCATTTTCTACTTTTCTACTTTTTGGAAGCATTTCCTCCTTTTCTTCTTTTTGGAAGAGTTTGAGAAGGATTAGTGGTTTTCCTTTAAATATTTGGTAGAACTCAACAGTGAAACCATGTAGTCCTGGACTTTTCTTTGTTGGGAGGTTTCTTGGAGTGTTCCATGTGTTCTTAAGAATATGTATTCATCTGTTGTTGGGTGTCATTTCCATATATTTCTCTTATGCTTAGGTGGTTTATAGTATTGTTCAAATCCTCTACTGCCTTAATGATCTTCTGTCTAAATGGTTTATCCATTTTTGAAAGTGGGCTATTAATTCTCCAACTTTTACTGAACTGTGTACTCCTCCTCTCAATTCTGTCAATATTTGCTTCATGTATTTAGGAACTCTGATGTGTATTATATTTATAATTGTTATAATCTTGATAAACTGACCCTTTTATCAATACATATTCTTTATCTCTTGTATCAGTTTTTTTCCCTTATGTTGAAATAATGCAAAACATCTATTTTCTATATCAGACAACACAGCTAAGTAATCCAATTCTACTGCAGCATTATAAAAATCATCCCTTCACCACAGTGTAAGATTTAAATGCATCTGCACAAGGGTGCACACTATATAAAAGGAATAAGGTTGCTGCTGCCCTGCCAAGCACTTCTGGTCCCTACCCAGGTCCTACTGCAATACTGGTGGTCCCAATGGTTTTATCCAAATAAATTGTGTTTAAGAAATAAAGCATTTAGAAAGACAAGTCAAAATGCCTCAGAAACCTTATCTCCAACTCAGAATTCATCTATTTAAATGTTATATTTGCCTCCCACTAATAAACCTTTATTTCACTCAACTGGAGCAATAAATCTTCCACACTGAAGTATTTTCCTTGCCCAATTAATCCAAAGGAAAAAAAACTGAAATGATTAGTAAAGAAAAATGTAGGGACTAACATACCCTTTTAATGTGTTTTTAAATATTTTTATTTAAAGGCTTCAAAAATGTTTAAAGTTTGTAATTCCTAGTAGGAAGACATTATCTGAATGAGTACCCTAATGGCAAACCACTGTAGAAATGTTTCAGTTGCACGTGGGGCAGAGAGGTAGGGGGTTTCTTCACAGCACCCTAGCTTTCTTCATGAGGTCAGAGGTACACTGGTTTGTATTATTGCAACATCCATTAGGTGGTCGAAGTTGCTTTTCCTTTAGCAAGGGCTTTATTTGTCAGAAGGGCATTATGCTTGACCTCCAAATTTGGCTGACAATTTACTGATGAGATTCATAACCTTTCGGTTGCTCTGATATTTTGACATATTCGCTGGGTTCTGGGCCACATCCTGGAAGGCCACCATAACTTCTGGATCCTGCATGGCTACAAGAACCTCTGGATCACTAAGAATTTCACTGAGCCCAGGCATTCCTGCCATTCCAGACATCCCCCCTGCCATTCCAGGTATTCCTCCAGGAAAATTACCAGGCATTCTCCCAGGAAAGTCACCTGGGAAAGAGCCATACTGAGCTCCTGATTGTCTTCTGGCTTCTTCCTCCCTCTGGGCTCTCTCATGTACTTCCTGAGCCTTCTTAACCCTTTCTTTCTTTGATCTCTCGCTCTTCATGTTTTTGCTCATACCTTCTCCGATGTTAAGCAATTTTCTGGGCCCTCAGTTGAGCTCCTTTCAGCGTTGCACTAGCATCTTCATCATAATCCAGTTTACAAGCAAGGGCAAGATCATGTGCTGCTTCTTCCCAACGGCCCAGAAGTCTGTGTGCTTTCCCTTGCCACTTATAAGGCTGAGCTGAATCAGGATTTATTTCAATTGCTCTGTCACAATCTCGAATGGCAGCATTTGGCTTCTGTAATTTGATGAAAACACTGGCTCTCTTGGCATACAGAATGGCCAAGCGAGGATTCAGTTTGATGGCATCTGTGAACAAGTCAGTGGCTTTCTGTAGTTCACCATCATTTAGGGCATCAGTGACAGCCACTTTTTTATCATTTGCCTGATCCATCATTTCCTCAGTTATCTCTACATTTTCATCTCCCATTTCTTGAAGGGCATCAGTATCTGGTTCAATCACACCTTCATTGTCAATTTCTAGATCACTTTCCCCACTTGATGGTTTGTCTGTCTTTATGTTTTCCTCCACCTTCTTACTGTTTTTTCTTCCTTGATATTGTCTTCTGATTTAGTTCTATGAGTGACAGGTGGTATTTAACCCTCCATGCTCTCCACGCACTCCGCAGGAAGCGCATTTCCTCAGTGTGCAGAATACTCAGATCCTGCTTCCACATTTTCACAAAGGCCCAAAGCTCGCTCACTTTGCAGGGGTCCATGGTCCAGAGGGGGTGGCAGGTGGCAGGTGTGGCTGAGGTTGCGGCCCAATTCCAGGCGCGGGCACTAGCTCAGCATGATCGTGTTTGTATCAGTTTTTGATTTAGTCTATTTTGTCTGATTTAATATAGCCACCTCATTCTCTTGGTTACTGTTTGCATGGAATATATTTTTCTGTCCTTTCATTGTGTGTGGGTCTTTGAATCTAAAGTGAGTCTCTTGTAGACAGCATGTAGTTGGATCTTACATATCTCCATTCAGCCATCTCTGTCTTTGATTAGAAAATTTAATCCATTTATACTTGAAGTAATTGGTGATAAGGAAGCACTTTTTGCTATTTGTTTTTTGTATATTTTGACACCTTTTTTGTTCCTTGTCTTCATTACTGCTTTTTAAAAAAGTTTTTCTTTGTAGTGTACTATTTTAATACCCTTCTTGTTTCCCTTGTATATATTTTATAGATATTTTCTTAGTGGTTACCTTAGGGATTACAATTAACACCATAAATTTCTAACAGTCTAGTTTGAAATGTTACCAACTTAGTTTCAGTAGCTTTAAAATCTTTGCTCCTATATAGCTTTGCACCTGTTTTGTGTTTTTGTAGATTTTGCAAAGATGCAAATTCCATCTTTATACATTGTGTTCCCATTAATACAGATTTATAATTATTGATTTACGTGTTTGCCTTTTAAATCATGTAGGAAATGAACAGAGAAGTTACAAGCCAAAAATACGTTAATACTGGTTTTTATATTTAGCTAAATAGTTATCTTTACCAGAGATTTTATTTTTTCCTATGGCTTCAGATTTTTGTCCAGTGTCCTTTCATTTCAGCCTGAAGGACTTGCTTTAGCATTTCCTGTAGGGCAGGTGTACTAACAACACTCCCTCAGCTTTTGTTTATCTGACCATGTCTTAATTCTGCCTTCATTTTGGAAGGATATTTTTTGCTAGATATAAAATTCTTGATTGACAGGTTTCCCCCCAACCTTTCAGCACTTTCCTCTGCCTTCTACCTTCCATGGTTTCTGCTGAGAAGTTGGCTGATAATCTTATTGAGGATCTCTTGATTATGATTAGTTGCTTCTCTCTTGCTTTCAAGATTCTCTCGTCTTTGGTTTTCAATAGTTTGAATGTAATATATAAACGTGAATCTCTTTGCATGTCTTGGAGTTTGTTGAGCTTCTCAGATATGTAGATTCATGTCTTTTATCAAATTTAGAAAGTTTGTGACCATTATTTTATCAAGTACTCTTTCTGTTCCTTCTTATTTGGGGCTCCCATTATACGTATGTTGATCAGCTTGGTGGTATCCCACAGGACTGTTAGGCTCTTTTTTTTTTTTTTTTAAGATTGTATTTATTTATTTGACAGAGAGAGACACAGTGAGAGAGGGAACACAAATAGGGGGAGTGGGAGAGGGAGAAGCAGGCTTCCCGTGGAGCACGGAGCCCGATGCAGGACTCGATCCCAGGACCCTGGGATCATGACCTGAGCCGAAGGCAGATGTGCAACAACTGAGCCACCCAGGCACCCCAGGACTGTAAGGCTCTATTGAGTTTTCTTTATTTTTTTTTCCTTTCTGCTGTTCAGACTACATAATTTCAGTTCATGTGTTTTCAGGTTTGCAGCTTCTGCTTGCTCCATCTGCTGTTCAAACTTTTTAGTGTATTTTTCATTTTAGTTATTTTATTTTTCAGTGACAGAACTTCTGTTAGTGTCTTTTTAATAATTTTTAATTGATATTCTCTGTTTCTTGAGCTAAAATTTCCTGTGCTCTAGTTTTTGGCAGCCATTGTTCTTAGCATGTAGTCCTCCAATTTTGTGGGATGAGTACTATAATTAACCCTCTTTAACCATGAGTTGGTTGTCAGTTTATTTTAAATAATTCAGCATTGAAAAAAGCTGATTAGGAGCTATGGTTATGAGGGGAGGACTTTTCAACTACTAGGCTTTTCTTCAAGGTGATTGGGCATGAGTCAGCCATAATGAAGGACTTAGAGATGCTATATTAGAGAGACCCTTTATTTATTTATTTATTTATTTATTTAGTCTTCTGCCCTGATGGTACTTTTCTTATTTGATTATGGTGGTTCTTAACTAATATCCCTATCTTTACCACCACTTTTCATTCTCACCATATTTACCTTTTCTGGGTTTGTAAATGTCCCATTTGTAGTTGTATGGGCAAATTGTCTTGTCCACATTCTCCTCTTTAAAACAATGCTACAGTAATCATGTATATACCTATGTCCTTATTTATTTCTGTAGAAATAGGTTTCTAAAAATGAAATGTGATTCAAAATATATAATTTTAAATGTTTGTTTTATTTTTTAATTAAATGTATGCATTAGAGTTGAGTAGCTAGTCAGGCAGTAGCAGGAGTTCAAGCTTAAGAATTCACTTGCCGTCTCTCTCGTAATAGTTGTATAACTTTGGGCTCACTGTCTTCATCGATAAAAAGAAAACTCACTACTCTCTACCAGAAAGTAGAAGTGACTTTGTTATTAGCATTGTCTGAAATGTATGCCATATATCAAAGGTTTTAAAATCCAGTGTGTTTAAAATTGGACTTTGTAAAAATTAAAAACTTCTGTCCATTGAAAGATATTATTAATAGAGTAAAAAAGCAACTCACAGAATGGGAGAAAATATTTGCAAATCATTTAACTCAAAAGGGATTAATATCTGGAATATATAGAGAACTCCCAAAACTCAACATTAAAAACCCTATTAGAAACGGACAAAGGACCTGGATAGACATTTCTCCAAAAAGATATACAAATGGCCAACAAATACTGGTCATTATGGAAACATAAGTCAAAATCACAATGAGGTGCCACCTCATATCTGTCAGAATGGCTATTATCAAAAAGACAAGGAAAACAAGTGTTGGCAAGGATTTGGAGAAAAAGGAACCCTTGTGTGCTGGTGGTGGACATGTAAATTGGTGCAGCCATTGTGGGAAACTATATGGAGGTTCCTCAAAAAATTAAAATTAGAAGTACCGTAATTTTAAAGGATATATGTACCACCTGTTCATTACAGCTTTATTTACAACATGAATGGATAAAGAAGATGTGGTATATATATATGTGATGGATTATTAATACTGTTCATCCATAAAAAGAAGGAAATTTTGCCATTTGTAACAATGTGGATGGACTTTGAAGGCATTATGCTAAGTTAAATAAGTCAGATAGAGAAAGACAAATACTGTATGATCTCACTCATATGTGACATCTAAAAAAATTTAAAAATACCCAAAACAAGAAAAAACTGAACTCATAAATACAGAGAACAGATTGGTGATTGCTGTAGTTGGGGGCATGGGGGTAGAGTGTATGTAATGGGTGACAGTGGTGAAAAGGTACAAACTTTCAGTTATAAAATAAGTCCTGGGGATGTAATGTACAGCATGGTGACTACAGTTAATGCTGTATTACATGTTTTAAAGCTGCAAAGAGTAGATCTTAAAAGTTCTCATCACAAGAAGAAAAAACCTGTGACTGTGTGTTGATACATATTAACTAGACTTATTGTGGTGATCGTTTTGCAATATATAGAGATCATTTTGAATCATTACGTTGTACATCTGAGACAAATATAATGTTATATGTTGAATCTCAACTTAATTACCATATGACCGAACACTTCCACTTAATGGGTTCATACCCAAAAGAATTGGAAGCAGGGTCTTGAAGAGATACTTGTATACCCATATTTATAGTTGCATTATTTACAATAGCTAAAAGGTAGAAGCAGCCCAAGTGTCCATCAAGGAAAGAATGGATAAGCAAAATGTGTGTGTGTGTGTGTGTGTCTGTCTGTCTGTCTGTCTGTCTACACACACAGTGGAATCGTTTTCATCCTTAAGGATGGCAAGGAAATTCTAACATGTGCTGTAATATGAGTGAACCTTGAAGACATTATGCAACGTGAAATAAGCCAGTCACAAAAAGTCACATACCAATACTGTTTGATGTCACTTTCTCTGAGGTACCTAGAGTAGTTGATTCATAGAAACAGGAAGTAGAATGGTGGTTGCCAGAACCCAAGGGGGGTTGGTTTTGGGGAGTTATTGTTTAATGCGTATGAAGTTTTAGTTTTCAAGATGAAAAGAGTTCTGGAGATAGTTGGTGGTGATGATTTCATAACAGTATGAATTAATTAGTATCACTTTAAAATGGTAAATTTTATGTATATCTTAATAAAAAATGGGAAAATCCACTGTGTTGAATTTTCTCAAAAAATAGAGGTGGAACAATTAGTGTCTAACTCATTTTATGAAGCCAGCATAACACTAATACCAGAACCTAAGATATTATGGAAAAAAATTTTTAAAGAACAATGTCCTTTATGAATACTGATGCAAAAATCCTTTACAAAATACTAGCAGATTGGATCCAGCAATCACAATACGTCAATACCAGAGAGGGTTTATCCCAGGATCACAAAGTTGGTTTAACATTGACTGAATCAATGTTATTCAGCACTAACAGAATAAAGGAGAAAAGCCATATTTTCAAAATATGTCAAAAAGTGTTTGACAATTCATTATCTATCTATTCATGGCTAAAAACTCTTAGCCAAACTAGGAATAGTTAGCCTATAACTAATATGTCAAACTTAACCATTGCCTCTGAGATTAGGAACAAAGCAAGAATGCTTGTTTTAACCACTTATATTCACTATTGTTTCAGAGGGCCACCCATTGCAATAAGGCATAAACACAGGGAAAACTAGTAAAAGGCATAAAGATTGGAAAGGAAGAAATACCACTGCCCTTGTTCGCAGGTTAGGTAATTGTTCACATAGAAAATTCCAATGTTTCTAAATAAATTTAATGAAATTATAAGATACAAGGTTAATATATAGTTATCTGTTATATTTTATATACTTGATCATTTTATTAATTTTATTTATTCCAGTGTAAGTTGTAGACATCAGTATGCTTCACATGTAAACACTTAAGTGCTCATTTCATTAAAGTTCTAATAATATTTATATGCTTTGTTTTTCCTTACAGTAAAATTTAAATACGATGAAAAGTGTAATCAATCATAATGGTATCATTCTATGAATTTTGACAAAGGCATATTCACTTATGTAATCAAAATCCTATTAAGGTATAGAACATTTTTATTATCTTAGTAAATGCCCTATGGCTCCTAGGCAGCCCTTCCCTCGCCCTACAGAGGTAATATGTTTCAATATTTTTTTAAACTATAAAACCAATTTTCACCATTAGTTTTCTTTTAATTACCTCATCCAAGTGAAGTAGAATTTCATTTTAGTTCCTGTATTAGCTTTTTAGTCAAAACCTTCTTGTGCTGTTTTGTTGTTTTTTTAAAAAAGCAATTGCTTTTGAGATTGTGTTTATATCTTTAACTTTTCACAATAACCTTTGGGTTTATATTGTACAATTTCATGTAAAGGAACCTTGCTACAGATAAAGTTTCAGTTGTCCCTGATACTTTTTCTTTGTGCTATAATTTTTATATATGTTACATTTATGTATTCTGTAGACCCTATAATACAGTGTTATAAATTGTTCTTTAGTTAGGCATGTGTGTTTTAAAGATATTAAGAGGCAAATGTAATTTTTTATATCTTCATAATTCTGAATGTTTTCAGATGTCTGAAGCCAGTCCACAAACTTTATCTTTCCAGCAGAGGGTAGTATCAGAAATCTCTGTTCCATTCTTTTAGCATTAGCTGGGCTGCTTGGAATCTGCTCCACATAATATGTATTTCAGAGGTCAACCAGAGATTTGGGCAGAATGAATATTCAGGATTTGGGGCTCCCTTCTATACAACACTTCTGGGATTTCCCTCCTTTTAAAAAAAAAAAAAGATTTTACTTATTTGACAGAGAGACACACAGCAAGAGAGGGAACACAAGCAGAGGGAGTGAGAGAGGGAGAAGCAGGCTTCTTGCTGAGCCAGGAGCCTGATGTGGGGCTAGATCCCAGGACCCTGAGATCATGACCTGAGCTGAAGGCAGACGCTTAACCGACTGAGCCACCCAGGTGCCCCTGGGATTTCCCTCTTTTACTTTCTAGATCTCTGCTGTCCACTGGAACTCTCTGTGCTGATGGAAATGTTTTATAATCTGTACTATCCAAAATGGTAGCCACTTGAAAAATGTGGCTGTTGAACACTTAAAATATGGCTAGTGCAGCTGAAAAATGGAATTTTAAATTTTAATTTATATTTGTCTAGTGAATACTATATTGAACAGACTGTCATTATAGAAAATTTTTTTGACAGCACTGTTCTAGCTGCTGTGGTCATCTTGAACTCTGTCTTCCTATTTCTCAGCTAATAAGACTACAGGCTTCTATTTAGAATTGAGCTGATCTGCACATTCAGGCTGGCGCTTCCCTCAACTGTGAAAAGATTTAGAAAATAGGAAGCTGAAGCAATGCTTTCTTTTTTCCCCTCATGTGAACTCCCTTCCAATTTAGGCCTAATTTTGATTGCTCTCAAGAGTCTTGAAGTAGTTGTTTTTATATTTTTTACTACGGTTCTGTGTCCAGTAAGAATTACTCCACCATTTACCAGAAGTCAAATTCCACCCCTTAACTTTTATTTTTTTTATTGTTGTTGTTTATTTTTCTATCTCTTCTAAGTTATTTTATTAGTTACCCAGTTTTAAGGAATTCGCTTTTTGTGCTTTGTTGTGAGAATTCATTTGCCAACCACTTGTTATCCTTTCCCCTTTAACCTTGCTAAAAGTATCACTAACTTTTAAGGTTACTGAATCTTAATAGTGTAAATTTGATATTCCCATCTCAGATATGCTAGAATTAATGGAATTCTTCAAAGCAGTAAACTCATATCATTGATAACCTGTTTGGTGTGCTTTGCCTTTTCTAGGTACCTGAAAAGGTTTAAGGTGATGAAGATCAAAGTTCTAAGAAGCTGGTGCCGTCAGATCCTTAAAGGACTTCAGTTTCTTCATACTCGAACTCCACCTATTATTCACCGAGATCTTAAGTGTGACAACATCTTTATCACTGGCCCTACAGGCTCAGTCAAGATTGGAGACCTAGGTCTGGCAACCCTGAAGCGGGCTTCTTTTGCCAAGAGTGTGATAGGTATGTTTCAGGTGTACCTTGCATCGTAACTGGTTTTCTGATACTCGTTTTATTTAGAAACCTGACACTGTCAGAGCTTTTATTATGTGAAATAAGCCTTCAAAAATTCCTAGCTTGAACTCAGGAAGTGATCAATTTTACTTTTGAGATGTGGAGTTCTCTATATGCTTCTAGAATCATCTGGAAGACTAACAATGTTTTGTAAAGTTACAAAGTTACGTGAAGAGAAGTAAGGTGAACTTTGTTGACAAAACCTTATGTAACTATCAATCTTATTGGGTCATTCTGTTGATGCCTAGTATTATGTACTTAATAGAGTTACTTTCTTATAAAAGAAATTGAATTTATATGTAGTTTACTTTCTGAAAAAATGTTAGATGTATTAAAAGTTTCTATCTGTTAAGACTTTGTTTCAAAATGTGAAAATGAGTTTATTACAAGAACTTGGTTTTAACTTTTCTTACTCCTACTCTTCAGAAGATATATCTGAAACAGCTTTTCAACCCAATATTATTTGACATTTGGGGTTGGATAGTTCTTTGTTGTTTGTAAGGGCTTTCTTGTGCATTATAAGATTATTTAGATGCCAGGAGCACATCCCCTTTCCAGCTCCCCCACAGTTGTTACAATCAAAAATGTCTTTGAACTGAATGTTCCTGGGTAACAAAATTGCCCGCCCCCTTGTTGAGAATCACTGATGTAAAGAATGAGGCTGTCCTTTCAGACTTTCAACTAAATGTTAGAGAGTTGCAGCTGGAAAAATAATTTACTGCTTATTATTTTGATAAGCTTTCACTCTCTGAAGAGGATATGACACTTTGAAAACTTGAAATCTTTACAAATACTCTGTTCTCCCCCCAAAGGTGGTGACAGCAAGGAAACCATTAATTTTTAAGTGGGCTAGAATTTTATGTATTAAAAGAAAACCACAGAACACCAGTAATTTGTACATTCTTATAAAATAGTGTCCTCCATGGAATATTATGTGACTTGGATTTGGAATGCTATTTTTAAATTTTCTTAAAATAGATTAACAAGAAGAACTGGAAAAGAGTTATTTAAAGCTGAATTTCCTTTTTGCCTTCCTTACAGGAAAAGGAAACATTTCTTTGTCTTTGGCTCCTTAAAAATCTCTAACCCAAGAGTTTTCCCCCTCTTTTTTTGTTTAAATCATAGTATGTAAGCCTATTCTTGGAAATGTCCTATAGTTTGAGGTATCCAGACTTAATTTCTTTGGAAACATTGGAAAACCTGGTCTGTGGGACCACAATATGCTCATAACCCACTCTGTATTTGAGTTCTCCATTTGTGTGTATTTATTTTTTGCCTGTAAGATCTGTTAAGATGTCCTTCACTATTTTTCTTGTTATCTGCAGTAGACTTATTTGTGTACTGCAGGTGGTATGGTAAGTAGGTGAAGAAAGGGACTCTGGTGAGTTTCCTTTATAGACAATTACACTTTATTTTTTTCTTTAAAAAACATATTGAATGTTGGATTTTTCACTGCAAGGCCTCCTTAAAAGTGAAACTGATCAGGTGGACTGTTAATGGCCAAAGACTAGCTATAAATATTAACCTTACAGCTACCATACAGTAGGGGGCAGACAAGTATTTTGATCTTTTTTAACCCACCTTGTTTTATTGGTAGATGCCATTATATCCTCTTTATTTCTTGCTAGCCTCTTACTTTTCCTTCCATTTGTTTTCATTATGAGTTATATCAGTTTTTCTCTTATCCAAGTCTCTATTTTAACATTGTATGACAGTAATCCATTTGAAACAGTAAACAAATAGACACTTGACCCTGTTCTAGTTTCTTTTATGAAGGCCATGCAGCAAAGAGACTAAGATTTTCTTCCTCTTCCCTGCCCCCACCACTCTTCCCTCTTCTCTTCCCCCTTTCCACTTGCTTCTATCTCACAGGTCAACCCCTCTGCTTCTTCCCCAGGTGAGTAATACCTGTAGCCTCTGCTCACATTGAGTCTGAATTGTTCTTTTAATTTAAGGTACCCCAGAGTTCATGGCCCCCGAGATGTATGAGGAAAAATACGATGAATCTGTTGACGTTTATGCTTTTGGGATGTGCATGCTTGAGATGGCCACATCTGAATACCCTTACTCAGAATGCCAAAATGCTGCTCAGATCTACCGTCGAGTGACCAGTGTAAGTCTTAGCCTGATTAGTGAGCTTAAGTCACACCAAAAAAGGAATGCCGAGCTGGATGTCATCGAACCATGCAAAAGAGAACAGTAGTTGAAAGCACACTCAGTTGTTGGGGGAAGAGGGAGTTAAGGGATTTTATTGCTTCTGATTTAGTGAGAGCAAAAATAAAGATCAAAGAAGTACCAGTATATTCTGGATTCTCCTTGCATACATTTAAAACTTTATTTTGAGATATATTATGTTTAAAAATACTCTCATTACTACTTTTCAAGCCCTAACTTATTCATCTAGGTTCTCATTCCCTCCAACCATAAAACGAATTTCTGAGTTAAAAATAATGCTCTTAACTCAAGTTGCTTTGTTCACAGACCTTTCCCTAAATAGTTTAAAATTGATTTATGAATTTATTAAATCATAAGTACCACAGGGTTTAAAGCATAACAGTAATTTCTGGATCATCTGAATATCCTAATCTATTAAGATATATCCCCTGTTGTTTCAGAGATGTCTGTTACAGTCAGTGTTCAAAATAAGGACCCATCAGGGTCCACAGAAGATACTTTATTGTTATGTCTCTTAATTTACAACTGTTGCCCCCTCCTTTCTTTTTCTCAGGCTGGGTGAGAGCAGGAGAAATGTAGTAAATGTAGTTTGTTTAGCCTTCAGATAATTCTGATAAGTATCTTAATCACTATTCTATTTTGCCCTTAGAAAGTTCATCTGCTTTGCTTCTTAGATAGAGTTCTATATCTATATTCCAAGTTCAGTATTCCCTGTTCTTCCCCCAATGCCTAATAATTTACATTATCACTTTTTTCTTTGGGGGTAGGATGGGGTATTCACTGGATGGTTCCTCCCTGTGTTTTATTTAGAATTCTTGAAACCTCAAGGAGTACATTTGATTCCTTGTTTTTCTATTCACCATATCCTATTTATCAGGTTCTTGGTTCAGAATAACTCTTAGGTATAGGCCTTCTTCATTCCCATTGTCAGAACTCTGCTTCCACATCTTAACTTAATTCACACCTTAACACTGTCATCCTGAAGTAGTTAACAGTATGAATTTGTTTTTCTGCTTCACTTGAACTAGTTGAATTTCCTTGCTATTTCTTTTTGGTGTAAGGAACTTACATGATACCAGATTGCTTATGAAAGCATGTACAAATTCTTATAATCTTTGCTGTTCCTCGTCTTTATCTAAACACCTTTTTTTTAGTGAAGCCGGTCCTCTTTATTATCTTGCGCATATACCACATCCTTTCCTTTTTTCCTCTTCATTTGTACATGCTATTTACTTTCTATGCGTGCTCTTCTACTATCCAGTCAGTTTTTATATGCTGGATTTAACAGACTTCCCCCACAAAATTATATCTGATGGGCTTCACTGCATAATGATTTTTGCCTTGTCTGAGCTTCTCAACTGATCTGAATCATAGCATTTTATTTGTAATTGATTATTTTACTTAGGAGTTCAAAACTTGAATTAATCTAAAGCATTTAAAATGGTGCTTAGCATATAATAAGCACTATACATAGGTGCTTGCTGTTTATTTTTATTGCTTTATATTCTTCTTTAAGATTTGTAATCTTATCTCTACAAAGTATTTCTGTTTAATTCTATCCTTATCTTTAGCACTATCCCAAATATAAAGTAAGTCTCAAATGCAAATACATGTAACATTTTCTGAATCCCTGCTACATGCCAAGTCCAGAACCTGACAACAGGTAATTAAAGATGAATAACATATATATTCCCTGTCTTCAGAAAACTAGCTCCAATATAGAAGATAAGTGTGTAAGCAAACCTTGTAATTACAGTATGATGATAAGAGCTTATTAACTTTTTGTCTTTTCTCCTTTGGAAAAATGCCTATTCAGATCCTTTGCTCGGCTTTTAATTGGGTTGTCTTTTTATTATTGAGTTTTATGGGTTCTTTATATATTCTAGATAGAAATCCTTTATGAGCTAGAGGATTTCCAATTATTTTCTCCCATTCTGTCAGTTGTATTTTTTTTTTAATTTGTTTATTTATTTCAGAGAGAGAGAGCCAGGGGGAAGGGCAGAGAGAGAATCAGAGAATCTCAAATACACTCCACCCTGAGTTCGGAGACAGACAGGGGGCTCAATCGCTCGACCCTGAGATAATGACCTGAGCTGAAATCAAGAGTCAGACACTTAACTGTGACTAAGCCACCCCAGTTGTCTTTTCTTAATACTGTCACTATATTACTAGTGCCCTTTAGGAGATAAAAGTTTTTCATTTTGATGAGGCCGAGTTTATATATTTTATCTTTTGTTTTTCTCATGCTTTTGTTGTCATATCTAAGAATCCATTTCCAAACCTCAAGTCATGAACATTTACCCCTATGTGTTTTCTTCTATGAGTTTTATAGTTTTAGGTCTTAGAATTAGTTCTTTGATTCATTTTGAGATCATTTTTGTATGTGGTGTGAGGTAAGGGTTTTAACTTGATTCTTTTGCTTGTGACAACTATCCAACTGTCCCAGTACCATTTGTTGAAAAGACTATTATTTCTCTATTGCATGATTTCACCCTTGCTGAAAATCACTTGACCATAGGCACATGAATTTATTCCTGAACCCTCAATTCTGTTCCATGGATCTATATATCTTGCTTTGTAGTAAGTTCTGAGTTGGGAAGTTTGAGTCCTCCTATTCTTCAAGTTTTGGCTCTTCTTGGTCCTTTGCAACTCTGTATAAGTTTTAGAATCAGCTTGTCAATTTTTGCAATTCAGCTGGAATCCTGGTACATATGGCATTGAATCCATAAATCAGTTTGGAGGTTTGCCATCTTACAACATGGGATATTTTTCCATTTACTTAGATCTTTTGTAATTTCTTACAGTTTTCAGAGTATAAATCTCAGACTTTTTTTATTAAGTTTATTCCTGAGTAATGTATTTTTGGGGGGATTCTATTATAAATGGAATTGAATTTTTCATTTCATTTTTTGATTGTTAATTACAAATACTGTTGGTGTTTGCATACTGATTTTGAATCTAATAAACTTACTGAATTTATTCTAATAGTTTTTTAGTAGATTCTTAGGATTTTCTATATACAAGATAATTTAATCTGCAAATATAGTTCTTAAAGAAACATAAGGCTTGGCAAGTGTGGGTATATGCTTTACTTGTGAGAAAGAATTGGGGAAAAAAAGTCTCACTCAGTTTAATGAACAGAATTTAGGGATAAAGTTGAAAAAACAAAAGACTGAGTAGTGGTTGGCTTCTAGGAATTTTCTAATGAGAAAAAAGAGACCTATCTCTTGATATGTCAGATTTCTCTCCCATGGTAATTATACGGTCTATATAAGAGAAGATAAGCATGTAATTCTCAACTCTTTCACTGAAATAACCAAAAAGAGTTTTTTTTTTTAAATTAACTATAGGAATAATAAGTAAAATTTTATAAATGAATTACTTTCATTTTTTTTTACTTTTCCTAAGGGTAATTTGCCATTTTTTTAAAGTTGCCTTGGATTTTATTTCCTTTCATTAACTCCCCTGATTTTGCTAGAAATGACAGAATAGTTGACAAATTAAAGTACTGAATTAAAACAAATCTGAACCACCCAGTTGTTTTGATAGGTCCTGTACAAATCCTTATTTGAATTCAAATATGTGAATTTAATCATTTATTCTATTCTATCCTATTACATTGTTACCTTACCACATCCACACATATTGATTAATTTTTTTTAACCTAACTTTCAAGGAAGAGTTGAGGTTTGGGGTATAGGGAGACACAGGAAACTGTATACACCTAAAGTGTAAATTGGTTCACCAAGTATTTGGGCATAGTTTTCAGGGGCTGTTGTAACAAAGAGCCACAAGCTGGGTGATTTAAACAAGCAGAAATTTATTGTCTCACAATTCTGAGGCCAGAAGTCCAAAATCAAGGTTATAGCAAGGTCATGCTCTCTGATACACAGAGGGGAGAACTTTTTGTTGCCTCTTACCTTCTGATGGTTTGCTAGCAATCCTTGGCATTTCTTGGCTTGCATCTGCAGCACTTCAGTGTCTTATCTCACATGGTGGTCCCCCCTCATCTGTTTGTGTCTCCTCTTCTTAGAAGGACACCAGTTAGATTGTGTTAAGGGCCCACCCCACTCCAGGATGACCTCACCTTAACTGATTATAATTGCAATGATCCTGTTTTCAAATAAGGTCAGATTCTGAGATACTGAGGGTTAGAATTTTAACATATCTTTTGGGAGGGCAACAATTCAACCCATAATAGTTCATGGGTTCATCCAACAAATATTTAAGTCTACTCTCTTCCAGATTTTTTTCTAGATACTAGGTATTGAATATTCTTGTTAAGTAAAACCCACATCCTTGTCTCTCAAGAACTTATTAGGTGAGGGAGAAAAGACAAGCCAGATAGTTACCATATGGTATAAAACCAGTTATTCTTGGGATAGCTACTTAATGGAAGCATTAAAGAGTGGTGCCTAATTGAGTTTGAACAGGTTGGGAAAATGATGTTAAATAGGGAGAGACTAAGTTAATAGTGTTGCATGTGAGAAATCTACTATTTGTATGTCTGTAGTGTTTGGAAGTGGGAAAAGAAAGAAACAGGATAAGAAAGGAAAGGAAAGCTTAAACTATACTCGAGCATTGGGGGAACGATTGCAGTACGTTAAGACTGGGTGGTAGGTGTCATAAGATCAAACTTAAATTTTAAAGTTTTAGAAAAATTATTCTGGGGGCACCTGGGTGGCTCAGTCGTTAAACGTCTGCCTTCAGCTCAGGTCATGATCCCAGGGTCCTGGGATCGAGCCCCGCATCGGGCTCCTTGCTCAGCGGGAAGCCTGCTTCTCCCTCTCCCACTCCCCCTGCTTGTGTTCCCTCTCTGACTGTGTCTTTCTCTGTCAAATAAATAAATAAAATCTTTTAAAAAAATAAAATAAATAAAAAGTTATTCTGGCTCCAGAGTGGAGAATGGATTTATGAAGGACTAAAAGCTGAAAACTCAGTTAAGAGGCTGTGGGAATAATCCAAAGGAATGACTGATAGACTGAAATAAGGATTTATAGTAGAGATAGCCAGAGTGAAAGGATGAGAGCTTTATTTTCTTTATAAATTAGAATTCAATTAAGCTAAGTTCTTTTTCACACCATTTATGAAAATAAATAATAAAGAATAAATACCCATTGTAAATACATATCCTATTAAGAAGATAAGATGGATCTTGATCATTAAACTTGATTATAAGGTTAAATGTATAACTTTAAGACTATAAAATTATAAATTTGTATATGGAATGGTTTGTGTATTTTATTTACTAACTTACAATCTATTACTTTTCTTCATTCCATCATACTCTAAACCAGGCATTAGTGAATTATGACCTATGGGCCAGATCAGGCTGGCCATTTTGGTACAACTCATGACTAAGAACGGTTTCTACATTTTAAGTGATTGGGGGAAAAAAAATCAAAAGAAAAATATTTCATGTCATGTGAGCACTTCAGTGTCCATAACTAAGGTAATAAAGCACAGCCACACTGATTTGTTCTGTATTATCTTTGTTTTCACACATTACAATGGCGGAGTGACTAACTGGAACAGACTGTGTGGTTCCAAAAGCTTAAAATACGTACTGTTTGGGCTCTTAACAGAAAAAGTTGTTGACTGCTATTCTAAACACATGTCACCAGAACTTCTTAAAAAAAATTCTCCATGGAAGAGTTCTGTAAGTAATTACTAATCTGTAAAAGTGGTGATAATGTTCCTCTATTAGAATGCTGTTCACCTCTGTACTTACAGTAGATGTGAGAATCTCTGTGCAGTCAAGTAGCTACTTAAATTATTAGCTCTGAAAATTTGTGGGCACTCTTTTCTCTGTGTCAGAAGAGAAATTTCACTTTAATTCTGTGATGAAAACATAAGAGGTTTTAACATAAAAGCATTTTTTCAGTGGCCATACTTATTACTGGTATTGGTCTTAGAAATAACCTCTTAAACCCAATTTTACTGCTTGAGGTCATCATTCTGGACTTTAAACACAAAGGTTTATGAACCAATATCTTACTTGACAACAGTACTAAATTTTTTTTAATATTTTGTTTATTTATTTGTCAGAGAGAGAGAGAGAGTAAACAATGGGGGGGCAGCAGGCAGAGGGAGAAGCAGGCTCCCCGCTGAGCAAGGAGCCCGATGCAGGACTCGATCCCAGTACCCTGAGATCATGACCAGAACCGAAGGCAGACACTTAACCAACTGAGCCACCCAGGCATCCCTGAATGTTTTTTTTATATCAAACAGACTGGATAGATGAAATACACATTAGATAGCCATATATTTAAGCACTCTCAGCCATACCAGCCTCCTTTGTTGGTCTTATAATATTTCTATTTTGAAATGGGAGTAAATTTTGTTATGTACCGGCAGACAATGGCTCTGCTGTTTTGTAGGCTGTTGTTAGAGTCACTGATTAGGTATTGACTGCACTGTCTCTGTTATTTAGTGATAAGTGTCTCTGATTAATCTTGCAAATTCACTTACTATTTTTCTAAATCAAGGTTGGTATTGAAAATATCTCAAGGGATCATGGAATTTTAGGTTTCTTTATATAAAATGAAGTATAAAAATAACTGCTATTTATAGAATCAAGTTATAAATTATATGGTAGTAACAGTTTTTTTTTAAATGCAAGTTGTATGGGTGACTGATACTAAATTTTGTTTGTTCTATATCTAATCCAACAAATATGATTAACTGATTAAAAATAATGACTATAGAATGAGTAGGTGGAAAACATAGCCAAACACTGTTAGGTTTTTTTTATATATATATTTTTTTAAGATTGATTTATTTATTTGATAGAGAGAGATGGCGAGAGAGGGAACACAAGCAGGGGTAGTGGGAAAGGGAGAAGCAGGCTTCCTGCCGAGCAGAGAGCCCGATGTGGGGCTTGATCCCAGGACCCCGGGACCACGACTCAAGCTGAAGGCAGACGCATAACGACTGAGCCACCCAGGCACCCCATAGCCACACTTGATTCAAAAGTTGCTCACTAGAGGCTCAGGACTAAAACCAGTGTTTCAGAGTTCTTTGGCTTCAGATGACACAGCACTGCCATCAGATCAGATAAAAATTTATATAAGCAATTACTTGATAAAATAAAAAATTAATTTGATTTTTAAGAAAAGGCATTTGAGACACTACACTAATAAACAAATATATCTTTATTTGTAGATACAGACTCAAGCTCAAAATCCCCTTCTTAAATGATTGAGTTTTTCACGTTAATTTAATAGAACTGAGAAAGACCAGTATCACTTTTCCATATTCTTACTATAGTATCTACCCTGTTTTCAGTTTTTCACCATTTTTTAAGAAATCTGATACCCATTGGCAGCCACTCTCCATTCCCCCTTCCACTGAGCCCCTGTCAACCACTAATCTACTTTATGTCTCTGGATTTGATTTGCCTGTTGTGGACATTTCTTACAAATGGAATCATATGATATATGACCTTTTGTGTTACACTTTGTTTTTCTGTTATGCCTTTCGTATTACACTTTGACTTATGGATAAATGTTTTCAGGGTTTATCCATGTTGTAGCATGTATCTGCATTTCATTCTTTTTTATGGCTGAATAATATTCCATTGTATGGCTATACCACATTTGTTATGTTCAACAAATTTTGTTTCTTCCTCCTTTTCTCATTGTTAAACTGTTTGAACTGATAGCCACCCTCCCCTCTGGAGATGGACTGGGAACAGAAAGGATGAAGTATATAATGTCTTAAAAGATACTGTCCCAGAGCCTGGTTTTATCAAGTCTTTGTTTATACATACTGTATTGATAGCATAGCATATGGAACATTGTAGGCCCTTAGTAATATTTTGAAGAATAAATGATTTTTGATTAAAGGAATCCCAAATATAGTCAGTTAGACACTATGTAAGTTTGGAAATTTGAATTTACCTTGCAAAAGAGGAATGAAACTTAAGGCCACCTTTGAAGTATTAACAAAATTATCCTAAAGTGAAATTGAATCGTAGCAAGTAGAAACTGATACACATATAAAAGCAATACATTTTATAGGATGAGTAAAACTATTTGGTACAAATAGAGCTGGAAACAATGACTTTAATAGTTAGAAAAAGTCAAACTTCCAGGATATGAAGTACATTCAAGAAAGTCACCTATACACGTACTTTTCCATCAATTCTCAAATCTCATACTTGTAATTTCTTTTTAAGATTATTTATTTTAGAGAGAGAGCACGAGCAGGAGGGGCAGAGGCAGAGGGAGAGGGAGAGAGAATCTCAGGCAGACTCCGTGCTGAGTGTGGAGCCCAACGCAGGGCTCATTCCAGGACCATCAGATCATGGACCTGAGCTGAAACCAAGAGTTGGATGCTAACCGACTGTGCCATCCAAGCGCCCCTCATGGTTGTAATTTCTAAACAACTATTTTATAAGTAACCCTTTCCATTATGGGGCTAGGTTTGTATTTTGTTGAAGTGTTTCACCATAATTTTTACCTTATGATCACTCGCACTTCCTTCTCTGAGATTGTGTGTGTACAAGATCATAATTTCACTTGTTAATACCTCAAATGTTTCGGGGTCCCTGGGTGGCTCAGTCAGTTAGCCTTTGGCTAAGGTCATGATCCCAGGGTCCTAGGATCAAGCCCCGCTTTGAGCTCCCTACTCCATGGGCAGCCTGCTTCTCCCTCTCCACTGTTTGTGCTCTCTTACACTCTCTCTCTCAAATAAATGAATAAAATCTTTAAAAAAAAATACCTCAAATGTTTCAGGACAATTCCTGATTCATGAGTCCTTCTCATTGAGACCCATCATTTTCAGTTTTTAGAGCTATAGGTTTCCTTCGCTATCCACAAGCAGAGCATTCCTGTGAAATCTTTTATAAGTTGAAAAAGGCATAAAGTGAAGGAATAATTAACTTACATTTATATCAGAATATTTTGAGTACTCGCAAACCCCAAAAATAACCACTCTCAGAATTTTCTAATACCTTAGGACATATCTTGCTAACAGATGCATAAAATAAGTCAAGATAAAGCACAGATGTTCATAGGCACATTTCAAAGCTGTGTTATCTTGATGCTGGATATAGCTCCCAGGGGAAGGAGTTCGGTATTGCCATTCTTGCTGGTCAGGGTATGTACTGTGTCTGTACTGGCTCACTGCAAAACAAGCCCTGAATCCTATTTTCACTTTTTGCCCTTTTTCGTAAAAGCAAAAGCCCTCTTTGGTTTTCTTTTGGTTAGTGAAAACAGGTACTAATGTAGGTCTTTCATAAAAGCAAAGTGGCGTAATGCAAACTTCCGAAAAGCGAGGATAACTATTCCTTTAGATTTCTTGAGTGAAGGGACTTAATATGCATAATTGGAAGAAGAGACTTAATATGCATATGCTCAGCAGTTGTTTTCTTGACCTAGAGGGGACTAAATAAAAAAGAAGAAAAATCATAATTGGCGATAAAGAACTTGGTAAGGTTATACAACATTGCAAAGGCCTGGTAGAGGTTTAAGATTCATCCATTAAGATCTTTTGAGATTAACATAGCAGCTACCAGACTTGAATGATTTAGTTCAGTGGCTGTCAAAATCTTTTTATCAGGACCCTTTTATACTCATAAAAATTATTGAGGACCTCAAAGAGCTTTTGTTTATTAGTGTTATACCTATTTTACCATATTAGAAATTATCACTAGATTTTATAATGTGTATATATATATAATGTATATATATATTTATAATGTATAATAAGCCCAATATATGTTGATTTCCATAACATTTTTGCAAAATATTATTTTTTCCAAAACTAATTTTAAAGATTTAGTGAAAAGAGCAGCATTTTTATATTTTATATTTATAATATATTATATTATATTTTATATTTTATATTTAGCATTTATATTTTCGCAACTCTCTTTAATATCTGGTCAGAAAGAAGACCGTTGAGTTCTCGTATCTGCTTCTGTATGAAATCAGTTGCAGTATTTTTTATTTGGTTGAAATGTATAAAGAAAATCTGGCCTCACACAGATATGTCATTGGAAAAGAAGTACCTTGTAGGTCCCCTGATAGAGTTTTGAATACTACATGTTGAGAGTCTCTAATTAGATCTTTGCTATGCAAAGTATAGTCCCCAGACCAGCAGTATCCTAGGGAACTTGTTGAAAATGTAAAATTTTGACCCCATCCCAGACAGATCAAATCAAAACCTGCATTTTACAATATCCAAAGATGATTCATGTGTACATTAAAATTTGAGAAGTGTGAGTGGGAATAGTGATCACCTGAGGTCCTTTCTAGTTCTGTGTGCCATAGACTAAATAATATAATACCAAGACATTAATTGAAAAGTACTAGTCCATCATTCATGAAACTTTTTTACTAGCATTATAAGTATCCGGACTGATTTAGAAATTTTACCCTATTTCATTGCATTTTTTTCTGACTTATTTAGGAATTGCTTTTTTTTAAAAGCAAAATAATAAGTCAAGCTGTAGAAAAGATGGAATAAAAAGCTTGAGGAGTTCTTTAAGTCAGTTGGAACTACGTTAGAATCCTTAGTTTCTAGGGGCTCCTGCGTGGCTCTCTTGGTTAAGCATGTGACTCTTGATTTTGGCTCAGGTCAGGATTTCAGGGTCGTGGGATTGAGCTCTAGGGTGGAGCCCACTTAAGATTCTGTCTCACTCTTTCCCTCTTCCTATCTCCCACTCTAGCACACACACGTGCTCTCTCTCACTCTCAAAAAAAATCTCACTCTCAAAAAAAAAAAGAATCCTTAGTTTCCAAGGATACTGCAGGCATTCACTTGTGCTTTATTTTTCCTCTAGCTGTGAAAATTTAGTAGTTCTATATTATCTATAGTTCATTATTCTGTTCTGTCAATCATTAAATTTCTTACCTGGGAAATGTCTTGATTTCACCAACCTCCATCCCCATCTTCTGGCTTCCAGTGAAGAATAAAAATGGCTGTGTCCTTTTTTAGTTTTCTAAAAGGTTTTTCTCATGTTTTGGGTGCTAAGATAAATGTGGGGGATTAAAGTAATTCCCTAGATTATACAATGATTTATATAATTATATAAGCAGTTAGTGATGACTGTTGTGATGAAATACACCTTGAGTCTGCCTTGGATATTAATTTAACTAATTTTTTTAAAGTAAATGTTAGCATCAGTGCCTAACTATTTCACATTTATTAAGGAAGCATCCTTGGTTATCTATTGAGAGATCATAGGGCTCCCTAATGCAAATTCTCCTCACCCTGCCATTCCCTTACCACCACCAGCACCAGCCAGTGCCCTTAGCACTCCATATTTCTGGTTTCCATCCCAGATCTACCATGTATACCCTATTAGTAATCAGTAAACAATGAAGTAGTAATTGCATTAAAGTAGATGGATTTTATAGACATAAAGAAGTAGGGGATTTGATCTCCTTCAGAGGGTCAAAGACAGTATTCCTGAAAAAGTATGTTGAAGTTGAGAATTTTATTGGCCCCCGTCACAGAGGTGGTGAGACAAATTTTATATGAAGTAATTATCAGTAACTTCAGCCCCCTGGCACTTTTTACCAAAAATATTTTAGGATTCTTAGAAGAAAGTCATGACAGTATCATTCCCTCTTCTGTGTTCCCATCATATGCTACCTCTGTTTTATTAATATAATGATTATTATATTGATATTAACTATTGTCCCCCCATTAGAACTGAGCCCTTCAAAGACAGGTTTCTTGTTTCCTTTGTAGGTCAGTTCACTACTACATGTCTGACCCTGCAGTGGTGCACTGTCATACAGATAGTGGGTAATAGTCGTGTAAATATTAATAAATATACATTCTTTGTGCCAGACATTGCATTAAACACTTTGCATATATTACATAATTTAATTCTTCCAACAGCCTGGAGTGGGAAGTGAGTAATTGCTACTCTTATCAGCATTTTGTAAATAAAGGTCTCAAGCCCAGGAAGGCTAACCCAAGATTACATACCTAGAAGATAACAGAGCATTCTCTTATTTCTGTTATTATCTGATCCCAGATTCTGTGCTCATTATCAAAATACTATACCAAATCCATAACTGTCAATTACAGTATCAGTCCGTGACCTAAGGGTATTTAAACCTGTCTGTGTAAGTGCTGATGTAGAGGGGGTAAATGTAGACTGTGGTTTAAAAATTACGTTCTACAGTGCATTGATAATAAATTGTTATATATCATTGTACATGCAATTTATTCAGGCCTGTACTTGAAATGTTACTTGCTCAGAGAGGCTTTTCCCGCCCACCCTCTCTAAAATATTTTTCATTGTGCACACACTTTACTGCTATTCCTTCTATTCTTTTCTTCATGGCTTTTATCGCAGCCTTACAGCATTTATCTAAAGCCCCAATTAGTATACAAATTCTATGGGCTGGGGGTTTTGTTTGACTTGTTCTTTGCTCTATTCCTAGTGTTTAGAAGTTGACAAGTCACAGGCACTCAGTTTTTGTGAAATGAATACAGAACTGCAGAGAGTAAAAGCCAATTTTCCGTTGCTGTGGAGGAACTGGGCTCTGGAGTTGGGTCTGCTTAAGTTTAAATCCTTAGTAATGTCATTTCCTAGCTGTGGTACCTTGGTCAAGTTATTTAACTTCTCTGAACCTAAGGGGTTTTTGAGGATTAAATGAGAAATGCACGTAGAACATAGCCAAGTGCCTGGCATATAGTTATCAGTCAGTACTTAGTAGGTGTTGCCATTGTTATCATTAACATCATTATGACATGCTTAGTAGTGTAATAAGTTGTCTCTTCTTCCATTCTTTATCCAGTGACATTCAGTCATTTGCAGTTATTAAAATGTGTTTAATGAACTTAAAGTCAAGTTTTAGAGGAGAGTGAATGAGCTAACATTTATAATCTTGCTTCTTGCCAATAACCTTGGAAAGTGCTTTACATATACTATCTTAATTTTATCCTGGTAAGTAGATAATATCTTCATTTCACAGATAAGAAAATAGAATCAGAGGTTAAGCATTTTGTCCCAAGGACATGAAGGAGAAATACTAGTAGTTATAATAATAGTAGTAGTGGTGGTGATGGTGGTGTCAGAAATCAAGCATCTTAACATGACATTAATACAAACCTTAAAAATTTTCTTTGTTTTTGCTGCCTTTTTTTTTTTTAAGCTTTTATTTATTTAAGGGAGAGAGACAGAGAAAGCATGAGCTGGGGGAAAAGGACAGACTCCCCCCTGAGCAGGGAGCCCAATGCGGGGCTCAATCCCAGGACCCCAGGATCATGACCTGAGCTGAAGTCAGATGCTTAACTAACTGAGTCACCCAGGTGCCCCTGTTTTTGCTTTTTTAACTTTTTTTTGACCTCAAAGGGAAAAAAAATCTGAGCATAAAAAAAATTAAGGTACACTGACAGTATAAGACTGGTATTACAGGTTTGAGCCCAGTATAGAGGGTTCATGATCCATGTTTAAAGGAGAAAAGCTTCAGTTATCTTGAAAATCTGCCATTGGTAATGAGAAAATCCAAATAAGAGTAGTAATGTCGTTAGCACAATTTTTGTCTGCTATTAAAAGAATAGAAACTACAGTAAGCATTGGCATCAATTTTTTATATGAAGGATAGTGCACTTGAGGTTGGAGCCACACACAAGCTTTCATGTATCCAGAGAGTAATGAGCCTTGGGGAATCATGAGGTAAACTAATTTCCTTTGATAGAACTAGCTAGATTTGGTAGAGTTTGAAGAGGTTTGTTTCCAATGGGATCATAAGGTATGTTCAAATTCCTGTAAACTAATGGTTCATACCAATAAGAATCTGGCTGAATCCAGCCTCATAACAACCAAGTTAGAAATAATGGGGATTTTTAATTACTTTGTTTGTGTAATTTGACTTTGTCACTGATTCTGTTAGCCATTCGATTGCAAGGTTTGAACATTCTGTCTGGGAAAAACAGAATTAAAGCAGTTAGGGTGAAATTCCTTTTAGTTTTTTATATAACAGATTAGAGTTTAGCCCACTTTTTTTTTTACAGAAACAAGTGAGGCTGATTCCTGATTAGATACTGTTTGAAAAATTGAGGAAAACTTTGTATTTTTTTCTTTAGCAGCTAGAATTTTTTATGCTATCCCAGAAATCTGAATCCACTGGGATTAGCTGAAAATGGTTCCTTTATAAATTTTATTCCTGTTATCATCCAATAAATTTGGATTCTACATGTAAAAGAAAACTTTGTGTATCATGGGCTCTATCTTGGGAGCATTTTGCATGATTTTCAGAGGCATTCCATTATACTGTGATTTGATTAATATTAAAGATTCTTAATCAGACTGTTAATATTAAACCAAACAGTTCTGGGTATCATTCTTAATGTTTTAGATACTAAAGAACAATTGTAAAATCCTTATTTCAGAATTTCTCAAAAAGCTGGGGTTTTTTATACTCACTGAATGTTGATCTATAATTCATAAGGCATTAGACTGTAGACTTAAAAACCAGTGGGATATAGAGAGATAGTTTCTATATTTAAGTACATTATAGCAACGATGAGTTTCCTGGTATCTTATAAATAACTAACATGCCAAAAGATTCATATATAGATGGTTTATAGCTGCTGCCTTTTCATTATATATGATTTGTGGTATATTTTGAAAGAAGTGTAGAACTCAGTTGGCTAAAAAAGGGGGGAGTAGAAAGAGTATCTTGTCAGTGAAAATGTGCACTATTTGGTGAACAAGTAACCAGTTTGGACTTGGTTTTGGGGAGATAAGAGTAGAGAAGAAGGTAGAAGTTGGGTTGTGAGGGTTTTTCACACTAGATTAAGGAAATTAAAAAGGACTGTAACATGGACTAGAAGTAGCATTGAACTGGCGTTGTGGAATCTGGTTTCTAGATTTTGCTTTACCATTGACAAGGCCCTTACTATTTTATTCTGGGTGCTGAAGATAATGCAGTGTATCCGGCGGGTATCTAATAATGACTAGGGTAGGCTAGACGAGATACTCCATAGATGCCAGTTGAAATAATTAATTAATTCTCGCTTTGACATGACATTAATCTCTCTGGGCCAAAATTGTCTCATTTGAACAAGGAGGGACTCTCACTCAGATTCTTTCTAGATCTGTGATCCCATGGCCGTCTTTAGATATGGAGAACTTTTAACCAGTTTTGAGTAGTGTGATGTGAGTTAAATGATGTCAGGTGACTGGAAATGGCTAAATGTTAGATGATTAAGTGAGGCCAGATGATTGAGCTGGCCATAATATAAAATACACATTGGAGATGGAGAGAATGGAAACAGTGAAACCCATCTTAAATTGGTTAAGTTTAAAGAGGTGAGGTATTGATAATCTGGACTTTGGTGGTCACAATTTTTATGCAAAAGAAGCAATGATTTTGAGAAGTAACAAAGAAATCAGTAAAAATCTAATTTTGCTTGGCCAGAGATTTTTGACTATTGGAGGGACAGTTAGGAGTGCTAGTAGCAGAAGTGTTTACTAGTTGCTTTTTTTAATCTTTGTTTAAAGAGCTCATAGAGAATAATAGTACTTAAATATTTTGGGAGAAGAAGCATCTAAAAATGACTTTTCTATTCTGAATCATGGAAATAGGGATGATACCATTGAAAGAAATGAGGAAATGTAGAGAAAAGCAGTGACTTTACGAGGAATTAGAGCTTAGATGTGTAAACTGTTGTCCATATGTGAATGGTATTTTTATTGTATATGTTGAAAATTCTTATTTTGATATATAGAAAAGACTGGTCTTTATAGATCTAGATATTTGTGCCTACGTTATACATTTGTCCAAAAAAACCTATCTCACTGTGGTTTTGTGTGTTGCCCAACAGTTTTAAAAGCCAAGCCACAAATCACCTGTTTTCTAGCTCTTTCATTTTCATTTAGCAAAGCATAGTCCTAAGCAGGCTTACTCAAACATTTAAGTTAAAGGTAAGGCCGGACCACATTATTGTATTTCTGACCAATACCTGACATTCTAGACTACCTACTTAGTAGTGATGAATTGTGTTGAACCAGAGATCAGTGGCTACCTTGAGATAGCTTGTTAGAATTTATAGTCATTTTTTTAAAAATAGTCATTTCTATCCTTTAGAGTAGAAGTATTCCTACCAAATAGCTTCCAAGCCCTTATCTTATGTTACTGTTATTGAATAATTAAAGCCTTAATACCCACTGTCTTGATGGGAACTCCAGCTTACCACATTACAAGGGATAGACTTTATTCTGTTACCCATAATGACAGTGCATTGAAAAGTGCTTTTTTTTGCAATCTTTGTTAATGCCATGAAGAAAAACCTTTCCTTAATCACTAAAGTAGTAGTTATTTGGGTCCATGAGATCTTCCTGGCAAATGCAAATATCTTTAGTTATAAATGCATATTGAGGGGCGCCTGGGTGGCTCAGTTGGTTAAGTGTTTGCCTTTGACTCAGGTCATGATCCCAGGGTCCTGGGATCGAGCCCCGGATGGGGCTTCCTGCTCTTCAGGAAGCCTGCTTCTCCCTCTCCCACTCCCCCTGCTTGTATTCCCTCTCTGACGGTCTCTCTCTCTCTGTCAAATAAATAAATAAAATCTTTAAAAAAAAATAAATGCATATTGAGGCTTTTAATAGAAGGGAAGGGAGAAGAGTCAATTCTTACCAATTCTCTGTACTAATTCACAGCTGTTTTTTTTGATGTACCATGAGAGAGTAGTAAGGCTTTAATATCACCTTTTTAAAGTAGGTAAATATTTAAATTAGGTAATTTAGGTAAGCTGTTACGCACAGTTTTCAAGCGAGTTTAAGGGATGTGGCCCAGGTTGCACACACACACTTGGTATATGAGAAGTAGACCTGAGAACCCAAATCTGGTATTGTGATTTCTTTGGACAATGTTCTTTTGGCTGCATATTCAGAGTTTACATTTTGGTTGTTGAGCCATTTTCTTTTAAAAGCATAGTTCCAACATGATAGGGGTGAGGGAGTGTTTAGATAAAGAGATTTCTAGTGTGGGTTTTGATGTCAAGGTGGTAGAACCTGTGGACATAATGGGTGGAGCTTTGACCAAGTAAAAATCTCATTTTGCTTGTTTGGGGATCTGTTGCTTTTGGAGGAAAGACAGGAGGAGCAGTAACAGAACAGTTTCCCTGCTGTTCAGCATGTAGGCTTGTTTAAAGGGCCAATCTAGCATAAGTAGATTATTGGCTGAGCAGAGTTAAACTCATGTCTGAGAGTTGGAGAAGCATGGCTAGTGTTAAACAAGAAGCTATGCTTCAGTCTGACTTTGATGTCTGCCTTGCTTATGCTGTAGGCTAATTTACTGTTAATTTCCATCTTACCAGTTTCCTCCCTTTTCCTCTAACTGTACAAGTCTATTTTGCCTTTTGTGATGGATTTTACAAAGAAAGACTTTTGCTCAGTGTTTGTCATCATAAATTCTCATTGCTGCTGCTGCCCTCAGAAGGACTGTGTAATCGAGGTAGGTAAGAATTTCTGATATATACAAAAGGTATATTGTAGTCATTTGGTAATATATGTAGCAATATTAAATTGTTTATTTTAGAATGTTTTTCAAAATACTTGAATTTTTGTGGTTAATTTCCACTACATTTTGTATGAGGAAGAAGGAGGCTTTTCTCAATTCTAAATGGTGAGGAAAGATTTCACTTTTATGAAAGTATAGATAAATGTTACCCTGACACATTTGAAACCTGAGCTTTTAAGTAGCAAGTGCTGACAGTTTTAAGAGCTAGAATATTGAACCAGAGAATATTATATTATGACTCACTTTTATTTTTCCAGCAGATTAGTTGGCAAGCTGTAAGTATATAGAATTAAAAGAAAAAGTAAGTCTATAAAATGCATGTATGTCTTTTTCATTTTTCTTAGTTCAAATCAACATTTTATAAATATTTATATCAACTCTTAGTGTGACTTTGGGGGAAACCACAATTGTTTCCTTCCTTCCTTCCTTCCTTCCTTCCTTTCTTTCTTTCTACTCTA
Source organism: Callorhinus ursinus (assembly GCF_003265705.2). Taxonomy (NCBI): domain Eukaryota; kingdom Metazoa; phylum Chordata; class Mammalia; order Carnivora; family Otariidae; genus Callorhinus; species Callorhinus ursinus. The sequence continues at coordinate 3,064,127 of NW_027397136.1, read as the reverse complement.
AAATTATACACAAGTGGCCTTTGTTTTTGTTTTAAAACAATACATAATTTTGTATAAACTGAAGTAAATGGATATACATTAGATGCTCAAGAAGTACTTTTGTTTAATGCAGGGAAACATGCTACTCTCCCATGTCAAAAAAACACAACATAGCAGTATTTGCCTAGAGAGGTCTTGTGAATTACAAAAGTAGGCAAGAATATTTCTAGAGCCAGTCAGTGAGTTGCTGGCTGTAGAAGAATGGAGTAAGAGGGTTTGTCTCTAACCAGATTTTTCTTATGTGTAAAATATTAGCCCAGTTTATCTACCTTAGTACTCTTTTCTTCTGTTTTGTGTTTTTAAATCTCATTCAGAACAAGTGAGCAAAACTGCCTTTACTGGTCAAAACTGGACTAGAATAGTACTTAGTGGGGTCAAATCAGGAAGTAAAGGAAAGAGGTGACATTAGGATTTTAAAGGCTCTAAGTTGATTGTCTTTGTTGAAGTATATGAACTAAAAGGGAAACAGATGAAGACAAAAATTTATATTACCAAAATACTTTCTCATCATTACTTTGTTCTGTCTGGTACTTAAAATCATGTTTTAGAGTAATCTAGATCATTTTTTAACTTCAAAAATTATCAGTTACCAAAAATACTTTTAAATATATTGAGTTCTTTCATTTCTTAAGAAGCCTATAAGTATGATGAATGTGTCAAAACCTGTACTTGTTTATTTTTTATTTTTAATTTTTTTAAAGATTTTATTTATCTGACAGAGACACAGCGAGAGAGGGAACACAAGCAGGGAGAGTGGGAGAGGGAGAAGCAGGCTTCCTGCGGAGCAGGGAGCCCGATGCGGGGCTCGATCCCAGGACCCTGGGATCATGACCTGAGCCGAAGGCAGCCGCCTAATGAGTGAGCCACCCAGGCGCCTCTGTTTTTTATTAAGCAGCTTTTTATTATATGTCCCAGATGACTTTTCTGTAGGTCACTTTCAGGGTTAGGGAGGTTTCATGCTCATTTTTACATTTTGGGGGTCATTTACAGTATACAGTCCCCATATATTCTTCTCACATGATTCAGAATACTTCTGCTAGGTATTTTGATAATCCTGGCTTCTTGAGGGTAGCTGACTGGTAGCTGAAATTTCTTCTACCTTTTTCATTATCTAAGTGGGTAACAGTAAGCTGCATTAATCTTTTAATACCAGCTGCTGGTAAGTTATGTCTCAGTTTTATTGGCTGCCTTGGCACCTGTAATACGTTTTTTAAGTTGGCAGTGGCATCACAATGTTATGTAGCATTGGTATGGAATTTTCTATATTTGAATCTTGAATAGGTTGAGAAAGCAGCTTAACCTAGTAGATTCAAGGTGTTACATGATTCACAGTTGCTGGTTTTGCTATTATGATAGTATATAGCTCATTTATTCAGCTAGTTATTTCTATTTGTAAGTAGGAATTCTTGTTTGTAGAGTAGTGAATGTGAATATGTTTGCATGGGTAGGATTAACATGAGTATTACTTATTTTTAAGGGTAACCAATGATGAAAGTAGGTTCACTGTAGATCTTAGTTGATTATTTTTCAAGAGAATTCTTTGCTTCCTTTTAACCCTAAGCTTTATTATCTTTGGTAATTGCCTCTGAATTCAAAAGTGACCTTGGGTCAGCAAACTTAATTCAGAGAGCTTTCAGTCTAGATAACTACATCTGATTCTAGCTGCTGTGAATATAGGATGGTAAGCTGTACAGATATTATCCCTATTTGCTAGACAAGGAATCTGAAATCATCTTTCCAAGATGCCTGTGCTAAATTGGAACAGAAGAGTCTTCTAATATAATCAGTGCATGTGTGTCTTATTAATATGTAGTTTTACTGCCCGAAGACCAAACTACATACCCCTAAAATATATATGTTTATAGAAGAAACATTTCTCCTAATCATATTCTATATTTTCTTTAGCCATTTTCCTGTAATATTTGAATTGTGTTTACATGCAAAGGCCAAATAAATATTAAGTGTCTAATTTTACCAAAGAACATTCTTTTAGATTATTTTCTGTCAATAGTGAATGTTCTACAAACTTAATATAAAGTATTTTGGGTTGTTCTTCACATTATGTTTATAAATAGCATCTTTAAAGTTTCTTTTATACAGTTTTACATGTTTATTGTAGAATATTAAAAACAAACAAAAAATCTCCAGTGTTTCTACTACCAGAGAACTTTCAGAGTACGTCATCCATTTTTTTTCTTAAAACAGTTCCTATTTTCTAAAGCCTTAGTTTGAAATACCATACCAGCTTGCTCAATTAAAGCAGCTTTTTGCTTCAGCAGCATTATTTTCTTGTTCTCATTAGAATTATTATATGAAGACAAAGACCAGTTGGGAAAACTTAACTGGATTTGAAAAATAAGAAGATTGAGGAAGATTGTGACCTTTTAGTCAGGACTTAGAAACTAACCTTTTTAAATGCATGGATTTAACTTTAGGGTCAGCCCTCCTGACACTTCCTTGGTGTAGAAAGTTAGCCCCAGAGGTAGAGGTAGACTCCTCCAAATCAGGAGTTTTGAATAATGCAGTTGAGTAATTGATGAGAATTATCCCATCACAACTCCAATATTTAAAGACTTTTTAGTGCTAACCATTTGATGCATTTCATTTCAGTCTATGAGAAGTTACATGCATTCCTGTGATTTATCAAATTATTATCAATTCTGTTTTAATCTGTTTTGTCACTGAGACTATAGATGATTAAACTTTATGTACTATATTCTAACTTTTCTAGTCCCTCTCCCTTATTTTCCGTTCCCTGTGTTTTATGTGTTTAGAGACTTAAAGTGCCACTTGGGCAGTATATTAGTGCAGCTGCATCAATCCATGTGGTTACTTAGACAAGGTGGGAAGAGAAAATGAGATGTTTTCTCCATATCACCTTTTAGGAGTATTTTGTTACATCTTACATATATATTCCACACATTGCTGAAATTTTTATTTGCAAAAAATTTACACGTTATGAAGATTCTAAAATACTACTAGGATACTACATAGTATTACCTATAATAGTGGTATTGAGATTTCTTCTGAAATTAATTAGAAATCTTGTCTTTTATATGGATCTGATATATCACTTTTCATTTTATGTTTCATATGTACAAGACAATTTGTTCTTCTCTTATCAAGCCAAACCAATCCAAATCCTTAACTCCTATACTTGTTGAGGTTGTTAGAGTCTATGATAATAGAATACCTGCCAAACTAAGCATATGAATTCATGCCCATTCATGGATTCACTGTTAAATACTGTGTTGATTAATGTGTTAGGGAACAAGGCTGCACAAAAGATATAACCTTTTAGAACATTTGGCCCTTCTCTTTAGCCAGTAACTTCCTTTACCTGAAACACAGCAGAAGATATTGACAACAGCCTTAATTTTTCCTTACCTACGTATGGAGGCCATGGAAGTAAGTGACTGCCCTATTTCTTGTTGTTTTCTTGTGGGAGCTAAATTGCTACTACCCAACTCTGACCCTGCAATGGACCAGCTCCTGTAGGCAAATCAGAAAAAAGCCAGGATGGTGAGAAGCCAATCTCATAGAACCTTAAGAGGCAATTCAAAATCAAAGTTCAAAGAACCTGCCTTTATTAATGTGTTTTTGTTCCTGTTTTTATGTTTCTCAGGGAGTGAAGCCAGCCAGCTTTGACAAAGTAGCAATTCCTGAAGTGAAGGAAATTATTGAAGGATGCATACGGCAAAACAAAGATGAAAGGTAAGTTGCCACTTTTGACTTAGGTGTTGCTTAAAAACCTAAAATGTAATGATATGTGCTAAATACAATACTCAATCTGAAGTGTATTCAATACTTTACTTGTGATTAATTTCTCTATTTATGTCATGTAATATCTTTAAAAGTAGAGTTCTGGGAGTGCCTGGCTAGCTCAGTCAGTAGAGCATGCTACTCTTGATGTTGGGGTGGTGAATTCAAGCCCCATGTTGGGTGTAGAGATTACTTAAAAAATAAAATAAAATTTTTTTAAAAATCTTAAAAAAAAAGTAGAGTTCTGTCCATTTAAGATAGTATTGAGATTTGATAGAGTGAAATGTTGTAAAAAATGTGGTATGGTAGAGTTCAACTGAACCAGAACCACCTTAAACATAGCTGCTGCATTCAGTGAGAACTACTTCTAAAACATAAACTACTTATAAAGCATCAGCATGATTTATAAAACTCAGTAGGGTTCAATCTCTCTCTGACCAACAGATCTGTCCCTTAATTCTTTTTTTTTTTTTTTTTTTATTTATTTATTTGAGAGAATGAGAATGAGAGAGAGAGAGAGTACATGAGAGGGGGGAGGGTTAGAGGGAGAAGCAGGCTCCTTGCCGAGCAGGGAGCCTGATGCGGGACTCGATCCCGGGACTCCAGGATGATGACCTGAGCCGAAGGCAGTCGCCCAACCAACTGAGCCACCCAGGCGCCCCTGTCCCTTAATTCTTTACCCGTTGAATTCCAAAAGGTGGAATAAAATCTTGGCTCTTTAAAATAAGCTCAACTACATATCTTGATTTGCTGTCATTGTGCCATAATTTTGAAGAGCAAAACATCAGCATTCCTTTCAGTAAAAAGAGACAACTTTGCCCAAAGCTTAGGAGGAGATTTGGCTTAGTCATTTGTACTAATAGGACTTTTCTCAGAGGCGTGGCAAGTATCTGATATGTCATATAGCTGATTCATCACCCGTTAGGCATGGCAAAGATCCAGTGTCTGTTTTTGAAAAATAATCTACCCACACCATCCCCCCTCACCCTCCAAAAAAGAAAAAGTAGACCAGCCAGTATAAATATAAATTGTAAGTTGAGCATAATCTACCTCCTGAAGAATGTGAGCAATCAGGTATATCAACCAAATTAAAGAATTCTGTATCCTCACGTCTCCGGTCTCCTGCTCTTTTCATAACTTTGTTGTTTGGAAGAGCTTAACATCATGATCTTTAAGGCTGTTTAGTAGAAATTTAGTTTGGGTTTCTAATTTTATATACAGTGTTTGGAAAGGAGAGTTCTTTATCTAAGAACTTTTTTTACTATAAACAAAGGAGTATTTGTTTCCAGTCTTAGAACATATTACTCTATTTCTTTTTGGATGGTACAGTTTACTAGATTACTGGTATTTTGAAACCATTTATCTAAAGAAGATTATTCCACAATCAGACTTCTTGCCTAATACACAAATTGTTGAAAAAGGAATTGAGAGAATTTATTGTGATAAATAAAGTTGTAGTAGAAGGTAAAGAACTAGAAATCAAAAAACTTATTTTCAAATTTTGATTCAACCATTTGAGGGTTATAACCATGAGCAAGATTTTCACCCTCTCTGAGCCTTTGTTTCCTAGTAATCAGGAAATAATATTTCATTGGATGTTGGTCAAGGATCAGATGGGATCATATATAAGAGGAGTATTTGTTAACTATAAATTTTACATAAATTATGTGGTATTTTGAAGCTATGACATTCTGTATATTACTTGCCATTGTTAGTACATTGTTAACTAATATGAGATTAGATAACTTAGATTAAAAAGTATCGCTTTTAGCTCTTACTTATAAATGATGTTGTATAACTTGAGAGTAAAACTATAATCACTGTTCACATGGAACAATGTAGAAATGAGTTCTAAACTTTCCTTTTTTTTTTTACAGTCTTTATTATTCCAAGCATAACAGTAATCAGCCACACTTGAAAATTATGTTTTCAATCTAATGTCATTTTGTTTTGTTTTTGTTTCATTTCCCTCTCTTTGGAAGATATTCTATCAAAGACCTTTTGAACCATGCCTTCTTCCAGGAGGAAACAGGGGTACGGGTAGAATTGGCAGAAGAAGATGATGGAGAAAAGATAGCTATTAAATTATGGCTACGTATTGAAGATATTAAGAAATTAAAGGGAAAATACAAAGACAATGAAGCTATTGAGTTTTCCTTTGACTTGGAAAGAGATGTTCCAGAAGATGTTGCTCAAGAAATGGTAAATTAACATGGATGGAACTAGAGGGTATTATGCTAAGCAAAATAAGTCAGTCAGAGAAGGACATACATCACAAAGATTCACTCTTATGTGGAATTTAAGAAACAAAACTGATGAACATAGGGGAAGGGAAGGAAAAATAAGATGGAAACAGAGGGAGACAAACCATAAGAGACTCAACTATAGAAAACAAACAGGGTTGCTGGAGGGGAGGTGGGTGGAGGGATGGTGTAACTGGGTGATGTACATTAAGGAAGGCATTTGTTGGAATGAGCAGTGGGTGTTATATGCAACTGATGAATCTCTGAATTCTACCTCTGAAACTAATAATACACTATATGTTAATTAAGTTGAATTTAAATTTAAAAAATGATAAATTAGCATTGATACATCATTTAAAAATTGATGTATATTTATAAACATTTATATTGTTGAGCTAAAAAGTTTATGAAGCAGTGTGGATGGCAGATCTCAATGATAGAAAATTGTGTTGATTAATGGCCCTAAGTTATTTTTAATTGAGGAAAAGAGATATACATGTAGATATGTAAGGATGGATAGATGGATGGCTGGATAAATCTAGAATGCATCCTGAAGTAATGTGAAAGTCTATGAGGTTGAATGACTCTTAATTTATATAAACCTATTGAGTTAGAATGACAAGTTATATTTTCTAAATATTGATACATTTGATCAGTCATTTGGATAAACTCTATAAGTAGATAATGAATTGTTTTTACTTTGAGGGAGTTTTCAAGATCAATTATTAGTAGGCAGCCTTTGATTAATCACTTTATGAAGTATATCCAGAAGGTGACTTTTCAAAAAAGAAAGACTTCACCAATTTTATGCTGGCGATAGTGCTTAAAATAGCCAGTTAATATGCAGAGATACTCATAGAATATCTCTACTAGAATTTATAAGAACTATTCAATAGAAGTTGCCTCTGAGAAGGGGTCAGGTATGAAAGAGATACTTATTTTAATTGTTAGTTTTTTATACCTTTAGAGATTTGTGTGTGTATGTTTTTTTAACTTTCATGTATTGATCACAATTGTTTTATCTGGTTAAGTTGTTGGCTAGGGAAAAGAAGTAAAAACGACACAGGTTAATATTAATAGTTACATGTGAGCAGGAAATAGAGTGACTAGAATAAAAGGAACCTCATTGTTTTATTGTTGTAAGAAGTGAAGGTATAACTACCTTGAGTTCCTACAAAGTTTCTACAAAGATGATGGCGCCCATCCCGTGAGTATCTACAAAAACGGTTGAGAAATGCATAATACAGACAAGTAATTTCACAGTTTGGTTAAGACCAGTCATTGGAGAGGTCTTTCTCTTCCCCCTTCTTCCTACTTTTTCCCCAAAGGTGCCTTTTTTGTTTTATATTTGGTTTGTTTTCTTTTGATATCATACTGCTTCCTAATGCACTCTTTTATCCTGTAGGTAGAGTCTGGGTATGTCTGTGAAGGTGATCACAAGACCATGGCAAAAGCCATCAAAGATAGAGTGTCATTAATTAAGAGGAAACGAGAACAGCGGCAGTTGGTGCGGGAGGAGCAAGAAAAAAGAAAGCAGGAAGAGAGCAGTCTCAAACAGCAGGTAGAACAACAATCAAGTACTTCCCAGGCAGGAGTCAAACAGATCCCGTCTGCCAGCACTGGCATGCCTACTGCTTCTACCACTTCAGCTTCAGTTTCTACGCAAGTAGAACCTGAAGAACCTGAGGCAGATCAACATCAACAACTACAGTACCAACAAACTAGTATATCTGTGTTGTGTAAGTATTTTGGGAAGTGCATAAGTATGCTAAGGATACTCCTGATTGACTTTTCATCTTCTTGTTCATCATTTTGCACTGGCCTCTTGGTTTGAATCATGAATTCACCATATAATAAGAAATTTGAGGGGCACCTGGGTGGCTCAGATGGTTAAGCATCTGCCTTCTGCTCAGGTCATGATCCCGGGGTCCTGGGATTGAGCCCCACATCAGGCTCCCTGCGCCGCAGGAAGCTTCCTTCTCCCTCGTCCACTCCCCCTGCTTGTGTTTCCTCTCTTGCTGTGTCTCTCTCTGTCAAATAAATAAAATCTTAAAAAAAAAAATTGAAATGATCATCATCTACTTTTTGTTTCTATTCTAACATCCATCACTAGTAGACTAGAAGGACAGAACAGTAAGGAAATGTGATTAGAATATAAAATAATTTTACAGGTTCCAACATCTTGGAAGTTCCAATTTGTAGATTTTTACTTTTCACAATTCCTTAAAATAAAATGTAATTATGAAATTAGTATTACACTGTATGTTAACTAACTGGGATTTAATTACAAACTTTTTTAAAAACTTAAAATCTACAAAAATAAATAAAATGAAATGTAATAATGAAAAATGAACAAGTTTATCTTAGTTATTTGTAATTGAACCCATTAGTCTGGTTCATCTTTTTTTAGCAACACTGAATAACATGTAGACTAGAAATGAATGAGGTTGTTAGTTTTTTATTGAACTATCTGCTTAATACAAAGAATGCACTGGTCTCCAAAGTTAAGACTGATGGCTTACAGCATTCCATTTTATTTCCCTTATTCTTCAGGTAATAAGATTCTATGATAGCCATGAAGGTTTTTGTTTTTTTTTTAAAGACATCCTTTTTTTCCATTTGGATCCTTCATGTTTTTAAGCATAGAAATCTACTTAGTTAAAAACTAGTATTCATTTTTTATTTAGGTCAGGTCTTTGCGAAGAAAAAACTAATTAACCCTAAAGTCATGGGTTTGTGATGGGAAAATATAAACCTCCCTTTTGTGATTTGTCTCTCTGTTTTTTGACAATTCATTTCTCCTTCAGCTGATGGAACGGTTGACAGTGGTCAAGGATCTTCTGTCTTCACAGAATCTCGAGTGAGCAGCCAACAGACAATTTCATATGGGTCCCAGCATGAACAGACACATTCTACTGGCACACTCCCAGGGCATACAGCTTCTGTTGTCCAAGCACAGTCTCAGCCCCATGGGGTCTATCCACCCTCAAGTGTGGTAAGTAACTGCATAAGAGAGTGTAAGCCTATAATGAGACTAGATATATGTTAAATTCATATTCTTTCTACTATCCAAGTAATAGCATGAGTCTGAAGTAGAAAGTGTAAATGGTATATTTCTGAAGGAAATAGTATAATTAGAGTAGTTCTGGCAGGCTAGGACATAAACATAAACGTTACTGTGTGAGAATTAGCTAAAATTCACATGTGAAGAAACTATGTACACGATTTAGACTAATATGCATTTGATTAAAGATCATGCTCTCTTTAGCACTTTAGAGTTGAAACTGTTCAAAACAGCATTAGTTGGACATACAGATGATTTGGAGGTGGGCACAAGGAGACTTTTCAAAAGCTTACTTACTAAAAGAATTACTGAGCATTTTTTGTAAGATTTCTTACTGTATAGAACAAAGGTAAGATGTTCAAACCATTATAGAATGCTGCATGTGAGTACTTCAGAGTGAAGGAATCCTTTATTTGTATGACCGTTTAATTTAGCGCTTGTGTTTAGTTAACCATCAGTTGCTATGCGTGTTCCTGCCTTAAAGTCTGTGTTGGACACAAATTCCTTCCCCAGTATACATTCATTTGCTTTTTCTCTTTATTTGGTATTGTTTTATTACAGATTTATTTTCAGAATCAACTTATGGAGATTATTTCTTGAAATATTTTAAGCATTTATATATACATAAACACACACACACATAGCCCCATCTTTTACATTAGCCACTTTTGCTTCTCATATAGAAAATGTTAAAATTGATCTCGGGTAATACCCCGTTTCTTTTGTTGACCCTCCGTGAAGTCTTCAGAGGTAAATAAAGTACATCATCTGCCTCAGGAAAGAATTAGAGAACAACTGGTCACTGTATAGCACTTGTTTAGTGAGATCTTTAAGCAGGTAGATTTTTTTCTTTCTCAGAAAGCTTTTAAATCTGAATGTTATGGAACTTCTGCTCTTCATTAAATGAAAGTCTTTCTCAAGAAAAAATTTCTGCTTGCTCTGTTCTTTTAACCCACAGCTTGAAATAAAAGATGTTTTTATGTTTCAGAGTCCGTTCATCAGTCTTGAGATGAATGGCCACAGTAATACAAACTACTAATACACTGTTTTAACAATCTACTTTTCTGACCTTTAAAATAATTAGGTAGGGTAGAAGAACTTATAAAGACTATGTAGATGTATTTCTTTGTTCTGACATCTAACTGGTCAAGCATTCATGTCCGGTTCTACTCTTGTTCTAATTGATTTTTTGTGGATCATAATAACTAGATTTTTTAAAAACTAATCTCTTGCTTCCCTCATCACTGGTGTCTGTATTTTAGAAAAGGAAATAGAATGATCATTTGTGAAGATTTTAAATATTTGAGCCACAAACATCCTGTATTTATTGATGCTCTGAAAGACTTAATGACGGCCTTGCCTTTTAATTTCTGTGGAGGTAGCATGAGAAGAGTTATCAAATATTGAGGATTTTTTTAATCTTATGATTCCATTTCTTTCTTATTCCAGAAGGAATTTATTGTGGCTTACAATAATATATCAATGTGGAATTTAGAAAAATTAGAGTAAAAAAGAAACAAGGGTGGAGAAAAATAGAACCAGGAATGAATTAAGTATGATAAGTATAATGATACTTTCATACTTGCTGCTGGTATTTGAGCCACAAATTTGGCTCAAAGCATTCTATGCAGCCAATTTTGGAAAAGAAAACATGATTAGTGACACAGTTCACAATACCTAAAGGAAAATAACGAGTTTGCTCAGGACAACCTTACAGTATTAGGTATACTGCTTTTTCGTAGCTATATTAAAATTTTTATGTTAAGGTGCCTCAGACTTTATAAACCTAAGTTGAATCTCTGATATGCCGAAAAATTGTTAAAGTTACTCTTTAGAGATTCACATTCAAGATAATTTTCCATTCACTACTTTAGTAAAACTACAGAATGTGTCTTTATCTATCGCACATTACTTCTAGAAAACTAATGCTTTTCCTACTAGAAAATGACTTTCTACCCTTTGCAGATAAAAATAGGAAGTGGAATAAATAAAATACTCTGAGCCAATAACTTTTTTTAGTCTGATGCCTTCCAAAATAGAATTGAAAAAGATTTTCTGAGGTTTTCCAGAGTTCCTGCAAAGTAATCCAGTCTTAAAGTCTTCTACACCTTATAATAATAAGTTCACAGAAAACTGCAAGCCAATGTTCATTGTTTTCCCTGTTCTACTACCTCAGTCAGTCAGCCATTCTTATTCATACATTCATAACAATTGATGTTATTTCAGAATATTTAGGAAGAGAATTGATCATTATCATGGTTGTTGATAACCTGTACTTGACAAACAGTATAGAGAGAATAGTTGTGATCTGCTTTGTGGAATTATACCTCTCCTCAAAAAAATTGGATTTGTGGGATTGGGGGAGGATGGAACACTTCTTTATGTCAGCTATGCCCTATTTTCATTGTACATTTGGTTATTTTGTTTTCAAAGTACTGTGTTTTTCATGTATGTGTTTGTTTTCTGTTTAGCCTCATCGTGGCCGTAGCATGTCGGTTTGTGTTCCCCATCTTTCTGCTGTTCCCCCTCTGTCCCGCATCTCTCCCAGTGCTCCTTCCACCCCACCACCAGTGCTGTCTGCACCTCTTTCTCCCTCCCTCCTTCGGATTGCCCCTGAGGAAACTTTTGCCGAAAAGCTTTCTAAAGCATTGGAGAGTGTCCTGCCTATGCACTCTGCCTCTCAGCGCAAGCACCGACGCTCCAGCCTGCCTTCCCTCTTTGTCAGTACTGTATGTAACCATAAACTTCCTGACAAATGAAAATTTATTGCCAATGAATACATCCAGGCATCAAGAATTTTAATAAAAATTAAATAAATAAAAGGACTACACTTAGTAATATATTATGCTTTTAGGATACCTGTTCTTCCTATAGGAAACTTTCTTGTTACAAGGCTTTAAGGAGGGGAAAAAAACAAGGAGGTAATGAGGGAGAATGCTAATAACACCCTGGGCACATATGAATATGTACACAATAAAATTTAGCTTTCGTTATATTCTCCTATCCCCAGCTGACCTATACAAATCCTTGCATTTTCATACATTAGTGAAGAATATGTATTACTTCATTTTAAATTTGTTGACTTAAAAGCAAATTTTCTCTTTATCAGAAATTAACCCAAATACATTTTCTCTTCACTTTATTCTAAAGAGACATTCATGAAGCTGGATGAGACCATTTTTTCCCCATAGTGAAGAGTAATTAAAGAGTGAAAGTTGGTTTTTAATTTGTTAGCTGTTTAAAATGATGTGTTGGCAAACTAAAAGGCCATATGTTCCCTTGTGGAAATTTTTCTCTTAGACTGAATAAGGTGGGATCTTGACCCTAATGAATACATTGGATACACATGTAGTACATAAAATTTTCTTTGGCCCTTTTTATATCTATAAAAGATCTGTCTTTTAAAGTTTTATTAAACACTGTGGAACCTTGCTGCTGCTTTTCCAGATAGAGAATATAGTTAATATTCTGATTTAGTAATACCAAAATCTTCAGATTTTTACTTGAGTGAGTAACTATATAGTATTTTATGGCTTTGGGATTCTCCTTGAATAAACAGTAAAATGGAACATTCTGGTTTGAAATAGAGGCCCTCTTTTAGCTGTTGTGAAAAAGTAAGAGTTAAGCTATTTTACTAATTTGATAGGGACATCCCTACTAAAAGAATGAAACCAACCTACTCTTTTTAAAAAAGAGTCCATGAAAGTACACTGTTTGCATTTGGGAAGGTAGGATTCCAAATTTAGAGTCTTATGTCTAGAACTGCCTCTGTAAATAAAAAGTGCTGTTGAATCAGTGTTAATTATATTACCCTTTTCACTTGATTGCAACACCAAATTATGCAGCCCTTAACTAGGATCAGAAAAGTGGACATTCAGTGATTTGGCATCTGCAACATGTTTCATGTAGTAAAATTAACTGCATCTAGTTTGGGATAGATGGGAAAGGGGCATTACTGTCAGAAGTCAGTAGTGTGTTTTTTGCTGTCCACCAAAAGTACCTCTTTTGATTTCTAGTTAGAAGGCATACTATTAGTTGATAAAAAAATAATACTGGAGCCTCTAACACAGCACCGGATAATAAGAAGATAGAGTATAGGAAAACTTTGTATTGCAGGTTAAATTGAAGTATCTTCCATTCTAAAAATGTTGGGATTATATTGTCTTATTGTCTTCCCTTAACTCTTACTATTTTAACTCTGTTTCCACTCGTGTAATTTACATTAAATCTTAGTGAGCATATTAATTGGGGGTAAAAACAGAATAAACACTTAGAAAGTTCTTCCATTTCCTTTGAGAGAGGATGTTGTGGAAAAGCAGCTCTTATCTAACGCAAAGAGTCCCACAGAATAATTTTATTGACCCTGGATGTATTTAATGGATTTTTACTATGCACATAATTTCCAAAAGCATTGTTATTTCTTTATTAATTATAAATTTGGTGTAACCATTTCATAGGGTTACACAGAGCGACCCAGTTTTGCATGACTACTGTAATTTCACATATGACTGTATGAATTACTTGTCTTATTCATGTTGATACAGCCTCAGTCCATGGCGCATCCGTGTGGGGGGACCCCAACATACCCAGAATCACAGATATTTTTCCCAACTATTCATGAACGTCCAGTTTCTTTTTCACCACCTCCCACCTGTCCACCGAAGGTGGCCATTTCCCAGCGGCGTAAGAGCACCTCCTTCTTGGAAGCCCAAACTCGCCAGTTCCAACCCCTGCTGAGGACTGTTGGCCAAAATCTTCTTCCACCTGGTGGCAGCCCAACTAACTGGACACCAGAGGCTGTAGTTATGTTGGGCACTACAGCCAGTAGGATAACTGGAGAGCCATGTGAGATACAGGTCCATCCTATGTTTGAACCAACTCAAGTTCACGGTGACTATAGACCTGGACTAGTACTTCCAGAAGAAGCTCACTATTGTATTCCTCAGGAAGCACTGTATCTAGCTTACCAGGCCCAGGTGACAGAACAGTATGAGGGTATTCCATACAACTCACCAGTACTGTCAAGTCCTTTGAAACAGATACCTGAACAGAAGCCAGTACAAGGGGGCCCTACCTCAAGTTCTGTCTTTGAATTTCCATCTGGACAGGCTTTCCTGGTAGGACACCTTCAGAATTTAAGATTAGATTCTGGATTGAGTCCAGGATCTCCCCTCTCTAGTATTTCTGCACCTATCAGTACAGATGCTACACGTTTGAAAGTTCACCCTGTCTTTGTTCCTCATTCTGCACCCGCTGTGTTAACTCGTAACAATGAGAGAAGCAATTGTGTATTTGAGTTTCATGTTCACACTCCAAGCTCCTCTTCAGGAGAAGGAGGAGGAGTTTTACCTCAGCGTGTTTACCGAAATCGACAGGTTGCAGTGGACTTGAATCAGGAAGAACCACCTCCTCAATCAGTTGGATTACATGGCCGCCTACAGCCTGTGACTGAAGAACAGCGTAATTACCATGCCCCAGAATTGACCGTTTCTGTGGTAGAGCCTATCGGACAGAACTGGCCAATAGGAAGCCCAGAATATTCCAGTGATTCCTCACAAATTACTTCATCAGACCCCAGTGATTTTCAGTCACCTCCCCCTACAGGGGGAGCAGCTGCACCTTTTGGCTCTGACGTCTCGTTACCCTTTATCCGTCTGCCTCAGACAATGTTCCAAGAATCCCCACTTTTCTTCTGTTTCCCCCAAGGAACCACATCTCAGCAGGTTTTATCTGCCTCATTTTCTTCAGGAGGATCTGCACTCCATCCACAGGTTATAGGAAAACTTCCACAGTTCTTTTAAACTACCCTACTATGCATCATTACATTTAAGTTTTCTATCCCTCCTTTCCATTTATAAGGATTATTTTTAACTTTATTAGTAGAATTTCTCCTTTTGGGGGGATTATAAACTACTTGTATATAAGAACAAAATATAAGAGAGAAGCTGCTTCGTTTACCTATAATATGCGCAAATCCTTGAAAAAGAGAACACAAAAACTAGAATTTTAATCACTCATCAAAATCAGTTCTATTTGTACATAGAATAATTTCAACTTGTAGTGGAAATGTAAATGGCTGTAAAGTTAACTCCACATTGATTATTTATAAATGCTAATGTGAAGTATTTCTTTCTCCCTAGAACAAACATGACTATTTTTAAAATAGAAAGGATAACCTCTTTTTTCTGTAAAACAAAAAGAATGGAAAATAGGGAAATTTTTTTAAGAGTGTTAAGAATACACAAAATTTTCATAGGTGTGGAAGAATCTTGAAAGACAGAAAGGAAACATCTTAAGAATTTAGGAACAAATGAAAATGCCTTTTAAAATGGCATCATTTGAACAAGTCACTGTACATGTCCAAATAAAATGTTAATCCATAAAATTGACTGATTCTAATTTTTAGCAACAAAGTTATAATCTAGTATGGGTGGTGGGTTTTTGTTTTGTTTCTTTAAGAATTTGTGGTATATGTTGCAAGCTAAGAAACATATCTCAGGCCTTGGTTCCTTCCTCAACAAATTAAATTTTGTTATTTATATATATGAGGTTTTTTTTTTTTATGGGTGTATGCACTCTTGCGAATAAAGACAAAGTAATGGTCATAATAGAATTCAACAAGTGGAGTCAGTATTAACTATTTCATAATATTCCATATATTTTATCAAATATATAAGTCTTACAAAATCTATATAGGAGTCGTTCCAATTATATATTCAAAGCATCATTTGGATTTCTAAATTTTCCACTCTTACAAAGTATTATATGTTCTTGATACTTTCTTCTATGTTCTTCTCTCATAAGGGGCACAAACAACCCCAAAAGTGTACATAAAGTATCCATCATTTAGAATAGTTCTAAGAAGCAAAAAGATCCAGAAACTTGAAAATTATGCTGCATGGTATAAAATTACACTGCATGCAGTGTACTCACATTAATGCACTAGTTGTTAGCCTGTACTATAAATCCTAATGCACTGCCAGCCATTCTTCTTTAAACATTCCAAAGTGAAATATCAGGTGGTTAATTTACAAACCTCCTGCAGGAAGAATGCATACTAAGTAGTGGTTAAGATGCAGTAGAATGTGATGTCAGATCCAAGTAAGCTTCAGAGAAACCCCTCTAGACTGAAATGGAACACCACAGGTGGGCCTTTTCATTTCCTTAACTTACTATATAAAATCCTGTATTCATTTCTCACTTTCTCATTTATCTTAACTTAGACAACTTCTAGGTCAGGGTTTCTCAAATTCATCACTACTGATGTTTTAGGTTGGATAATTCTTTGTTGTGGGTTGTGGTTCTGTGTGTTGCAGGATGTTTAGCAGCATCCTTGACTTCTAATCATTAGATGTCTGTAGCAGTCACCTCCCTCAGTTGTGACAACCAAATCATCCCTGGGGGAGGGCAAATAACAGGTTTTTTACATTTTTGGTAGAAGTCACCATGGCCCTACAAGAAGTAGCCAGGTTTTTTACATTTTTGGTAAAAGTCACCATGGCTCTACAAGAAGTAGCAAAAGGAACCAAATTAGCATTATCAAATACCCTTTTGTCTTCAATTGTTCAGATACTGAATTTTTTCACATCGGTAGTCATACTACTTTTTTCCTAATTAATATATTTTCAGTAAGAATTTTATTATGAATTTTAGTATTTTGGCCAGGTAAAATTATAGCCGGAGCACAGCAGTAGTAGGTTTTAACCATCAGTGGTTTTTGTGTGGGATCAGGATATGCTCTGTGATGTAATCCTTCTCTAACCTTTTCTTAGAAAAGATGCCCCAGTGGTCTCTCCCATACATATTTATCAAGCTAATATTTTATTTTGCTCAAGCAAACTCTCAGGAGTTTAAATATTTATTGCAAAAGCCTGACCTCTCTATATACTTACGTAGGGCTTTGCTAATTTGTTGTATTCACTTCTTTCCTTCAGGCACAGGGGCAAAGCCAGGGTCAACCATCCTCAAGTAGCTTAACAGGGGTTCCATCTTCCCTACCCATACAACATTCTCAGCAGGTGAGAACAACTCATTGCTACAATTTTATGGATTAACAGTAGCCAAAACACTGTTTAACTAATCTTTTCATAAATTAGATTCCTGATGTAAATAAAGACTTGCTATGTTTTTGAAAGAAAAATCAAGAGGCATAACATTTCTTGTGTTCTTGTGTTTCTAAAAAGATTTTAGAAAATCTTTTCTTTTGTTTAATGTATTTTTAAATTACTAAATTAGGCATAGCATCGAAATTCAAAGGAATCATTGTTAACTGATATATTATTCATCTGCCATCTGAAATAGATGATTCTACACATAATTTAACAATACAAAGAATATCAATTTTGTTTTTATATTTGTGACTTACCCCTTTATGAGCATTTTGCCATTGCTTTCATTGTATTTGACTCTATTAATGCTAAACTCCTATTTAATTATTTCTAATCTGGGATGAGGTATAAGATTTTTATGCTAAGAGAAACTGAACAACTACTTTAAGAACTTTTTAAACATTGTTTAAACTTTTGATTTGGGGAATATAATCCCCAGGGTTCAAGGTGCTCAGAAAATTAGTACAGTGCTGATGTATTCAACAGCAAAACTACTAATTCTAAAATTAAACATCTGTAGTTCGGTACTTATATTAGTTAATAGTAATTATTTGCATGGGCATAATGCTTTTTTGGCACTACTGAATATTAACTGTTTCAAATAAAATTTATAGTCACTACATGTGTCATAAAAACTTCCTGATGAACTATTTCATTGATAGTTCCCTACGAAGTGTGTTTTTCAACCACCAAATCATAAATTGGTTTCTCTATTAATTTTTTTAAACAATGCTTTTAATTCTTACTACAAAATAGTCTCCTTCTAGTCCAGCATGTGATCATACAGTCATTTGATACTAGTTTAAGATTAAATGTTCCTTGTACAGGATTAGTTTGGTTATATGTTCATTTATTTGGTGACCAACAGCCCTGTCTTCTAGAATTTGCTTTGTCTTGCTTTTGTTATTTTAGGCAAGTAGCAGAATCTGTATATAATTATAGTTAAATTTGAGTAGTCATATTTTTGACAACCTTAACAAATTCTATTTTAATTGTATTAATAATCCCTAATAAGAATACAAACTAAGGGTCCTCTGGGTGGCTCAGTCAGTTAAGCATCTGACTCTTGATCTCAGCTCAGGTCTTGATCTCAGGGCCGTAAGTTCAAGCCCTGCATTGACTCCATGGTAGACATGAAGCCAACTTTAAAAAATAAAATACAAATTAAAAGTTACATAAAGATGTTTGAGGACAGAAGCACCATCATGGATACCACTGTCCTCGTTTGTATCTTTGGACACAGGCCAACACTAATAAACTGAGCAAATTTAAGTGTGTGCTGTGTTTTTCCTTTTCCAAAGGAATTTCTTATATATCTTATATGTGGGCATGTATATGTATACTTACTAGCAAATGATATCAGTTCATTGGTAAGAAAAATATGTGGGGGTAAAGGAGGGCAATGTGGTGGTAAAGGAGGGCAATTCCATAAATGTCAGGCTAAAAGAATTAGTTGACTTCTGGAAAAAAATGTAAATATGGCTATTGCTATAATACAAAATTTATGTGTCAGTGATGCTTTTTTAAGATAGTTTTATTTTGTGAATTATTTTAAATATAGGATGGTGTTTGAGTAGGACCATAAAACTGAGCCCTCAATTTACATAAATATATGCAGTCTAGAATACTTCACTTTTTGATTACATAGTAAGTGGATAGAACTAAAAACTACAAGTCAGAATTCAACATTTCTAGAATAGTTAGGGTTTTTTCTGTATTAAAGTTCTACAGGGACTTCTGATTCTGCAAAGGTGCTCAAGAAGCTGCATTTATTTGTTTCAGCTACTGAGGTTTCATGTATATTTTTTAAAAGGTTGTAAGCCCTTTGTACTATATGGGTAGGCAGAGGGAGAGGGAGAAGCAGGCTCCCCACTGAGCAGGGAGCCCAGCTTGGGGCTCGATCCCAGAACCCTGGGATCATGACCTGAGCTGAAGGCAGACACTTAACCAACTGGGCCACCTAGGCACCCCAGGTGTTTATTTTTAGAGGTGAGTTTCACTTTACATACTATCAGTTTCCAACCCCATCTTACAAAACCATATCTCTAGTTTTATTAGAGTGAGGAAAGAAAAGTACTTTAGCTAAAATTTATTTTATTTCATGGGTTTCTGAAATGTAACCAATAAGGAATTGCTTTTTTCATGTTTTTATCAAGAGTCCTTTCTAGTGCTATGCTATATCTTAATGAGGTACCAAAAAATAGCTTCCTCCTACTAGAAAACTTAGTATTTCTTTGCCATACACCATATAGGCCGTAACCCAGCTTACTTAATAATTTCTTCCAAAGGGTCTATCAAGATGGACCGATTGATCAGATATCACTACTTTCAAAGGAGCCTAAATAATCTAGTAAACATATCTGTCAACTGCTACAAAACAAATAAGTGTGGGGCGCCTGAGTGACTCAGTCGTTAAGTGTCTGCCTTCGGCTCAGGTCATAATCCCAGGGACCTGGGATCAAGCCCCTCATCCCGCTCCCTGCTCAGTGGGAAGCCTGCTTTTCCCTCTCCCACTCCTCCTGCTGTGTTCCCTCTCTCGCTGTGTCTCTGTCAAATAAATAAATAAAATCTTTAAAAATAAAGAAACCAAATAAGTGTAGTAGGTAAGATTATATTCAATGTGCAAAGCACTTTGCCTATATTTTTATTTAATTCTTATATGAACCCTATAAGTGTACTGTTGTTATTTTCATTGTGCAGATGGGAAGGCTGAGATAAGATCTGGAAAAGAGTAATTTATCCAAGCTTACACAACTTATAAGAGGTAGAAATAATTTAAATCCAAGTTGCCTAACTCCACAACTCACCGGTTAACTACATCCCATTTATGACATAAAAGGAGATAAATTACATCACTTTCATGCAGGGAGGGAGGATATCAAGAAGGCTTTATGAAAGTGATAGCATTTTTTTTAAAGATTTTATTTATTTGATAGAGAAAGACACAGTGAGAGAGGGAACACAAGCAGGGGGAGTGGGAGAGGGAAAAGCAGGCTTCCCGCCGAGCAGGGAGCCTGATGCAGGGCTCAGTCCCAGGAGCCTGGGATCATGACCTGAGCCAAAGGCAGACACTTAACGACTGAGCCACCCACGCACCCTAAGAGATAGCATTTAAACTGGACTCTGATTATCAGTTAAACTCAGATGTAAGAATAAAGAATATTCTAGACCAAAAGGGAAGGGGGGAACAGTGTAAGCAAGAGAAAAAGCACAAAGGTAGAAAAAAGACAGAAACAAACCTTTTAGTTCAGTTTAGCTAGAACATAAATAAGTGAATATAAGGTTCATAGAAGAGCTGATTGAGTCCAAATATTGATGTAAGCATGGTTTTGCATTAATAGGGGTGAGAGAGGTAATCATATGCCCATATATAACGTGGGAATTTTTTCCTCAAATTTTCCCCTTTCCCTTAATAAGGAAGGGAATCAGCATATATTTAAACCTTTATCATATTTCCATATTACAGACTTTCATTGTCCTTTATTTTGAACAATAACCAAAAAAAAAACTTAATGGAATAAAATAAAACGTGAAAACACATGTGCCTGTAAGGACCTTAAAATAGTATATGTAGTTGGAAATGTTTATAGACAGTATCTGACAGAATTGGTTTTAAAATAAAAGCCAAGAAGTTAAAGATAGATTTGGTCCTTAGTCTTAGGAGAACAACTTGACTATTCCAGGTTCTATATGTCATTGTAAACAACTTGCTTAAAGATCATTTTAAGGAGTTAATACAAAGATTACATGAATATAAACCTGTAAGACAAAAGCAAAAAAAAAAAAAAATACAGCTGTCCTAGTATTTTTTTTAAGATTTATTTATTTATTTCAGAGAGAGCAGGGGCAGGGAGCGGCAGAGGGATAGGGAGAGAATCTCAAGTAGACTCCCCACCGAGTACAGAGCCTGCTGTGGGGCTCAATCCCATGACCCTGAGATCATACATGACCTGAGCTGAAATCAAGAGTCAGACACTCGGGTGCCTGGGTGGCTCAGTCGTTGGGCGTCTGCCTTCGGCTTGGGTCATGATCCCAGGATCCTGGGATCAAGTCCCACATCAGGCTCCCTGCTCTGCGGGAAGCCTGCTTCTCCCTCTCCCACTCCCCCTGCTTGTATTCCCTCTCTTGCTGTCTCTCTCTCTGTGTTGAAAAACAAAACAAAAAAATCTTTAAAAAGAGTCGGACACTCAACTGACTGAGCCATCCAAGTGCCCCAACAGCCGTCCTAATATTATTCATGATGCTTGTCACTGCAAATTTTACCTCAAGACACAAGTTACAGGGAAAGTATTTTGCTATGCTCCAGAAAACTAGAGGCTTCACAGTATAGCTGCAATGAAGATAAAGAGACTGGTGTATTGTGTGGGAAGAATTTGACAGAGGTGGAGCAATAGTTCTAAGTTAATGCATTTATGTAATGTGCCATCTTATTGAGGTGTGTAAATTAATGACTTACACAATGGTAGTGTTGCAGTGTAAATTCCTTAAAGTTAAAATATATTCAGGTTGACCAAAAAGATTTTCTAGTTTCTTTCTTAGTGGAAATATGGAAAATTATTTTATATTCAGAGTTGCCTTATATTTGGATATATATGATATATCTTAGTTGCTGAAAATAAATGTTACGTAATTTGGTAGCCATTTGCTCCTGATTTAAGTTAAAATAAGAATACGTTGTCAGAAAAAGATTAAAGAATAAAACAAACATATGACTGCTGTCACCATCGTGTTTCAGCATTTTGGGGGGTGATTTTAATTGATACAATAAGAACAAAGTAAGAAATATTAGGGGAGCAAAAATCTTATTTGCACATTATCATCTAACAAAATCTAGGATGTTCTTGAAGGTGGCCAGATTCATAATATACATATAAAACAAATAAAAATAAGTCCTGGAGATGCAATGTATAGCATAGTGACTATAGTTGCTATAGTAGTGTATATTTGAAAGTTACTAAGAGAGTAGATCTTAAACATTCTCATTGCAAGAAAAAAATTGTAACTGTGTGGTGATAGATGTTAACTAGGTTAACTAGGTGATCATTTCACAATATATGTATATATTGAATCATTATATGTCAATTAAATTTATTTTTATATAAATAAATAGCTTATCTTTTTACCAGCAGTAGCCAATTAGCTGTATAGACCAGGATATATGTAAAAGGCTACTGGTTGCAGCATTATTTTAAGTAACAAAAGAAAAAAATTAACCAAAATGTTCATTTTTAGGATATTGATGCCATTGATAAATGAAAATAGCATGTTAGAGAACAACAGTATTTATAGAATGGGCATACTTTTGTTTCAGAAAACAAAAAGTCATTATGTGTAAATGACCACTTACAGGGTGCCTGGGTGGCTTAGTCGGTTACGCGTCTGCCCAACTCAGGTCATGATCCCAAAATCCTGGGATCGCCCCATGTCGGGCTCCTAGCTCAGCGGAGAGCCTGCTTCTCCCTCTCCTTCTGCCTCCCACTCCCCCTGCTTGTGCATGTGCACTCTTCTCCTCTGTCAAAAAAATCTTTTTTTAAAAATGATCACTTACATGTAGAGAAAAATCCATAAAGGTGATGACCAAACCACTAATAGTTTGCTTCTGGAGATATGGGGCTAGGGTATTTCGTTTAACTTGATAATCTGATAGGTTAGGTAAATTTTTTATTACAAACAGCTGTTGTTTTTGTATTAATAACAATTTTAAATTACTTGTAGGTGTAAGAGAGTCTTGAAAGTCAGCTATGAAGTTCAGATTTTTGCTGGGCTAGTGAGAGCCATTAATTTATTACAAAATTTACAATTATGTGCCATGCGTTAAGTTTAAGTGTATTATACTAGAATGCCTAGCACATGGTTGATTCCTAAATGTCACTTACTCCCTTTGTCCTACTTTGAGTGATAGTGTTATTTTCAAAGAAGGGAATACCTTTTGGCAGTAAAATGAGCAGTCTCTAAGGTACTACAGTTAGTAAATGGTAAAGCTGAATTTCCACATTCAGTGCTTTTCTCAGTATTCTCAATAGCTGTAATCAGATCTATTCTTCAAATTAGCTACACAGTTGATAAAATACAGTAAGAAAGATTAAAGTAGGAGATTGGATTTGTTTAACATAGGACCAGAGTGTGAGAGGTGATACCAAGAAATAGGGTGAAAAAAATGGGAAACGGGGGTTCGAGGAGAGAGGATCTCTTTGGATATGTTATCTAAAGGTCTTTGTGAATGACCTGCTATTGAGGTAAGAGGGATGATAGGTGAAGAACCAACGGTGACTCAAATTATGAAACATTGGTTAATTGCTCTTGGTTGTACCATCACAAACAAAGAATACCAGAGGAAAAAGAGAAATAAATGTAACGGGGAATTGATGAATTTGGGTTTATGCATGTCTTGATTACTAATATTGTCATTTACAGATACAGAAGACCTTAGGCAAACATATTTCCTTTGACCCATGCCATTAATGACTTGAAATAAAACTGAATAATTCTATTTTATTTTCAGCAGCAGGGAGTACAGCAGACAGCCCCTCCTCAACAGACAGTGCAGTATTCACTTCCACAGACATCAGCCTCCGGTGAGGCCACTACTGCACAACCAGTCAGTCAGTCTCAAGCTCCACAGGTCTTGCCTCAAGTATCAGCTGGAAAACAGGTAAACTCTCAATTTCTAAATAGATGCTAAAAACGAATCCCCATATAACTTTTTTCATGGATAGGTTTCTATCTTCTCTAATGGTGAAATACCAAATTTGGTTATATTCACCCCAGAAATGAATTGACAGTTGTTCCTTTTGTTGCACATGCATTGGGTTAATATAAATAGGTACGTACTGACAGCATTCACAATCCAAAAATGTTTAACTTTTAGGTTTATTAGTCTAAAGTCCGTTTGACAGGTATGTGAACTGGTGGTTTAAATTACAGTGCTTTGGTAACTGAACCTGAACATTTTCTAGAACTGCATCAACTATATCTAACATTCTGGGTTTACAGCTATGCTGTATTTTTCGTGTAGACTTATGCATTGTTTCCTCCTCCATTGCCCACTGACAGTAAGTCATAAAAACCCCTTATATGGAATGGTGTTTGTTCTAAGTTGTCCTTCTTATCACTTGGAAAGTGCCCTTTGAAGGTATATTCTATTGAATGACCTTTTTTTAACTTTAACGTTGGGACCTGTCCTTGTATTTTGGCACAGTGTATTGTTTCTGTCGTATTTCAGACAGATACTGTAATTGTAAAATGCACCATTATTTTATGTAGCCAAGTACTGACACACCATTAATTGCAAGATATATCTCAGTTTCACAAATGTTAAAATGACCAGGTGGTAGAGAGGGATGATTGCATCCTAGAATCAGTGAAATACAATACTTTCATACCTACTTTCATGGCCAGTGTTAGGCTTCAGAATTGTAGAAGCAACATGGATTGGAATCTAATTCCAGGGAGAAGGAATTCATTTGAATTCCAGTAACTATTATAATAGCAGTCATAGATTTAGTGACAACAAACATGCCAAAGGATTAGGGTATGTGAACTATATCTAAATAAATCTGTAAAAAACAAAAAAAAACCCTTTGCCTATGGAAGTGTCCTCTTTTTATTGTTAAATAATGAAGTATGAGCAAAATTTTCTACAACAGATTTGAAACAGCCAGTCTGTCAGCCTCTTTGTCTCCTATTATCCTTTCCCTTTTCTTGTGTGGCAAATTAACTTACACTAATGTATGCAGGGTTTTGGGGTTTTTTTTTTTCCTTCTTTTTGGCTAATACATAAATCTTGCTTTTGGCAGCCTTGCTTTTTTTTTTTTTAAAGTCTGTCTGTTTTGTTTTTCTTTACCTTCCCAGCTTCCAGTTTCTCAGCCAGTACCAACTATCCAAGGCGAACCTCAGATCCCAGTTGCGACACAACCCTCAGTTGTTCCAGTCCACTCTGGTGCTCATTTCCTCCCTATGGGACAGCCACTCTCTACTTCCTTACTCCCTCAGTACCCCGTCTCTCAGATTCCCATATCAACTCCTCATGTGTCTGCGACTCAGACAGGTTTCTCATCCCTTCCCATTACGATGGCAGCTGGCATTAATCAGCCTCTGCTCACCTTGGCTTCATCTGCTACAGCAGCTGGGATCCCAGGGGGACCAACTGTGGTTCCTAGTCAGCTTCCAACCCTTCTGCAGCCTGTGACTCAGCTGCCAAGTCAGGTTCACCCACAACTTCTGCAACCAGCAGTTCAGTCCATGGGAATACCAGCTAACCTTGGACAACCTGCTGAGGTTCCACTTCCCTCTGGAGATGTTCTATACCAGGTATTGTGTTGGCTAGCAAAAAGGAGGGCACCAGAGGGTTTGGTTCTAATAGTAGACCATCAAGGACTTGAAACCTAACAGTTGAATATCAGAATAACTAGCAATAACAAAGGTGTAGCTGATATTAACTAGAGAAGCTAATAGAGTAAAATTCAGAGAAAAGATAGGGAAATGATGTTTGATGATTCATTTCCATTTCTCTCAAGACAGTTCTTAGAGAAAGATGGTTCTGTTCTCTCTATTTGATGTAAGCTGACTGAATGGTAGCTATGGCTAATAATATATCAGGGTACTCTTTTTTATAGGTAGAGTAAATAGAGTAGCCAACGTGGTACCAATAAAAAGCTTCAGATTATCCTGTTATATGACTAGAATAACTGATACCTTGAAGAGTTTTTGCATTCTCCCACTTAAGATTACCTAGAAAGTTGATATTTTTCTAAAAAGAATTATGTTTGGGGACGCCTGGGTGGCTCAGTCATTAAGTGTCTGCCTTCAGCTCAGGTCATGCCCCACATCAGGCTCCCCGCTCCCTCTGCCCCTCCCCCTGCTTGTGTTCCCTCTCTCACTGTGTCTCTCTCTGTCAAATAAATAAATAAAATCTTTAAGAAAAAAAAAAAACTATGTTTGTTCCTCCTGTTTAATGTCCAGGAGGAGAAAACCCAGCAATTTATAGTTGTAGAGTACTGTCCCCTAAATTGAAACCAGTCTACCATTTCAAGAATCATGTTTAAATCTTCTTTAAATTATTAGAGATTGGGCTGCTACTATTCTTTGCTGTATGCTTTCTTTTTTTGTTGGGGTTTTGGGGGTTTTTTTTTTTTTGGTGTTTTGTTTGGTTTGTTTGTTGGGTTTTTTTATGCATGTCTTACTGTTTTGCTAATTTGATGACCCAACCTGCACTAACTCACCTTCCTCATTTCTGTCACAGGGCTTTCCACCTCGACTGCCACCACAATACCCAGGAGATTCAAATATTGCTCCCTCTTCCAGCGTGGCTTCTATTTGCATCCCTTCTACAGTCCTATCCCCTCCCATGCCGACAGAAGCACTGGCTACACCGGGTTACTTTCCTACAGTGGTGCAGCCTTTTGTGGAATCAAACCTTTTGGTTTCTGTGGGCAGTATAGGAGGACAGGTTCAAGTGTCCCAGCCAGCAGTGAGTTTAGCACAAGCCCCCACTACATCCTCCCAGCAAGCAGCTCTGGAGGTAAATGGAATAACTGCATGTTTATATATAAAACATATATACACATGGGATAATTTGACTAAGAAAAAACATAGGTTCCCCTGTTTTAGAACTCAGTTGGACTATTTTCAAACTAACTTCTAAATGACTTTTTCTTCCAGCAGAATGAAATGCCAATGTGGGGGCCTTGTTGCCACTGGCTGTTCTGTTGGGAAGTGAGTGTGCCTTGGAGAAGATTAACCCTATTAGCACTTCACTTCTCTAGCTAGTACTTTAGCCATTATTCTTGTCCTTTCACAAAGTCTTGCCATTGTCAGTCATAAAAGTATTTTATCCTGCTGTGCTCCCAGTAATCATTTTTGCCCTACTAGGAGAAAGATCTGAATCATCTTTGCACTTTGCTCTGCCTGCCCTGTTGCACACTTCTAGGAAGATGCTGGCTGCATGCAAGTTGTACTTTCTCACTACCTAGCAGCTATGTCGGCTAATGTCACACCATGCAGTCTGTACCAGAGACTTAGTTTTAGAAACTTCCTTTGGAATTTTAAGACCACTGTCTCTAGATGCTGAATACTGAGAATTACTAGTAAATTTAGTGCTTCTAGGACTTAGACGGGGGGGATAAGGAAAAAAAAAAGTAGCTTATTGGAGATAATGAATAATAAAATGTATTACTGCCAAGATTTGCATTATTCTTTCTCTTTACAGAGTACTCAGGGAGTCTCTCAAGTTGCCCCTCCAGAGCCAGTTCCAGTGGCACAGGCACAGCCTACCACTTTGGTCTCTTCTATAGATAGGTATGTAAAAGTAAAATTTTCCTTCCTTGCCTGGGAGGTAGGATGATCTAAAACTTCAAAATATTAAACCTTTAAACACTTAACTTTTTTTTTTTTCAAAGTGCACATTCAGATGTTGCTTCAGGAATGAGTGATGGCAATGAGAATGTCCCATCGTCCAGTGGAAGGCATGAAGGGAGAACTGCAAAACGGCATTATCGAAAATCTGTAAGAAGTCGCTCTCGTCATGAAAAGACTTCGCGTCCAAAATTAAGAATTTTGAATGTAAGTTTTACTAATTTCTGGGTTTCATATTGTTACTTAATATCATTTAAATATTTCTAAGTTTCAGGTGTATTGATGGAAGTTTGAAATTTTCTAATCACCCAATAATATTGGTAAATTCCATATTTTTATAGTAAGGCATTATTTACCTTTTAGAAAAAGAGTTTTAATTTGTAGAACAGAGACTTTACATTCCTTCCAGACCCTTCAGTGGAAGATGAGGAAGTAGCACAAGGGCTGGTATTTTCTTAATGTTTTCTTGTACCAGTTTAAGAGGTAAAGTACCAACAAGTCTTTAAGTGGTAACATCAGGCTTAAGTTCAAGTGATAATCTGCATTCTTTTCTCAAATTCAGTAACAGCATTGAATATGGCTTCTGCAATATTAAGTACCTTTTCTTTTTCTTTTTAGGTTTCAAATAAAGGAGACCGGGTAGTAGAATGTCAGTTAGAGACTCATAATCGGAAAATGGTTACATTCAAATTCGATTTAGATGGTGACAATCCTGAGGAGATAGCAACAATTATGGTATGTCTGCATTTGAAGCTCCAGATTTTGCTTTAGTACTTTTTCAGTATCCACTGCCCTAAGAAAATGTGCAGTATTTTGTAATCTCTTTTGACAGTTATGTATTTATTTCAACGTGAATATAATTAGCACACCAAACGTGATTTAGAGATATTTTTGTCTAGGACATGTCTAACTCTAGGTATTGAAGAACTAACTTACATAGCAAGTAAATAATGATACAGGTGGTATGCAGATAGGACAAAAGTCATGAATAAGTGGCAACTGGAATGACTTAAAACATGAGTAACACTGTACTAATCAGACTGACATCACATTTCTTCTGCAGGTGAACAATGACTTTATTCTAGCAATGGAGAGAGAGTCATTTGTGGATCAAGTACGAGAAATTATTGAAAAAGCTGATGAAATGCTCAGTGAGGATGTCAGTGTGGAACCAGAGGGTGACCAGGGATTGGAGAGTCTGCAGGGAAAGGATGACTATGGCTTTGCAGGTTCTCAAGTAAGTTCACCATTCCCATAGAGAAGCTTTGTTTATTTAAAATAATGCTGTGGTGTTAAATCTGCCATGCACAATGGTCAGTGATACTACATTATATCTATGACTAAGATTATCAAACATTTATGTTCTCTCTGCATGTGGCCATTTGCTTTGCCCAATCTTTAAGATTGTGTTTGAGAATGAATTTGATCACTTTTGTTTGTTGTAGAAATTGGAAGGAGAGTTCAAACAACCAATTCCTGCATCTTCCATGCCACAGCAAATAGGTGAATTTCTTTTCTTCCCATGTTTGCTTTTACCTTTGACCTAAGAAGTTGTATGTATACTAATAATGAAATCTTGAAACCTCATGTTGGTGACAATATATAAATAATGTAATTAAGTGGTTTCTTTTTAACCAGGCATTCCTACCAGTTCTTTAACTCAAGTTGTTCATTCTGCTGGAAGACGGTTTATAGTGAGTCCTGTGCCAGAAAGTCGATTACGAGAATCAAAAGTTTTCACTAGTGAAATATCAGATACAGGTAAGGAATTGCTTCTACCACAAACTTCTATTAATCCTACAGTATCTCTGCTACCTTGGAAGGTTGGTTATCAAGCAGTAGTTCAAATGATGACATAGACAATAAAGAAGAGTAGAAAGTTAAGATTATAAACAATAGACAAACATATGGGGGAGGAAAATAGATGATGAATAGAGAGGATTAAAAGACAAGAGCCAGAGAGGAGAATGTACTAGATGCAGCCTGTGTAATAGATACTGTGTCCATACAGTAGTATGTGTTTGTTTCTCCATTTAGGATTATTGTAGATGCTTTGTGGTGACTTGTTTTTCCTTTTTTCCTCTTTATTAAATTTTTTTGCCCCTAGAAATAGATCTTCATACAAGCTAACTTACTTTGATCAAACTGCTCTTTTACTTTGCTGTTTTAGAGCCTGTCATTTCCTTAGAAGTTTTAAACCTTGTTGGTATGTGGCAATGTTGGTAATCGCAATATAGATTGTTAGGACAGTTTTGAATCCACCCTTTTAAAATGGACGGTTCTGAATTTTGTGTTTTCCTTTGCAGTTGCTGCCTCTACTTCTCACGGCGCTGGAATGAACTTGTCTCACTCTGCTTCATCCCTTAGCCTACAGCAGGCTTTTTCTGAACTTAGACATGCCCAAATGACAGAAGGGCCCAACACGGCACCTCCCAACTTCAGTCATACAGGACCAACATTTCCAGTAGTCCCTCCTTCCATGAGTAGCATTGTTGGAGTCCCAACCACAGCAGCAGCCACACCTTCAGTATCAGTCCCTGCAACTAGCAGCCCTCTTACTGACATTTCCACATCAGTAATTCAGTCTGAGATTCCAGTGCCCACTGAAACAGGGATTGGTGGAGTTGCCACCTGCACAGGTGTGATGCCCTCAAGTGGTCTCCCTGTCCCACCTGTATCTGAATCACCAATATTTCCCACTGTGGTTTCGAGCATCACAGTACCTACAGTTGTCTCGATATCAGCAACATCCCAGCCAGTTCAGGCTCCCACATCTGGGAGCGCTGTTTCTAACATAGGCACTTTGCCCTCTATACCAGTTGCAACAACTTTAGCCCCTGCAGTGGGCAGTGCCGCTGCCCCGGGTGCTAAGCCCCCACCTGTACTGTCGCAGCAGGTGGCAGGCAGTACTACCAGCGCAGCCACATTAGCCTCTGTTCCTGTCACCACTCCGTTCCCAAGCTTAGCTTCACAGCCGTCTCTTCAGCTTAGCAGTAGCACCTCTGCTCCGACTCTAGCTGAAACAGTGGTGGTTAGTGCACACTCACTAGATAAAACATCTCATAGTAGTACAACTGGATTGGCTTTGTCCCTCTCTGCATCATCGTCTTCCTCCCCTGGAGCAGGATTATCTAGTTCCATTTCTCAGCCTGGTGGGATACATCCTTTGATCACCCCATCAGCTATAGCTTCTACTCCTGCCCTTCCTCAAGCAGTAGGACCTACTTCTACACCTTTATTACCCCAAGTACCTAGTGTCCTACCCTTGGTACAGCCTGTTGCCAGTGTGCCTGCCGTGCAGCAGACACTAATTCATAGTCAGCCTCAGCCAGCTTTACTTCCCAACCAGCCCCACACTCACTGCCCTGAAATAGATGCCGACTCACAGCCCAAAGCTCCTGGAATTGATGACATAAAGACTCTAGAGGAAAAGCTGCGGTCTCTCTTTAGTGAACACAGCTCATCTGGAGCCCAACATGCGTCTGTCTCACTGGAGACTTCACTGGTAGTAGAGACCACTGTCACACCAGGCATCCCAACCACTGCTGTTGCACCAAGCAAGCTCATGACTTCCACTACAAGTACATGCTTACCACCGACCAGTTTGCCATTGGGTACAACTGGTTTGTCAGTTATGCCAGTGGTCCCACCTGGGCAGGTTTCTACCCCAGTCAGCTATGTGTCAGCCCCAGTCAGTGTGACACCAGGAGTGAAAGCTGGAACTGCTCCATCGAAGCCACCTTTAACTAAAGCTCCAGTAAGATTCTTGTTTTGAAATAATTTGATAAATATGATCATTCTTCCCCCCACACCCATAAGTGCATTTTTTCAACTCAACCTTGCAAATTAGAAATGTAGTTATAAAGACAGCCTGGCCTGTATTAGACATTCAGTATTTATTAAATAAATTGAAAATGATTTTAGGATATATGTACATTGAACACAAGATACTTTTTTTTTTTTGAAATATGGTAGGATTTGGGGATTAATTATACTGCCTGGTTTTCTAAGGATGTATAATAGGTACAATACAGACATTTCTTCCTAACTGGTACCAGCTAAAGAAATCTGTCTCTCAAAAAGAAGCTGAATGCTTCTGCTAGCAATTATACATAGTGATAGCAGTTCACAGCCTTTGTTTCAGTGAGAATGAAGCAGAAGCAAATTTTCTGCTTTGCTTAGATTCCACAGATACACAATTTGGGGTTTATAAAAAATTGGAAGTTGGCGATGAATTTCATACAGAGGAAAAAAGAATCTAATCCTAGGAATAAAATAACTAAAATATGTTTTCTTATTCTGCTGTGGTGGATTTCCTCTCATTCTGCCATCTTCAGTCTCCCTGATCTGCTCCAAATAACAAGATTGTGTTTTTTCTACTATATTCTGTGCTTCACTCATCTTTCTGCTTTGCCACTGACTGTAAAATTCTTTTTATAGTAGGGTAATAATAGAGGCTGTGTACAAATTGTTTACTAGTAATAGTATCCTGATGACTTTTGTTATCAGACTTGACCTTTGGTTATTTCTGAACTGTATTGTTTTCTCAGAAAAGTGTTTGTTTTAGGAAAAGCCTGATGATACTATGCCAAAACAGTGGCTCAAGAATACTGGACTATGCCTTTCAATGTCCTTAAAGCCTTTGATTCTCTTTTCCCTAGGGAATAACCTTTTACTAAATTTTACTATTCATTTTATTGGTATGCAGTAGTAACCCCTACAACACCATCATGGTTATATTGTCCTTTATTTAAGATAGATACCAGAATATAAGCTAGGTGACAAGCATGTCTTAACTATAGATATATTTTACTCTTACGTTTCTACATTGGAATTAATTGATTTGCTCTCCAGTATGCAGTCTTTACTCTTAGTGTCTCATGGACTTGAATTTCCCTTCATTGTCTGTAGGTGCTGCCAGTGGGTACTGAACTTCCAGCTGGTACTCCACCCAGCGAGCAGCTGCCACCTTTTCCAGGACCTTCACTAACTCAGGTGCCCTGCCCCAAGACTTGGCAGATTTCTTTTTGTACCCCTACTTTTCTTTCACAAAGCTTATTTAAATTCTCCATTGCATGATCTTGGCTTCTGGCTCCTCTTTGGTTTTGACTTAGTAACAACTTTCTTTTAAAAGAGTATAGGTAATTATCCAGGCCCTATTTAAAGTAAGAAGCTTCATAGTTCTTTTGTTTATAATATTGCTTCAAGTCATCTAGAAAACATTTGATATTAATACTTTTTCATATTTTATGAAGGAAGAAAATGGCAAGGTTTACATTTTACCAGACAAATATAATTCTTCTCATTCACAGTTTTGTGGAGTGAAATTGCATCTAAGGACTGAGATTAGGTTCTAGACTACTCTGGAAATAAAAACTTACAAGTAATCAAAATTAACTTTGAAAGTCCCTTAAGAAAAGATACCACACTGATAACTGATAATGCTCCTTTTCTGTGAGTTCAACCAGTTTTTTCTTGAATGTTTGACATTTCTTTCATTGACAACCTAATAAAGTAATTGGCTTATGTATAGGTGGATATAAGGGTCATGCTTCATGAAAAATACATATTATATTTTTCAGTACAAAACCCACACAGCTCAATTAACATGACAGGAACTGAGACCAGTGACATGAATATTAATTTCCTATCTCATACTCAGTTCTGATCATTGGGTAGAACTGCCTGCAATATTTAAATTATCATTTCCCTTTCCCACCCTACTCCACCACCCCACACATTTAGTTGAATTCCCATAAGGAAAGTATGTACTATGAATTCATTGTAACGCTGAAAAAGCTTCTGCCCTGAGACAGAGTAGTAAACATTGAAACTAAATCAGTGATTTATTTTAAAATTGTATCTAAGGAAAACATGATAAATTTCTAACTTGAGAAGTCTGACTTTATCCCTCCTTATGTAATCCTAGATGTACAGTAGAACAAACTTAAAGAACTTGCCAGAATAAAGTAGTAACTCCAAAGAGAACTCAAACCATCAGCCACTAAATTTTGGAAAAAATACATTGTGAAATTCTGTAAATTAGGGGTTTTACACCTATTTTCTCATTAAAAACATACATTGAGACTCCTGAGGGGGCTCAAATGTGACACAAAAGAGCAAATAAGATGGGGGAGGGGGTGGTGAGGGTAAGTGGATAATGCCTGCATATAGGGGGAGGAAGATAAAACTGCAGAAGAATAGATTGATAGAAGCCAAGATAGATGTGGAATTACAGTCTGTGTCAAAGGTAAAAAGTTAACGGCCTTGGGGTGGATGGTCGTAAGACGTGGTTAACAGGATGGAATGTCCAAACCTCCAGTTCCTTCTTGCTGCAATCTGTAGGGTGTAAGAAGTATAGATTATTAAGACTTAAAGAAATACGGGGTGCCTAGGTGGCTCAGTCGTTAAACGTCTGCCTTCAGCTCAGGTCATGGCCCCAGGGTCCTGGGATCGAGCCCCACATCGGGCTCCCTGCTCAGCGGGGAGTCTGCTTCTCCCTCTCCCACTCCCCTGGCTTGTGTTCCCTCTCTCACGGTGTCTCTGTCAAATAAATAAATTAAATTAAATAAAAAGACTTAAATACCCCTTGATAGTGACAGGATATATTAATGCCATTCATAAAGACGTTCTCAGAAAGATGTACCAAACTGAAAGGAAAATAGGGGAACATGTGATAGAATTAATCTATTGATAGATCTTGATACATTTATCAGAATTTTTTTTTTAAGATTTATTTGAGAGAGGGAGGCAGAGAGAGTGACAGAAATAACAAGAGAGAACACAAACAGGGAGGAGAGGGAGAAGCAGACTGCCTGCTGAGCAGGGAGCTGACATGGGGCTCCATCATCCCTGGACCCTGGGATCATGACCTGAGCCAAAGGCAGATGCCTAACTGACTGAGCCACCCAGGCATCCCTATCAGAATGTTTTTAAAGAGAGGACAAATAGAAACTTTTCTTACCAGTTTAAGTAACATCAAACATAGAAGGTAAGAAGACTTCAAAACTATAAAAACATAAATGTAACTGAATTTCTCTTAGGCTTGGGAAACTGACATAAATCATTTAAGCAATATAAATTAAATTACCATATTGAGTTTTCTATTCAGTGACTAGATAATATGTTGTGTCAGTCTAAAGCATCAAACAGTATTTGTATATAGATTGCCTATATATAGTGGCTCTGACTGTGCCAAAGACCTGTATTTATTGTGCTTGTTTTCATTCAGTCCCAGCAGCCTCTGGAAGATCTTGATGCTCAATTGAGAAGAACACTTAGTCCAGAGACTATTACGCTGACACCCACAGTTGGTGTAAGTTTTGAAAATCTTGACGACATCTTTGCATAATCCTAATATATTATATTTCTAGAGCATACTGTAACCTATTAATACCATTAACCACTTACAGAGTTAAAAGTATTAAAAAAAAAAAGTATTAATTCAGAGTCTTTGCTTGTTCCAGCAAACAAAAATGAGGCAGATGAATGTAAGATTAACAACTGACCCAGTGGTGTGATTGTGGAAAAGATTTTATTTATTTGAAAGATACTTTTCTTGTCTTACCTCTGGCTAGAATTATACCATAGATCAATCCTATGGATTTTGCATTTATGCTTTGGAGGAGCTGTACTTTTTCTTTTTTCTTTCTTTTTTTTTTTTTTTAAGATTTCATTTATTTGACAGAGATACAGTGAGAGAGGGAACACAAGCAGGGGGAGTGGGAGAGGGAGAAGCAGGCTCCCTGCTGAGCAGGGAGCCCGATGCAGGGTTCGATCCCAGGACCCTGGGATCATGACCCGAGCCGAAGGCAGATGCTTTTAACGATTGAGCCACCCAGGCACCCTGGAAGCTGTACTTTAAGTTAAAAGTTTTAACTTCTTCCTTTTAAGCTTGTGACACAATGTTCTGATTAAAACTGTTTTTCTTTGGGGGCGCCTGGGTGGCTCAGTCGTTAAGGGCCCGCCTTTAGTTCAGGTCATGATCCCAGGGTCCTGGGATCGAGCCCCGCATCGGGCTCCCTGCTCAGCTGGGAGCCTGCTTCTCCCTCTGCCTGCCGCTCCCCCTGCTTGTGTTCCCTCTCTCGCTGTGTCTCTCTCTCTGTCAAATAAATAAATAAAATCTTAAATATATATATATTTTTTTTTCTATGAATATCCAAGTTAAACACTAAGTATCCCATGAGAAAAAAGAAAACGATATAGAAACAACTCTGAATTTCTTCCTTTTAAAAATCTTTTTTTAGGGGCGCCTGGGTGGCTCACATGGTTAAGCGTCTGCCTTCAGCT
The DNA here is from genome assembly GCF_003265705.2 of Callorhinus ursinus. Taxonomy (NCBI): domain Eukaryota; kingdom Metazoa; phylum Chordata; class Mammalia; order Carnivora; family Otariidae; genus Callorhinus; species Callorhinus ursinus. The sequence goes on along the minus strand of NW_027397136.1, from coordinate 3,028,269 downwards.
CAGGTCATGATCCCAGGGTCCTGGGATCGAGCCCCGCGTCAAGTTCCCTGTTTGGTGGGGAGCCTCCTTCTCCCTCTCCCTCTACTGTTCCCCCTGCTTGTGCTCTCTTGCTCTCTCCATCAAATAAATAAATAAAATCTTTAATTAAAAAAAAAATCTTTTTTTTACATGAGACTTCTTTTTAGGCTGAAAAGAAAAAAAAGAAAACTCCCTTGGACGTAAGTGTTTCTTCACATATACTATATTTCTTTTGCCCTTTATAAAGACCAGAGGAAAGGCAGCATGGCAAAAGTTTAAAGAGTGACTGAAGCTAAAGATTTTATGTTATCTGTGTATGTTTTGCAGCCTGTGTCCGTGGTGGCTCCAACAGCAGTTACAGAAGCAGGAGCACAGCCTCAGAAGGACGGTGAGAAGCATCCTTCTTCTTATGTTTCCATTTCCAGTCCTCTCTATAATCAATCATAGGGATTACTATTTCAAAGACTTTCTTAAGAATGTAGGTGGTTTTGAGATAGTTTTAAAAAACATTTTTATATTATTTCGTAACTGAGGAGCATCAATACTAATATCTAGACCATGTCATACTAGCAAATTAATGAATCTTTTATATTGTTTTTGTTTGTTTGTTTTCAAGGGGGGCATGCAAAGGGTAATGATAGTTTCTTGGAATAAGACCCTTTGTTATTAGCTGGGCCAGATCCTTGCTAAGAGAGATAGGAAATTGAGGCAGGCATACTTAAAAAAGTTAATTTACCTTAACCTCTTGGCTTTGTGACACTAGGTAGAGATAGAGATAGTCTTAAATAACATGGATGGTAGAAATACAAATGTAAAATTTAATCAGTTTAAGCATTTTTATCTATTTCTGGAGTCTTTAGAATTGGCATGTTCATATGTATATTCTCTTTAGGCATATTTCCAGCTTAATTTTGTAAAAATAACCCATACCAACAATTTAAAATTTTCATGAGCATGCACTAGGTCATAAGCTCATATCAGTGACTTCTTTTCTAAAGTTTTATTGTGAATCTCTTTTCATGACATCGCCAGTCCCCCAGAAACTAGGAAATTTAAAGCTTTTATTTTCTGTCACCTTTTCCCTTGGAACCATTTATATTCAAAAGTGGAAATAATTCAGTGGGAGCTGTACTTATTCAGTGTAATTTTGTAGAGCACTTGCTTAATATTTTTCCTTTTTATATAGTTTATTCATTCTCCTCACTATCACCTACATAGATATATTTCCGTGTATAACTGTTAGTAAGATTTACCTGGAATGCTCAGCTTTCTTTCTTCCTTAAATTCTAAATTTCACTTCAAACGTCTCTAAATTATTTTCAAGACAATTATATTCTGAATTAGCTCTCTCATTTTAAAAGAAGTGACTTGAAATCATCAGTGGAACAGACCAAAAAAGTCTAGAAATGGACAAACTGTAAGAGAATGTAGAATATGAAAAAGGTGGGCTTTCAACCAAAATAAATTCCAAATGGATCAAAGATAGAAAATGATACTGTAAAACAGTACTGTAACAAAACAAAGAAGGAATCTTTTTCTTTTTCTTCTCCTTTTTCTTTTTTTTAACTGTCTAGAGCAGGGTCAACAAACTTTCTATAAAAGGCTAAGTATATGTTTCAGGCTTTGCTGGCTGTATAGTCTCTGTCGCAATTACTCGAATCTCCTATTGTAGCCCAAAAGCAGCATAGACGATACATGAATGAATGAGTTTTGCTCTGTAGTCTAACAATATTTATTTACAGAAACAAGCTATGGGCTGAATTTGGTCCATGATCATAATTTGCTGATCCCTGATGCAGAGAATGGTATTATTACTACATTTAATACTCAGCCCAGAAGCAGTAATAGATTCAAAATTTTCTGCATGGAAAAAATGCCATCAGGTCCAAAGATAATAAAAAACTGGGTTGGGGGGGTGTATTCATATCACAAAAAAGACTAGTAAGTGATAGTATTTCTTACCTCTCACTGGTAAATTCAGAAGTTTAATAGCCACTAGTGACTTGATACAACCTCTTTGGAGATCAATTTAGTAATGTCTATCAAAGTTTTAAATGGGTAAGATTCAGCATGTCCGTTTTTAGGTATTTATTCCACAGATCTATAAGAAAGTATTTGTTAGAGCACTTTTGTAATAGCAAGTTCTGAAAACTTAAATGTCCATCAGCAGAAGTCTGCTTAAAATATGGTACATTTGCATACATACAGTAGGCAGACAAACCTAAAACACTATGCAGCCATTTAAAAGAATGAGACAACGATGTGGAATTCTGTCCAAGATATATTGTTAAAATATCAAAATCCGTGTTGTATAAAACACAACTTACTAGTTGTGTAAAATAAAATGCTGGCATATATCTACATTATGTCCAGGAAAAAAACCTCAAACGGTTGTCCCTAGAGAGGAGTACCTAGGTGACTTTAAAGTTGCTCAAAACTACGTATCAGTGATTCTGACACCTGTACTTGTTCTAGGATTTTGCCTAAGTATTACCTAAACCAATTGGTCATAGTGATTTTCATTTAAAAATGGGTCTTTAGTATTCTAGGTAAAATCTCATCCTTTCTCTTCGTTTACTTATCTCTATCTTTGAGTTAAAGAATGAGTAATTGAATTCTTATGCCTGTTAACCATAGTTTTTGTAGTATCTCTTCTGTTGTCCTTGCCTCAAACAGTTTTCCTCACCTGATACATAGTTTTATTTTGCTGTATTTCTAGCCAAAGAGAAAGGAAGCTAACTAAAAAGAGATACTAATTTAAGTTCTTTTTCTCCTCCATGTACTTGTTTCAGTTTCTCATATCGTAGAAGGTCTTGTCCTAGCAACTAGTTCAGGAACTGGTGTTTTCAAGATGGGACGATTTCAGGTAAGACAACCACTTTTCCTTGCCTTGATTTCCTCTTTGGGTGGATAGGTATATAATAAAATTATTACTTAACTTTGGGACATAATTGCCAATTTAATGATATATCTCTTTTGTATAGCTCTTTATTATTTTCCCCTCTTAAAAATAATACATGCAAAAAAAAAAAATACATGCTGGGGTCCTTGCCTGGCTCAGTTGGAAGAGCGTGTGCCTCAGTCTCGGGGTCATGAGTTCGAGCCCCATGTTTGGGGAAGAGATTACTAAAAATAAGTAAATAAGTAAACTTTAAAAAATAATAATATATGCCAATTAAAGAAAATATAGAATACTTAGTATAGTAGAGAAACAGGAAATTATCTGCCCATCCCCCCACCTCCCTTCCCCAGCCAGGATTACTTTTTAGGGTGTGTGTTTCCTTCCATTCCTTTTTCTGTGCACATGTGTGTATCTGCAGTTGACCCTGCTTCTTCTCTGAATGATATTTTGTGGCTTTTCCCTCCATCTTTTATTAGTCATCAGGTTGTTTCTGATTTTTCCAACATAGTAAAGTAACAGGAAACATTTTTGTATATAAAAACACTTTCCATGTTTAGGATAATTTTTTAGGATTAATTTCTGAAGTGAAAGTACTGACTGAGCATCAGGTGACACCATATCATTATATTTTCCCAGCTGGTCCAACTAGTGAAATTTTTTTTTTTTTAATTGCTTTCACAACTGCTTTCCAGTTATTCTCAGGATAGCACTGGGAGTTGGGGATAGTAGTGGATCCTCCTTATAGTCCCATTTGGTGTGTTGATTCTTGAAGCTTAGTTGGCATTTGTAGTTTTCATATTCACAGGCAACTTTCAAGATTCTATTCCCTGTTGTTATTTATATTTCCACAAAGATGTAAATCTAAGTCCTGTGTATAACATGAGATATGGAAGTAAATCATTTAGTGAGCTTAGCCAGCTGCTGAGAAACTGTATATCTAATCTGTACATCTCAGTACAGATTTGTTGTTTTCTATAATGCTATTCCATTTATTTTCACAGTGAAGATGGAGGGACTTATGTAAAGACATACTTTCCATACGTAAAGACTTATGTAAAGACATCCCAGCCTATTCACTGGAAAATAAAGTAATTTACTTTTTTAAGCTTTTATTTTTTTAGGTAATCTCTACACCCAGTGTGGGGCTTGAACTCAGAACCCCGAGATCAGGAGTCACATGCTCTACTGACTAAGCCAGCTAGATACCCCTCAATTTTTTTTAAGGGCCATTTTAAAAAATTGAGTATTGGAGACTTTGTTTTTTCATCTCAGTTTGGTCTCTATCAGGTTTCAGTTGCAATGGATGATGTCCAAAAAGAGGGTAAAAATAAGTCAGAAGATACAAAGTCTGTTCATTTTGAATCCAGTACTTCAGAGTCCTCAGTGCTGTCAAGTAGTAGTCCAGAAAGTACCCTGGTGAAGACAGAGCCTAATGGGATAACCATCCATGACATCTCATCAGATATGCCAGATAGTGCCCGCAAAACTCCTGCATCAGAAGCAAAGTCAGAAACTGGGCAGCCTACCAAGGTAGGACGTTTTCAGGTGACAACTACAGCAGACAAAGTAAGTCGTTTCTCTGTATCAAGAACTGAAGACAAGATCACTGAGGCAAAGAAAGAGGGACCAACAGCATCTCCCCCTTTTATGGATTTGGAACAAGGTGTTCTTCCTGCTATGATACCAAAGAAAGAAAAGCCTGAACTGTCAGAGCCTTCACATCTGAATGGGCCATCTTCTGACTTGGAGGCCGCCTTCCTTAGCAGGGATGTGGATGATGGTTCAGGTAGCCCACATTCCCCACATCAGCTGAGCTCGAAGAGCCTGCCTATCCAGAATCTAAGTCAAAGCCTTAGTAATTCATTCAACTCCTCTTACATGAGTAGTGACAATGAGTCAGATATTGAAGATGAAGATTTAAAATTAGAGCTGCGAAGACTACGAGAAAAGTAAGTATATTTTCTTCTGTAAAAGAATAATGGCAGGGCGCCTGGGTGGCTCAGTTGGTTAAGCGACTGCCTTCGGCTCAGGTCGTGATCCCAGGGTCCTGGGATCGAGTCCCATATCAGGCTCCCTGCTCAGCAGGGAGTCTGCTTCTCCCTCTGACCCTCTTCCCTCTCATGCTCTCTATCTCTCATTCTCTCTCTCTCAAATAAATAAATAAAATCTTTAAAAAAAAAATAATGGCAGAACTGTGTTAAGACCTAGCTCCTGGTGCCTAGATTAGTTTTCTCTTCACTACAATATGCTTGTATCTCATTGCTTTTAAAGAGAGGGTGATATGCAAAAGCTAGTTATCTGAATGTAGTCATTTGGTCTCTTATATTTATAAGGACCCATAGCATTTCTACTTCTAGAACTTCTTTACCTTTTGTTATTGTTGTTTTTGTTAATAGCACTTTTTTCATTATTAATCTAATTTATTTACTAGTCTACCAAATGGATCCAGTAATGGCACTGGGATGTAGGTTATGTTGGCAGGTTTAATAGGTCATATTTGATAAACTGGATCAAAGTAGCAATTCAGTACTCCTGTGTATAGCCTCCAAAGTCAGGAAACCTTTTCTCCTAACACATTGTCAACTTATTTGTTGCTGTTTAGGAACTTGTTGGAATTTGGCTTGGGTAATGGAGGCCAACAATATGAGATGACAAACTAGAATTTCAAGGCAGTAGAAATTAGGTTAAGTATATTGGGGGGTGGAATTCATGAGTAATTACTTGAATGGGGGTTAAAGAATATGTTATTAAATCTTATGTGAACAAAAGTGGTTATAATGTTTTTGAATTATGTTTGGTTATCTTTCATAGGCATCTTAAAGAAATTCAAGACTTGCAGAGTCGCCAGAAGCATGAAATTGAATCTTTGTATACCAAACTGGGAAAGGTTCCCCCCGCTGTCATTATTCCCCCAGCTGCCCCCCTTTCAGGGAGAAGAAGGCGACCCACTAAAAGCAAAGGCAGCAAATCCAGTCGCAGCAGTTCCTTGGGGAATAAAAGCCCCCAGCTTTCAGGTAAAAAGCCATGGACCAGGTCAGCCTTGGCTGTCCCAGCTTTTGTTTCTGTCTCCAACTCTTTATGTAACCTATTAAATATTTGTTGTTTTTGTTAAATTTCAGAGGAGTTTGACTTTCCTAATATTCTTGCTTCCTTGACTTTTACACTCCCCCTGTTTATAGTATCTTTTTGTTGCGTCTGTGAAAGTAGACTGGATGAGTACAGTGGCTCATTCCATTGTGATCCATATTACTGTCTACTAGTAGCCATTTATGGTTGTCCTTAAAGATAAACAATTTAGGGGCGCCTGGGTGGCTCAGTCGTTAAGCGTCTGCCTTCGGCTCAGGTCATGATCCCGGGGTCCTGGGATCGAGCCCCGCATCGGGCTCCCTGCTCCGCGGGAAGCCTGCTTCTCCCTCTCCCGCTCCCCCTGCTTGTGTTCCCTCTCTCACTATGTCTCTCTCTGTCAAATAAATATAAAATATTAAAAAAAAAAAGATAAACAATTTAGCATTACCTGGTTACTCATATAACTCACATTTCACCAAAATCACAGGCAAATGAAAGAAAATACACTGTTCTTTGTTTAGTAAAGTTGAGGTAGATTTTTCCTTTCAATGAATGAATTACTCATAATTGTGGCTAGGATGAATGTAAATTTCATATATGTCTTAGGTGGTAATTTTCTTGATTAAAGTTACTTCATTTATGTATATTGAAGTAAAGAACTTGCTAGTGGTTGTAATAAAAAAAAAAGTTAAGTCATAATATCTTGTAACTATCTTGTAACAAAACTACAGTTTGTCTACCCTTCAGTGAAATTATGATGTTAACAGATAATTAGTTGAAAAGTGAAAAAGCCTGAAATAAGTTTGTACCTCTCTTTGCTCTCCAGGTCTAATATAAATATGTTGGAAAGCAGTTGTAAACTTCTTAGCAGCTTTGCATTTTCCTGGAAGCTTTCAGAAACCCAAACCTCTTCTCTAGCACATTAGAACCAATTCAGTAGTGGCAATGTGATTATAAGGGATATCAGCTAATTTAGATTCTGATCCCAACTTTGACATACTTTTTGAGTGACCTTCTGTTCCACCAATTAGTAGGGAACAGACACGTTTGTCAATTTCAAGACAGACGACTAGGAAATAAAAGCCATCTGCCACAAATAATTTTAAATATGCATTACTCTGTAGTCACTTGTGTCGGTTTTGACAACACTTCTGTATTTGATCTGACACATGCTTGGAAAAAAGACTAAGCAGAGACTGCCCCCCACCAAACCTGTTGATGTCGTGCTCCAACTCAGTGTTTTATAATAGTGTTTAGGAAAGCGATCATGGAATTCTCTCATACCCACTGAATGTTCTGCTCAGCTGAGAGTTATGAACCTTCTAGGTCATCTAAAGCTACCTATAGCCCTAGTGCCTGTCGATTCTCTTGTCATTCCTCACTTCCCCTCCCGTGAGAGAGGCCTTTGTTCTTTCATCAGTTATAGCTTCTGACTTAGTGGGACACATTGGAGGAATGAGAATAGTGCCTATTAAGGGCAACGGCATTCCTCATGCCATTTTATCTTTTGGCAGGTAACCTGTCTGGTCAGAGTGCCGCTTCAGTTTTGCACCCCCAGCAGACCCTCCACCCTCCTGGCAGCATCCCAGAGACTGGGCAGAATCAGCTATTACAGCCCCTTAAGCCATCTCCCTCCAGTGACAACCTCTATTCAGCCTTTACCAGTGATGGTGCCATTTCAGTACCAAGCCTTTCTGCTCCAGGTCAAGGTAAGCAATCAAAGCAACCATCATCTTCTAAAAACTGTAATATCTGTGGCAGAAGCCTGAAGAGTAACTGTTGTTAAGGTCAGTTGGAAAACCAGCTGACCAGAACATAGCCTGTCTGTTGTACCCTTACAGATCTTGAGCTGGCAGGGGAGGTTGGGTAATGATTAGATTAGGTGAACTCATTGCTCTTATCAGATGAAATCACTTTTTTCAAAGGATTACAGCAAAAAGTTGCATTTATGACTTATGGGAGGACTTTAACCAAATTAATGACTCATTTGGGATTTGGAACATACACTTTAATACTAGACTGAGATTTCCTGAACCAAAATCAAAGGAGTTTTAGCAGTTTCTGAACGCTAATACATTTTCTTAGCCAGTGCAGACTTTTTAAACTTTCAAGTATGGGAGCAGCATACTAAGATAAATAGCCCTACAACTCCATTATTTATCTGTATCTGCTTCCTAAATACAGTTTTATTTACTAATGATCATTCGAAACTTTCCTGTTGAGGGGGGAGCTGCTAGCAATAGTAGAACGACATTTGGAAGGATTTAGGTATCTGGGTGAAAAAGAGTAGGAGAAGATATAGGTAACTCGCTTAGGGGCTTTTGCCACAATATCACAGAAATCAAAGATTAGATCATCTCTTCACAAGGTGAATGTACTTGCTTGCTAGGAGTGCAGACTAGCTGGCATTATTCCCAATGGGAGGAGCTTCAGCATATGACAGAGGGAGGGAATTGAGACCTGATATTTCCTGTCCTAGATATCTGGCCTTTCCCTGGAAGCTTGTTCTTCTGTGTGCCATCTTAGCGCATTTCACCACTCCAGCCTCGAGTTTCTAACATCTTGTAGTTGTGTTCTGTCTCTTCTCTCTCTGTTCTTCCCTGTTTTCCCCCCTCTCACAGGCTGTGCGAAGTTTAACTGTGCATCTGAGCAGGTGACATTCAAACCTGGTGGCAGGAGGACCCGATTTCTGAGTACGCCCTGCTTGGCTCTTTGTGTGTAACACCTTTACTCCTTCCTCGTCCTTGTTTTTCTGCTGCTTGGATCTGATGTTTCATGCAGTCCATTTTCATTTGTCTCTTTGTATATCATCTCCTCGGTGGCTTGGCTGAATTACTGTTACCCTCAGAAGTTTGGGTCTCTATGTTAATTATGATAAAAGATATAGAGATAATAATAGGTTTCTATAAGCTTAAAAAAAAACTTTCTTGTAGAAGTGCTTCTTCATAGATCCGTGACAGAGTAGAAAAGGTGGTAATTCTGTAGAGACTGCTGGGTCATTTAGAATAAATGAAGACTGAAGTCCATAGTCACATCTGCCCCTTGCTCTGGCATTAGAAGTGACAGAGAGCATCTTGACCACTGATATACTTAGATCCTGGCAGTATTACACCCTATTTTTTTATTCTTTTTCCGAGTAGGTTGAAATCTTTTTTTCTTCTCAATTAAGCCTAACCATCTCTCAGTTGAAATGGTGCTAGAATCTCTTCATTGGATCCTTTCACTCCCCCACCCCCACCCTCTAACTCCACAAAATCGGTAGTTCAAAAAGGGTTTCCATATAGTTACTCTGATTAAGCATTTATTCTTTTAAGGACCAAAGCCCAGCACCTGCCAATGAAAATGGTCTTTTTAACATGATTGCTAGGATTTCCTAGCTCTCTTCTTAAAAGCAAGGTACAATAGCAAATCACCCAACTTTCTCAGCCTGTCCTCCCCAAAGGTAAAATGAAGATGATGCCTGTCTCCTAGGGCTGTTGCACAAATCAAATGAGATCATGTGCACAGACATGGGCAGCACTTGGGAAGCACACGTCATTTCCTTCTAAATCAGCCTGGCACATAGTAGGTAGTCAGTAAATGTATACTGAAATAAAAATTTAAAAAGCAAAAACAAGGCTAAGGTAGAAAACCTTTGTTACAGTTTGGTTAAAGATCTTCTCTGTTGAGGCCTCAAACTTCTGATGTGGTTATTGAAGTGCTTTTTAAATGCATGTGCAAAAAGGTCATCACTGTTTCTGAGTGTGGTCCAGAGGTCCTTGGGCCTCACGTATCACCAGTCCCGGACTACTGAACAAAAGACGTGGAAGGTGTTATCCAATTTGGTAGCTTTCCAAAGTATGTATGGTTTTTGGGTACTCAGATCGATAACTTTTCTGGTTAGACCAGGCTGGACCAGGCATGTTAGCACCTTGACACTTTTAAATAAGCATTTAATTTCTGTGTCCAGCTGGTAAGATGAAAAGACATTTAATAGTAAGAGGCAAGTGTTGTAAAGTAGGGGATGTAACATGTCAGGCCTATATTATTACAGCCTGAGATGTGTAAGAGGGAAGAAAGAGAACCAAGGCTTTGCATAATGTGAGAGATACACTTCAGATTAATTAATTAAATTCTCACACACTCTTAAAGGTAGGTGGTGGCACACTTGTAACATCAAATGAAAGTGGTTAGAAATATTAAATCTTATCACTTCCTTTTGGGTCTAAAAAGAAAGGCCCTACATCTGTTGAAGGCGCTTGAGTATATATCATATAAGCCTTGGTGAACAAATTGCAAGAGGCAGATTTAAAGCAAATATGGAAGGGAAAACAGGTACTTAACAGACGTGGGGTCTTTCTAGTTTTGGATGCATTATTCTGTGCCCTCAAAATAGATTATGGTTTGGAAGCACGGCTTGGCTTAATGCTTTATTTATGTTCAAAAGTTGCTCGTTTTCCACATACTTTTAAAGACTTCTGGAGGGGAAGGGGTTAGTGTGTATGTCTAGGATTTGGAAATATATTAGCCAATTTAAATTGACTCAGAACTGTAATGTGGTACTGTCAGTCTACTGGGGTAGAATTGCTAATGCATTTAATGGAGTGCTTTTTAACAACCCAGCAGGAGAAACAGAAAGTGGGACAGGGTCAGTGGAAAGACTGCTTGGGTATTTGAAATTCAAGCAGTAAGACCTGAGAGACTGGAGTTCCTCCCCCATCCCAGAACCGTAGTGCAGAGCATTATTCTTAGATACAAAGATTGGGTGTGGAAGCTCCGCTGTCAGCCAGGTACCTCCATCCATCAGACACCCATGTTAAGGCTAAGTAAGATACGTCCCATAGAACTTTACCTATGGCAGGGGCTCCCGGGTCCCACCAGTCTGTCTCTCTTTCTGCTTTCTCTTGCTGGGACTTTGTGTGCTGTTTGGAGATTCTAAATATTTTACACTGATGTTTCTTTATCTTTAACACGTTGCTCTCTCTTTGTGCTTCAGGGAAGATGGTGAAAAAAGTCTGTCCTTGCAACCAGCTCTGTAGTAATTATCTTTTCTTTCTCTTACTTTTGGTCCTTGACTGCAAAGCCTGTTATCCATGAGTTCTTGGAACCCTGAAGCTTCACAACATCCTCATTCCCAATTTTCATCTAGTTCTGCACCCTTTTCTAAGGTTTTTTAACATGCTTAATTGCTGACCACTGGCGGATTAAGAAATCACCTCATAGTCTGCTCTCATGTGATGACCCCCTGTGAGCTGGCTTTGTGACAATTATGGATTGATAATGCCCATAATATATAGAGAGATCAAGGATGCCTGGCTCTTTTGGGAAAGAGTCCTTTAGTCAGCAGATAATGTGCCAGCCACTGTTCCGCCCACTGGAAAATCGGCACTGATCCAAACATAGAAAAGTCCATATCCACGCATCATAGTGGGAGACATCTGCTGGATTGGTGAAGAGAGAAGCACTACTTTATAGAGTTGGCTTCTTAGACTGGTGGCTTCTCATTAAAGTGCAGACTGTTCAACTACCCAACCGGCCACCTAGAGGGTCAGTCAGAAAACTGACTAGTATTTGGGATACTAGGCAATGAGCTGTGACTCAGAGTAAGTTATTGTTACTAGGATCTGGTGGTGTGGTGTGTGTGGGAAATGTATTATGGCAGGAGGAAATTTAAAAATGGATTTTGGGTGGTAAAACATACACTACTTCTTAGAGCTTTGCAGCAGAACTGAGAACGGTTTCAAGGTTACTCATTATATTCTCTGGAAGGCAAGTAGCATTCTCAGAAATATCTGCATTACAGGTAGTGTTCTTAAACCATTTACCACTAAGATGGACTAAATGCACTGTCCATTCTCCTAGCTTTCATAGTCAAGTCAGCTTTTGCCAGGCGTTAATTTCTGGCCAGAGTGGGATGTGTTTATTTCCTTTAATGGGAAAGCCTGTTTTCAGAAGCCAGAATGAGAAGGGTAACTGTATGGTTGACCCCTCCCCCCATCATGGTGTATAAACCCCACTTCAGAATCCAGTAGTGTGTAAGACGGATTAAAATGAAAAATTAAATTTGGTTATAAAGGAGCTTCACGGCATCAGAGGTGACTAGAGAGGTGTGACTCTGAGCATGAGCTCTTTGTGAATAAGCACTGTTCACCTCTACTGCGCTTCTTGTATTTGGCTTTTAATAGTTCTGCTCACTTGTGATTGTTTCTGGTTTTCATTTTGATTGTCTCACTCATCATCAAGCTCACCAAGCAATTATTATTCAAACAGGAAAATAGTCCTCATGCATGTGATATGCTTGCTTTCTAGATTTTATCACTGTCACGACTGCCACCTCATTGCTTGTGCTTCCCCACCGTCTCTCTTGCTTTTCAAGGCAGGCTGTTCCTGTGCCTTTATCTTTTTCCACTTGGGTTTCCTGTACCGTAGGGAAACTTACTCTTCCCTTTACGCTGTATGTGCAGTAGCTATCCCCTTGTGGCTCCAGTGGGCACTAAGAAGTGAGCTAATACACACACTGCAGTAGATCCATGTCTTGCCTTGGTGGTAGGAAGCATGTGACCTTCCTCACTCTGCAGCTTCACCTCAGAATTAGCTATTACTCTAATACAGACATGTTTGTGTGTGCCGTTCCCAGGGCAGTGGGGTTTAAACTTGACTTGAGACCAGCAATGGATTATCAAGGGCTTGTAAATGGCAGAGTTGCTTCGGGCATGCTGCTGCGCTCTGGTGCTGCTTGGACCTGGAAAGCAGGAATATGTATGCATTTTTTTTAGCCCCCAGCATTACTTGGATATCTGAAGGCCTAGTGGCTCACAACTTACCTTAGTAGCTTTTATTTATTCTGCAGCAAATGTGAGATCTGGTAAGAAAGTGGGGGGTGAGGAAGAAAAACAAGATCATGACTTTTCTTTCCCTCTTCCCTAAAACTTGCCTCTTCGAATAATCTTCAGTGTGCCCTCCAGCAGAGCCGAAATCAGGCAGGACCCCTTCTTCCTTTCTCATCAAACCATAGAAATAGAATTCCTTCATCATAACCTCAAAGCTTCCTCCTTCCCTTTGCACTCCTACCTCTGCTGAATGTTCCTGTTGCTTCCACGTGCGAGTGCTTGCTCTTCTGGGAAGGAAGGGGAGGGGTGAGAATTCACGAACCAGTTGAAACTGAGGTCATCATCAGGAAAACCATGTCTTCCTGGAGTTGAACGGTTCAGGCACACCACAGAGAACCTTCCTCAGGAGTAATCTTGGTTCTTAACTCAGGCAATTGGGAGAGGTCAAAGCCTTCATTCCTCCCGAGTTTATGTTTATGAATTTGTGTGTATGAGTCCAGGTGAAAAAGGTTTTTGAACAGAGCATGCTATCTCTCCTCTTGCCTCTTTCTGTTAAAGAATGGCTGAAGACTGTGGCATAGCATCCACATGGTTTGGGAACCCCATCTTTTCCTGGGCCAAGCAATCTACCTTTGCATTCCTTTAACTCCTGCTTTTAACCCTGCTTCAGGGCTCAAGAAATCCTCTTCTTTTGCCCTGCATTCTGCAGCATTCTAGAGCCTCATTGACCTTAGCGCACCTCCCTCATCAATGTGGTGCTGGGAGTAGGGTACTAAAAGTAAGTTTCAGTACTCTAAGATACCATGTGAATGGGCTGAAAGAGGTCCCTGCCCGTTTGTGCCTACTATCATCCAGAGTTATTTAGCCTCATCTGCCACAACTCCTGAAGAGAGTCTGTTTTCATTACCCTGTTATGTTATGCCAGAACATGTGGCTAAACAAACCCTTGGACCCTTCCCCTCTCGCATGCCTTCCCAGCTTATCCTCTCCTCATTCAGTGGCTTGCCATTCATCATCCTGTGAAGTTTTCCCTCTTCCTGACGTTCTAACCCAAGCTTCTTTTAATGGTTGTATTCTGTTGCTTCCTCTAATTCTAGGGACCAGTAGCACAAACACCGTTGGGGGAGCAGTGAACAGCCAAGCCGCCCAAGCTCAGCCTCCTGCCATGACGTCCAGCAGGAAGGGCACGTTCACAGATGACCTGCACAAGCTGGTAGACAATTGGGCCCGAGATGCCATGAATCTTTCCGGCAGGAGAGGAAGCAAAGGACACATGAATTACGAGGCAAGTCTTCCCTTTTTGTCATTTTCCTAATCTAGCAGAGTATCGCTTAGCACACATCTGAAGCAGAAGTGGTATCAACTACCTAGCTAGTGCTTAGCCTTTCATGCTGTAGCCTTCTGTAGCAACCCAGTTACCCTTGTCTTTGAATCCCTAGCTCCCTCTTTGTCAACTCAGTTTTTTCTCCCCTTTTCTCTTAACGCCCTGAATTGTATACACGTATATACACATGTACGTGACTCTGCCCACTTCCAAGCGCACCCTTACTTGGCAAGTGTAAAGAGCCAATAATTATGAAAGGTTTGGTTTTGGTTTTACTATACCCTGTAAGGCTCGAACAGCCCCAGTTCTAGAATTAGATTTCAATACCACCCATTTCACCTCTGAGTTATACCCACACCAAACTTGACATGTAGTTGTTTTGTTTTCAGGGCCCTGGAATGGCAAGGAAGTTCTCTGCACCTGGTCAGCTGTGCATCTCCATGACCTCAAATCTGGGTGGTTCTGCCCCCATCTCTGCAGCATCAGCTACCTCTCTAGGTCATTTCACCAAGTCTATGTGCCCCCCACAGCAGTACGGTTTTCCAGCTCCCCCCTTTGGCACTCAGTGGAGTGGGACAGGTGGCCCAGCACCACAGCCACTTGGCCAGTTCCAGCCTGTGGGAACTGCCTCCTTACAGAATTTCGGCATCAGCAATTTGCAGAAATCCATCAGCAACCCCCCAGGTTCCAACCTGCGGACCACTTAGACCTAGAGACATTAACTTGAGTAGATTTGGGGGCAGGAGATGGAATGCTGAAGGGTGGGGGGGGGGACGGGAAAGTAGCCTATATACTAACTACTAGTGCTGCATTTAACTGGTTATTTCTTGCCAGAAAGGAATGTTTTTAATACCGCTTAGAGCCCTCAGAATTGAGAATCTCCCTCCCCCTTCACCATTTATTGGAGTGGAACAAGAAGAGCAGCTTTCTTGTGATGGGGCGGCTTCAAACCATGCTTTCCTGTTTCTCTACACCCAATAGTGAGGGCTAGAAAAGAGAATCATTTATCAGAAAGCTACGAGAGAGCTCAGTGGAAAACCAAACCCCATCTGTATTTTCAAATGGGTGGAGCTCTTAATTTTGGTACCCACCCCAAATCCCTTATTCCCTCAAGAATCTAAACCACAAGACAAAAAAAAAAACAAAACAAAACAAAAAAACTTTTGGGCTCTCTCCTACCCTGTTCCCCCCTCCCTTTTTTTTTTTTTTTTTTTTTTTTGTTTCTTTTTTTTTTTTTGCTTTAGAACCCAGTGAAAAACACCAGGGGACTGAGGTTTCAACCCTTTCTTATGATAGGTCATTAGTGCTTTAAGCAAATGATATTAGCAGCTTTGACTGCAGCATTAGCAATTAGGAAAAAAAAAAAATTAAGTCCCCTGCGGACATGTAACTTTGCCATCAGTTTTGATGTGGAAACACTGTGATATATAAATGTTGTTGGACAACAGTAGTTTTAAGAGTAAAATATGAAAGGTTTAAAAAGTTGAAAAAAACAAGCTCTGTCCTTTACTTATTGAGACACTTTAGCTTTTTCCTTTGTATTTCCATTGTAGTAGGTAAATAAATGTGAATGTAAGATTGTATAAATTACTGTACTTGAATACTTCTGTTCTCCCAGTATTGCTTGCTGGATATTTTAGTGCCTTGGACTTCTACTGCTTCTGCCATTAGCACCAACTTCTCATCAGACCCCAGATCAGCAGAGGGCGAATGAAAGGATATTAGGTCCATGTGACCCCAGCAGAGGATTATGCCAAAGGGAAACTGAAAGTTTTTTTTTTCTTTTTCTTTAAGTCATTCAATTTTGTCTAGAGCAGGTGTAAGATGAGCAGGGTGAGAAGTTAAGTTGACATCAGTGGTTGAAAGCAGAAAGTTCTGTTTCAGGAACAGTAAGGAGGGGTGTGGTAACAAAATTGAGCAATTTAAAAGCTTAAGGGTGGTGTGTGATAAATGAAAGAAAAAGAAAGACTAAGAACGGGAGAACAGACTTGTCAGGAAGATGTGTGCTGCCTGGCCCACAGGGTGCCATGAGCCTTACTTAAGCCAGGCTTGACAGACAAGACCTAGTGGAAATGGCTGAATATAAAGGGAAGGGGGTGGGGGCTAGTTTTTAAGTTGGGAAACGTTGATAGTGAAAAGTTACAGATGGAGAAAGATGCTCTAAGAAAAACTTTGGATTGCTTTCCTCTTGTTGCAAATGTATCATGCATTTCTCAGCTTGGGGTACTGTATTTTGTGGAAAGTGGACCCACATCTGAATTAAGCATTGTAAGAAAGAATGCTTATTCCTACTCGTTTCCTGTGTGATGTCCAAATGGTTGCAGGATCATAAATCTGTTGTGCCACCTCTTTTTCTAGAAATGCAACTGATATTCTCACATTCTCATATAAACAAATAATGCCCTTAAGTAATAACTGCAACCAATCAGTATTATGTAGTGCTACGCCTAGTTGTAATGGGCAGTTCTATTATTTTCAGAGCTTTCAGGAAATACTCTAATTGGCTATGTTTGGGATCTCTATTATCTCCGAAGATGGGGAAAGAAGCTAGGACTCCTAATTTTTGGGGTGCTTCTTCTCTTGACTCTGGAGTTGGGAAATGGACACATTTCCAGCCTCTTAGCCACCTCAGCGGCACACCCCAGGAATCACCACAGTAGGGGAGCCTGGTTGGCTGCCTTTCCTGTTGGTCCTTCATGGGCCTTCTTTTCTTTAGTAAGTTAGCCTAGGTCCCAAAGATGCAAGTGAAAGCTGAAGGTTTAGAGAAGTAGAAATGAAAAGGACAGGGGTTCCAAGCCCTGCTTCGAAGTTGTTTACTTATTTATTCTCTGCTTAAGATTCTTGAGGAGATGGTGAGAGTCAGGATAGAACGAAGAAGGTGCCAAGTAAATGAGAAACAGACCACCTAAGATGAATGAAACCGTACTTTCTACCAGAGGACGAGGGAACCAAATGCAGCACATAATGTTTTGTTATTTTGGTTTAATTTTGAGATCACTTACACACAAAAAGTAAGAACTGGTTTTATTTACTGTTGATTTTTTTTTTCCCCTCCTGTGGATGAAGTAACTGAAGCCTAGAGGAATGAACTAGTGCTACTGAACTGTTTAAATTATTTTTGTGTTAATAGTACACTTTGAGTATCTTTTTCCACATTACAAAAATCTTTCTGAATTATAAATGTTCTCCTTACATTATTTAACAATGTACACTGTTTAAAAAAGCAAATAAACAATTCAAACCTTGGGGGTTTCTCAGCAGCCGTTAATTGTACATTTTGCACTAACTCTGGGTGTTGCGCTTCTTGTAAGATTGCGCTTTGTGCTTCAGTTTGTTACCTTTGTAGACTTATTTAATGAAACCATTCAAATAAACCAAACTTGCTTTTGTTGAGCCGTGGGGTTTTCTTTCCAGCAAATGCCTTTTTCATGATCTCATTAGCTCAGTTTTGAGTTGTGTGCAACTTACAACTGGATTCCTGACTCCAGGAACTTTTTTAAAGTAGCAGTTCTGAACTAAACTAAGATTATTCTTCAAGACAAGGGAGAGATTTTTTTTCTGGAAAAAAAAATGGTAAGGATGTCAAAACCAAAAGATGAACATATGACCAAATCCATGTAATGAGACCTAAGATAAAGGGGAAATCAGGGTAAGCTAGCGCCTCTTCATCTTCCATAGGAATAAAAATGTCTGGCTACCTCCCTGTACTTTAAGAGTTCCTTGCATCGGGTTCATAGCTTCCCACAAATGGATCTGTGATCTAAAAATTAATAAAAGCCACAGCTTGAAGATGAGAGAAAGGGCACAGCCCAAGATGCATCTTAAAAAGAACCTGCAAACTCATTATGGCTGGGGGGGGGGGAGGATTATGAAACATTTGAAACTATGAAAAAAACCCATTTATGTTAAGATGGGTTATATCTCACATCTGAAATGGAGAAATACAAACACCCACTTTTATTTTTGTTACAAAGGAAAATTTATTTTGCTTTCTTAAAATGCCTTTTCTTTGGTCTTAGAATCTATTTACTTGATTAGGTAAAAAACTGCAGGATAGTGACACCATAAACCTTTGAACAAGAGATTATCATAGATGAAGACCGCAGCCTGTATTGATGCAAGGTAGTTAAACACCATGGTAGCTTTTGTTCTTGGAAGGATACACAGTATGGCGTGGACAACATTAAACACTGAGCGCCAAGGTGAAAGGCAGATATTACAATAATTTCACATAGGCAGCTGTAAAAGTTGGTGTTTAGTAATATTGCTTGAAGGCAGGTAGGCACTGGGGATTCCTAAAATTTCCATACATACTAACATAGTAGCTTAGGAATAAATAGTGAAGAACCTCAAGAGCCAAAGAAAAGGTATTTAATCTCAGAGCCTCCCCGATGCAGAGTGTGACAAGCTTTCTTAGAGCGCTTGTTTTCTGACTGCTCAGCTTTACCTGCAGAAGGCTCCAATAGTCAAATCCTCTGGTAAAGTTCAGAACGAAGCAAGGTAAATCCTTGGAAATAAAGTTCATTCCCTAGGAATGATGAACAGTTTTATGACGTAAAAGTAGTCTTCGAAAGTCCCTTAGTGACAAAGTCCAAGGATGTGACCTGAGCCTCCATTAGGATGGATCCAATTTCCTTTTCTTCAAGTCCTGGTTCTTCCCATAGATACCACAGTTTCCTGTGGGAGAAAAAATAATTTAAATGTGGCTGCTGTGATTTTTCAAATAAAGAATAAACTAACAGCTAATAATGTCTGAACTGTGTTAACAATCCTAACAAACTAAAAAGCCAAGAATGAAAACTGTTACGAGGGCAGATCCCTCTGTTAATGCTAGATCCAGTTGCAATAACCAAACACGATGGGCCTGATTTAATAAGGAAAAGCTCTTCATTCATTTCGTGGTTAAGCTTCCTACTACTATCAAGGGTTACAAGGGGTTACACCTCTAGTCAGGACCTCAAAGGAAGAGCTGTGGCTCATAAACCAGTTGTCATTTTCTTGGACTGCTGTTCCTCTGGCACGATAGCACCCACCTTCTTCAAACGGAATGTCATGCTTCCTTTAAAATGCAGAGAATTAAACCCAAGTTCTCCTTTCAATTTTTGTTCCTAAACACTTTGCTACCTGTTACATCTCGGTTGCTGTTGTGAGTTTGGAGGTGCGAGAGTCCAGATTTTGCTTGTGGATTCTGGTGACAGAGGTTCTGTGGGGTCCTGTCCCAGGTTACCACCTGGTTCTTCAGGACTGGTGTAGCAGAGGTCTGGAGCAGTTCTGCTTTAGACAAGGACTTGACATCACTGTCGTTTGCATCTAGATCCATATCACCCATTCCAAGACTGTCTGCGAGGCGAGGACCGAGATCATGAGAAAATGCAGCATCAACCAGTGTTCTCACATAAAGCACTGGGGAGAACTGGTCATGAGAAATTCCACGTCGTGCGTGGCCCAGGACAGCACCTGAGATTTCTCTTGCCCCTACCCCTAAAAGTACAGTGAAGCTTCTCTTAGGACAACAGAGGAGTTGGGTGTGTGCTCTCAGAACTGCCATCAGTCCATTAGGGGTCCTCTTTTTCCCCAAAACTTCACGGGGCTATACAACAGATAAAAATGAGGGTTTTTATGCCTCTTTTAAAATGTGTTAGTGACTACCTAAAGTGCATGTCCTAGGTACTTACTGATCAATGCTTAGGGCATGCCCAGAGCTCTTACTGACCTGTAAGGAAGTCCTCTGTGAGTGGTTCGGAAACGGCAGTTACGGGAGTGCTGTGCTTGGGAGGAGGTGCTGACAGTGCTGCTGGAGTTCAGAGAGCGACAGCGAGCGAGAGCGAGAGGAAGGACAAAACCACAGGGTCACTTAACTGTTGGAGCGAGCGCCTCAGAAGTGCAAAGCTGCCTAGAGTTCCACCAGTTCCTCGCGCAGCCAGGAGGAGATTCGCAATTCCTGATCCCCGTCCCTACCTACAGATCTACAAGAGGCTAAAAAGACTGTCCTTTTTTCCTTCTCACCAAATTGGGGGGTGGGGGGGAGTTCATTTCTCCTTAAGCAGCAAAAATAGAGGGGTTATTAGAAGCTATCTGGTCCACTTTTTACTTTTTAAAGCTATAAGCTTTGTTCCAAAAATCTTAAGCAGAAATTCAAAATGTAAAAGCAATATAAACCGCGGCTCTGGCTGTGGGATCCGGGGTGGGAAGCAGCCTCCCCGCCAGGAGTTTCTGCAATGGTTTGGAAGCTCAAGATCCAGAATAATAGTTACTATTAAGAACATCCCCAACACAGTAAGCTTCCCACATTAAGCCTGTCAGTGCTGAGCGGAATATTAATGAACTAAACACGAAGAAAGTCCTCTGAATCTTTCTTAGGGAGAAGCTGGGCAAAAATTCAGCTGGTCTGGGATAAGCCCTTTCTTTGTTTCTGCTCTCTGGGAAAGACAAAAAAAAAAAAAGTCTGCTACTACCACTGGGCCTGGATCAAGTAAACTGAAGTTCATAGATGAAGGACAGCCCAAAGCCCCCATTATTGTCAAACAATTCTGCCTTCTACTCGCGGACTACTGAGAAAGGCTTTCTAGCGAACGCGGCCAAAGTACCTGAAAGGAAAAAACCGTTCTCTACCCTGAAATGTCTAGTTCTAGATTATGTCAAGGGCCCTTTCCTTCCCTAAAAAAAGGAGTGTCTTTAAAAATGGGGAAATGCAGGGCCGGACTTCATGGTCCTAAGTGCTTAGACTCCTCTACCAGGCGTGGAACCTGAGAGAAGTCCTACGAGGGCTGGTTGGGGGCGAACCCCTGCTCCCACCCTTCTCACACACCCGGAGTCTTCTGCTCCGCCGCCGGAGCGGACAGCTGCGCCTGCCGCTGCTCCTCCATTTGCTGCCGGAACTGCTGCTGCAACCGTTTCTGGCGGAGCTTCCGCTCATACGTGGCATCGCTCACGGCGGCAGGCGGCCGAAGGCTGCATCCCAAGAGAACAAGGCGGGTGAGTCCCAAGCGAGCGCAGCGCCGGTCCGCAGGGGGCACACAAACCACCGCGCTGGCTCAGCCCGTGAAAATGGAGGAGGGGAGGACGGCAAGGGAACCAGGGCCGCACCGGCAGCTGCTGGCCTTCTCCTCCTGCACCACAGTGGGCGGATCATCTGAGCGGCTCGGTCTGCAAGGCGAGGTCACCTCCGGTGGTTCGGAGGCTGCCAGAGCCACGTTCCGCTGGCAGCTGCTGTATCTTGCTTGTTCCACAGATGGTTCAAAATCTTGTCTCTTTGCTCTCGTTAGATCCACTTCAAGAGGCAACTAAGAAGGGAAGAAAGGGGCTAAATACCTTCTTCCAACTGCACTTGCCCTCTTTTGTCCCTGCCCTCACGGTCTAGGTTCCTGGAAAATGGTATCTGACAGTCCTCCATCCATCATTCCCTCTAGGTCCTGAGAAGCTGAGACAACGGATCCACACTTCACCTTGTATTTTTAATTACAGGGGGAGAAGTAAAACAATTTCGTGTTCTACTTTATACCATTCTGTATTAATCACGTTTTGATAAAAAGGAATCTTACTTTTTAGGATTCAGGGCAAATGGTCTGTAAACCCTAATTTCAATCTCTCGTTGTCAGCCGGATCTGTCTGATGCTGTCTACTTTTTCTCTTTTTCATGGAAATGATCACACGGACTCTTTGTCGAGGCCTACCCTTTCTCTGCCCTTTCTCCCAGGGCTTCCCCCTAAATACAACACTCATCACTGAAGAAGCCTCCGGTTGCTGTGGCACAACTAAGTGTCCTTCCAATGACAGGAAGAGGAAAACTTGCAAAGCACAAGGTGTAGGCTGCTAGCCAAGGCTGCTGGAAATCTCCCAGTTTGGGGTCGTTCCTGCATCTCACCAAATGTGAGAATTAACGATACTTCATGGCATTTGGCACAATGTTTTAC
The DNA here is from genome assembly GCF_003265705.2 of Callorhinus ursinus. Classification (NCBI taxonomy): domain Eukaryota; kingdom Metazoa; phylum Chordata; class Mammalia; order Carnivora; family Otariidae; genus Callorhinus; species Callorhinus ursinus. The sequence goes on along the minus strand of NW_027397136.1, from coordinate 3,006,237 downwards.
TTCCAGGCCCTAAACACTGCAGAAACCCAGAGCTTTTCACTTGGGAGAACTTCTCTCTCAATTCATATCGATAGAATAACTGAATAGGAGAAATTGAGATGACTACCATTTTGATAAAGATAACCTGAAAATGAAAATTGTATTATGAAATTTCTTATCTACATTGGAAAGTAAATAAGTAGGTTAAAAATAAATGAGCTTGCAGGGCGCCTGGGTGGCTCAGTCAGTTAAGCGTCTGCCTTCGGCTCAGGTCATGATCCCAGGGTCCTGGGATCGAGCCCCGCATCGGGCTCCCTGCTCAGTGGGAAGCCGGCTTCTCCCTCTCCCACTCCCCCTGCTTGTGTTCCCTCTCTCTCTGTCTCTGTCAAATAAATAAGCAAAATCTAAAAAAAAATTAAATTAAATTAAAATAAAATAAAATAAATAAGCCTGGGGCACCTGGCTGGCTTAGTCGGTAGGGTATGTGACTCTTGACTTTGGGGCCGTGAGTTCAAGCCCCCATGTTGGGGGAAGAGATTACTTAGAAAATAATAATAATAAATTTTTTTATTTGAAATAAAAATAAAATAACTGAGCTTATGCTACAAGGATGAACACTGAGGACATTATGCTAAGTGAAGTTAGGGCAGTCACAAAAGGGCAAATATGTATGGTTCCGTTTATATGAGGTATGTACTTAGAGTCAAAAAGCAAGACAGAAGAATGGCAGTTGCCAGGGGCTGTAGGGGAAGAGGAAGCAGGGAACTGTTGTTATAGTTTCAGTTTTATAAGAAACGAGTTATAGAGATGGATGGTGCTGATGGTTGTACAACATAACGAAGGTATTTAATACCACTATCTGTTCACCTAAAATAGTTAAGATGGTAAATTTCAGGTTTTTTGTTGTTATTTTGTTGCTTTTGTTAGATTTTATTTATTTACTTATCTATCTATCTATCTATCTATCTATCTATCTATCTATCTATCTATCTATCTGGCAGAGAGAAAGAGAGCACAAGCAGGGGGAGTGGCAGGCTCCCCGCTGAGCAGGGAGCCCAATGCGGGGCTCGATCCCAGGATTATGACCTGAGCCGAAGGCAGACGCTTAACGACTGAGCCACCCAGGCACCTCAAGATGGTAAATTTTGTTCTGTATATTTTACTGCAAGTAGAAAAAATGGGGAAAAAGTGAGCTGTGAAAAAAGCTTAAAAGACGCACAATGCTGAGTGCTGTCGAGGATATGGAACAGCTGAAACTGTGTATGAAGTTGTACAACCACACTGGAAAACTGGAAGAATCTGCTAAAATGAAACATGCCTATCCTCTGACCTGACCCAGTAATTCCCAAGATAAATGGGTGTGTATGGCACCAGAAGACGTGTACAAGAATGCTAACAGCAGCCCGATTCCAAACAACCAAGAACTACCAAAAGACTCCACTGTCTACTATGAAGTCAGAATGGAAAAATGAGTTGTGCTGTGCTCATGCAACAGAAGAGTGTACAAGGAAAATGCTACAGGCAACTTCAATGCATCTCGCAAACATGTCGAATGAATGCCAGACAACAAAACAGTCCATATGTTTGGTTCCCAAAAGTACAAAAAGTCCAAACTAATCTATGTTGCTAAAAGTGGTTTCCCTTAGTAGTGATGAGAAGGAGAGGCCTTGGCAGTGACTTCAAGGGACACTATTGAGACTTCTGGGACACTGGTAATGTTTTACCTTGATTCTGATGTTGGTTAAGTGGATGTGTTCATCACACTGAATGTTTATGATTAGTGGACTTTTCTACATGTTTATATGTACCCTTTAATACTTCAGTGAATTTTTATAAAGAACAGTTTCATTTATATAAAGTTCAAAAGCAAGAAAAAAAATCTACAAGGCTGGGGCACCTGGCTGGCTCAGTCGTTAGAGCATCCAACTCTTGATCTCGGGGTTGCAAGTTCGAACCCCATGTTGGCTCTAGAGATTACTTTTTAAAAAAAGAAAGAAAAAAATCTATGAGGCTGAAAGTCAGAATACAGAAGTCAGGACAATAGTTACTTTTCAAAAGAGAAGTCAAGGTAGTGAATGGGAGGGGGCAAATGGTACCCTGGGGTGCTGGTAAGGTTTTAGTTTCTTATCTGGGAGATAAATAACTCTGTTCACTTCTAAAAATTCATCAGGCTGTGCCATTACAAATTACATAGTTTTCTACGTATATGTTGCACTTCATTTTTAAAAATCTTTAAAAAAATAAAAGAGTAAAAAAGAAAAGGAGAAGGATGTTATCAGAATAGTACACTCGGAAGCTCCAGGCGCCCCCTCCCCCTAGAGACACTGGGTTAACAATATACAGATTAGAATACCTTTGTGAGAACTCCAGTGACCAGCTAAGAAGCTTCAGGCCTCAGGCCAGCATAAAACCAAAACAAAATTCCAGCAAAAGGGGTAGGAAAATTCATGGGGGGCATTTTGCATGCCCACTCAGGCCCCTGCCCCTGCCCTCATCCAGCATAGAGCAGTACAACCAGGAGGAAACTTCCCATCCTGGGCTCTGCCCCTGGGATGGAAACAAAAGAGTAGATTGTACCTCCGATGCTGTGGCTGGTCTGGGGGCTGCCCAAGGTATTGGTTTCTGTCTCACCTGACTCAGTACACTGATGGGACCAGCAGAGTTTGAAAGTCACTAAAAACAGAGATAAGCACCAGAACACATTGGACCTACGGGTGCAGTCAGATGCCAGGAGCAGAAGGAGATCCTAAAAGTTTTGGGAGGTCCTAGGCCCTCTAGCTGGGCTGACTGGTGAAGGTCTTCCCCTGCACAAAACCAGTACATAAAGACTGGGAAAGGTGGTTGTTTTCTCAAATGCCACATCTCAACAAAAGATCACAAGGCATAGAAAGAAACAGGGAAATGTGGCCCAAACAAAGGAACAAAATCATCTCCAAAAACTGACCCCCCCCAAAAAATGCAATCTATGTGCTACCTAACAATGCATTTAAAATAATGGTCATAAAGATGTTCAGTCGGCTAAGAGAGAACACACACAACTAAATGAAATCAGGAAAATGATGCATGAATGAAATGAGAAGAATATCAACAAACTATAAAAAAGCAGCTAACAAGTTCTGGAACTGAAAAATATAGTAACAGCTGAAAAGTTCACTAGAGGGGTTTTATAGCAGACTTGAACTGACAGAAGAAAGAATCAGCAGCATGAAGACAGGTCATTTGAAATCACCTCATCAGAGAAGCAAAAAGAAGAAAGAATGAAGAAACATGACAGAGCCTAAGGGGCCTATAGGACACTCGTCACGCTATATATTAAGAGTCTCAGAAGAAGAGAAAGAGAGAGGGGCAGAGAGATTATCTGAGGAATTAATGGCTTAAAACTTCCAAAATCTAAGGAAAGAGAAGACATACAAATTCAAGCAGCTCAAAAAACTACATCTAGGACAAATGCAAAAGCCTCACACCAAGGCACATTATAATCAAACTGCCAGAAAGCCAAAGACAGTACCCTAATAACAAACTACCAGAAAGAAAAATTAAGAAAAACCCATTTATAATTACAACAAAAAGAATAAAATACTCAGCAATAAATGAATCAAGGAGGTAAAAGACCTGTAGAGTGAAAACTATAAGACACTGATGAAAGAAACTGAAGAATAAATGGAAACATATTCCATGCTGTGGATTGGAAGAATATTGTTAGAATGCCCAACAAACCAAAACAATCTCCAGATTCAGTGCAATCCCTATCAAAATTCCAATGACATTTTCCACAGAAATAGAACAAACAATCCTAAAATTTGTATGGAACCACAAAAGACTCCAAATAGCCAAAGCAAACTTGAGAACAAAGCTGAAAGCATCATGCTACCTGATTTCAAACTATATTATAAAGCTATGGTAATCAAAACGGCGTGGTACTGACATAAATACAATACCTAAAACAATGGAACAAAATAGAGAGCTCAGAAAGAAACCCATGTTTACACGATCAACAAATTTATGACAAAGAAGCCAAGAATGTACAATGTAGAAAGGACAGTCTCTTCAATAAATGGTGTTGGGAAACTGGACAGCACATGCAAAAGAATGAAACTAGACCACTATCTGACACAATACACAAATATACTCAAAATGAAGTACAGACTTGAGTGTAAGACCTGAAACCATAAAACTCCTAGAAGAAAACACAGGAGATGAGCTCCTTAACATTGGTTTCAGTGATGACATTTTGGATCTGACACCAAAGCAAAGCCAACAAAAGCAAAAATAAGCACTACTACATCAAACTAAAATGCTTCTGCATGGCAAAAGAAACTGTCAACATGAGGGTGCCTGGGTGGCTCAGTTGGTTAAGTGACTGCATTCAGCTCAGGTCATGATCCTGGAGTCCCGGGATCAAGTCCCGCATCGGGCTCCCTGCTCAGTGGGAAGTCTGCTTGTCCCTCTCACCCTCCCCTCTCATGCTCTCTTTCTCTTCATTCTCTCTCAAATAAATAAATAAAAATCTTTAATAAAAAAAAAAAAACTGTCAACATGAAAAGGTAACCTATTGAATGGGACAAAATATTTGTAAACGATATAACTGATAGGGGGTTAATATCCAAAATATGTAAAGAAATACAACTCAATAGCAAAAACAACAACAACAAATAATCCGATTAAAAATGGGCACAGGATCTACACAGACATTCTTCCAAAGAAGACACACAGATGGTCAACAGACACATGAAAGGATGCTCAACATCATTCATCATCAGGAAAGTGCAAATCAAAACCAAAATGAGATGCCACCTCATACCTGTCAGAGTGGCTATTATCAAAAAGATAAGAAATACGTGTTGGAGAGGATGTGGAGAAAGATGAACCCTTGTGCAGCGTTGGTGCACAGCTGGTGCAGCCACTGTGGAAAACAGTATGGAGTTCCTCAAAAAATTAAAATGTGATCCATCAATTCCACTTCTGGGTATTTATCCAAAGAAAACAAAAACACTATCTCAAAAAGCTATCTGCACTCCATGTCCACTGCAGCATTATTTACAATAGCCAAGGTATAGAAATAACCTAAGTGTCCATCCATGGATGAATGGTTAAAGAAAATGTAGTGAATATACAATGGAATATTATTCTGCCATAAAGAAGGAAATCTTGTATTTCTCACACATGGATGCACCCTGAGGGTATTATGCTAAGTGAAATAAATCAGAGAAAGACAAACACCATATCGTCTCACTTATATGTGGAATCTGGGGGGAAAAAAGAGCTCATAGGTACAGAGAATAGATTGGTGGTTGCCAGGGAGAGGCAGGTGGCAGGCAAAATGGGGAGAGGGTGTGTGGAAAAGTACAAACTGATAGTTATAAAATAAGTCATGGGAATGTAATGTACAGCATAGTGATGACAGCTAATAATATTGTATATTTGAAAATTGCTAAAAGAGTAAATCTTAAGTTATAAAAAAATTTGTAACTAGCTGTGGTGATGGATGTTAACTAGACTTATTATGCTGGCCATTTCATAATATATACAAATATCAAATCATTATGCTACATACCTGAAACTAAAATAATGTGCCATGTCAATTATATCTCAATTTTTAAAAAGTCAAAGACAAAGAGAAATCTTGAAAGCAGCAAGAGAAAAACAAATCATCACATACAAGAGAGCCTCCATAGGATTATTAGATTTCTTCTTACAGGCCAGAACAGAGTGGGATGATATATTGAAAGTGCTGAAAGAAAAAAGCTCAGCCAAGAATACTGCATCCAGCAAAACTATCCTTCAAAAATAGAGAAATTAAGACTTTCTCATAAAAACAAAAGCAGGGGGAGTTCATTTCCACTAGACCTGTTCCACAAGAAATGCTAAAAGGAGTTCTTCAAAGTGAAACAAAAAGATGCTAGACACCAACACAAAGCTACAGGAAAATAGTAAGTTCTCCAGTAAAAGTAAATACATCAATAAATATAATAGCCTGTATTATTATCCTTTTGGTGCACAGAATTTAAATGAAAAAAAAATATTAAAACTATATAATGAATATAGAAGTTTTAAAAACAACTACGGTTTTTATAACTGTAAATCTCTGTTACTGGGTATACATTATATAAAGATGTAATTTGTAACATCAATGAGATAAAGTGGAACAGGGGTGGAGTTGTAAAGGAATACAGTTTTGGGGGCAACTGGGTGGCTCAGCTAGTTAAGCATCTGCCTTCAGCTCAGGTCGTGATCCTGGGGCCTGGGGATCAAGCCCTGCGTCAGTCTCCCTGCTCATTGGGGAGTCTGCTTCTCCCTCTTTCTCTGCCCCTACCCTCCTGCTCATGCTCTCTCTCTCACTCTCTCTCAAATAAATAAAATCTTAAAAAAAAAAGGAATAGAGTTTTTGTATACAACTGAACTTAAGTTATCAGTTTAAAATAGAATGAATGCTGCAGTATAATTGCAATAATAACCACAAGGAAAATATCTCTAGAATATACACAAAAGAAAATAAGAAAGGAATCAAATCATGTCACTACCCAAAAGTAAAAAAAACACAAAGGAAGGCAGTAAGAGAGGAAAGTAGGGACAAAAAAGCTACAAGACATACAGAAAACAACAAAATGGCAACAGTAAGTCGTTCACTAATATTTTAAACATAAATGGACTAAATACCCCAATCAAATGACATAGATCAGCTGTGCAGATTTAAAAAACAAGATACAACTATATGCTTTTTATAAGAGACTCACTTTAGATCTAAGAACACAGTGAAAGGATGAGAAAAGATATTCCATGGAACTGGTACCAAAAGAGATCAGGGCAAGCTATACTAATACCAGACAAAACAGACTTTAAGTCAAAAATTGTTACAAGAGACAAAGGAGGACATTATATAATGATAAAAGGGTCAATTCACTCAATAGGTACAACAATTATAAATATTTGTGTACCAAACACCAGAGCTCCTATATATAAAGGAAACTTTGTCAGAACTGGATAGAGAAATAGACAGCAACACAATACAATAATAGTAGGAAACTTCAATATTCTACCTCCAATAATCGAGAGAATAACCAGACAGAAGATCAATAAGGAAATAGAGGATTTGAACATTATAGGCCAACTGGACCTAACAGACATATACAGAATACTCCACCCAACAACAGATTATAAATTCTTCTCAAGTACACACGAAATATTCTCCAGGAGAGACCACATGTTAGGCTACTAAACAAGTCTTAACCAACTGAAGAATACAGAAATCATATAAAGTATGCTTACTGATCACAGTGGAATAAAACCAGAAATCAATAGCAGAAGGAAATAGCGGAAAATCCACAAACATGTGGAAATTAAACAGTACACTCTTAAACAACTAATGGGTCAAAGAACAAGTCACAAGGGAAATTAGAAAGTATCTTGAGACAAATGAAAATGAAAACACAACATACCAAAACCTATGGTATGCAGCAAAAGCAGTGCTAACAGGAAGGTTTATTGCTGACACAAGCTAGCAAAAAAATGAAATAAAGCTTGGAGCAGAGATACATGACATAGAGAACAGAAATGCAATAGGGAAAAAAAATTGACAAAACTAAGAGTTAGTTTTTTGAAAAGATCAACAAAATTGATAAACCCTTAGATTAACTAAGAAAAAAGAGAAGACTCAAATAACTAAAATCCAAAAATAGGGACATTACAACCGATGCCACAGAAATAAAAAAGATTATTAGAATACTCTGAACAATTATATAACAAATCAAAAAACCTAGAAGAAATGGACAAATTCCTAGACACATACAACCTACAAAGACTGAATCATGAAGAAACAGACAATCCAAATAGACCAGTTACTAGTTAGAAGATTAAATCAGTAATCTAAAACTTACCACCACCACCACCAAGAAAAAAACCCCGAACTAAATGGCTTCATGGGAGAATTCTACCAAACATTTAAAAATTTAACACCAATCCTCCTCAAACTCTTCCAAAAGCTAAAGTGGAGGGAACACTTCCAAGCTCACTCTATAAGGCCAGCATTACTCTGATACCAAAGTCAAACAATGACACTATATACACTTATCACGATGAACACTGAGTAATATATAGAATTGTTGAATCACTATATTGTACACCTGAAACTAATATAGCACTATATGTTAACTAGACTGGAATTAAAATAAAAAACTTAATAAAAACAAAACAGAAAAGCCAATGACACTACAAGAAGAAAAACAACACTGTGAGAAAACTATAGAAAAATATCCTTGATAAATATTGATACACAGATCCTCCAGGGCGCCTGGATGGCTCAGATAAGCAGCTGACTCTTGATTTCAGCTCAGGTCATGATCTCAGGGTCACGGTACTGAGCCCCATGTTGGGCTCCATGCTCAGTGAGGAGTCTGCTTCTCTCCCTCTCCCTCTGCCCCTCCCCTGGCTCATGCATGCATGCATGCACTCTCTCTCTCAAATAAATTAATTAATTAAATATTCTTTATTTTAAAAAAAAGATCCTCCAAATTCTAGCACACCAAATTCAATAGCACATTAAAAGAATTATACACCATGACCAAGGGGGATTTATTCATAGGATGCAAGGATGGGTCAACTCCACAAATCAATTAGTGTGATACACACCACAGTAACAAAAGAAGGGACAAAAGCACATGCTAATCTCAACTAATGCAGAAAAAGCATTTGATAAGACTCAATACCTTTTCGTGATAAAAATATTCAACAAACTAGGAATAGAAGAAATATACCTCAACATAATGAAGGCCTTATATGAAAAGCCCACAGCTAACATCATACTCAATGGTGAAAGACTGAAAGCTTTTCCCATTATATCAGGAACAAGGCAAGGATGCCCACTCTCATTACTCATACTCAGTATACCAGAAATCCTAGCCAGAGCAGTTAGCAAAGAAAAAGGAATCCAAAATGGAAAAGAAATAAAATTATCTCTAGATGTAGATGACATGATCTCATATGCAGAAAACCCTACAGACTACAAAAAAAAAATTATTAGAACTAATAAATTCAACAAAGTTGCAGAATACAAAATCAACACACAAAAATCAGTTGTGTCTATACACTAGTAATGAACAATCCAAAAAGAAAATGAAAAAAACAATCCATCTACAAAAGCATCAAAAGAATAAAATACTTAGTAATAAACCTAACCAAGAATGTGAAAGACTTGTACACTGAAAACTGCAAAACATTGCTAAAAGTAATTAAAGAAGCCACAAAAAAATGGAAAGACATCCCCTGTTCACAAATTGGAAGACTTAATATGGTTAAGATGCCCATATTACCAAAGTGATCTACTGATTCGACACAAGCCCTATCCAAATTCCCATAGTATTATTTGCATTAAAAAAAAATCATCCTAAAATTCATACAGAATCTCAAAGGACTTCAAATAGTGAAAACAATATTGAAAAAGAAGAACAAAGTTGAAGGACTCCTCATACCTTCTGAAAACACACTGCAAAGCTACAGTGATCAAAATGGTACAATACTGCCATAAATACAGACACACAGTCCAATGGAATAGAGAGCCCAGAAATAAACCCTTGCATAAATGATCAAATGAATATCAACAAGCGTGCCAAGACCACTCAATGGGGAAAGGAGAGTCTCTTCAACAAATGATGCTGGGAAAACTGGATATCCACATGCAGAAGAATGAAGTTAGACCTGTATCTTACATCATAAACAAAAATAAATTCAAGATAGTTTAAAGACCTAAACATAAGACCAAATCCATAAAACTCATAGATGAAAATATAGGGGAAAAGCTTGATGACATTGGATTTGACAGTGATTTCTTGCATATGACACTAAAAACACAAAGCAAAAATATACAAATGGGACAATCAAACTTAAACATTTTAAAGGCAACCTATGAAATAGGAAAATAAATTTTGCAATCATGTCTCTGATAAGGGGTTAATATTCAAAATATATACAGAATTCCTACAACCCAACAACAAAAAATTAAAATCCCCAATTAAAAAATGGGCAAGGTATCTTAATAGACATTTCTCCAAAGATGATATACAAATGGCCAAAAAGCATATGAAAAAATGTTCAACATCGAAACTCATCATCAGAGAAATGCAAATCAAACCCACAATAAGATGGCACCTCACGCCCACTAGGATGGCTGCTATCAAAAAAGCAGAAAACAAGTGTTGGCAAGGATGTAGAGAAATTGGAGCACTTGTGCACTATTGGTTGAACTATAAAATGTGATGGACACTATAGAAAACAGTGTGGAAGTTCCTCAAAAAACTACCATATGGGGGCGCCTGGGTGGCTCAGTCAGTTAAAGTGTCCAACTCTTGATCTGAGCTCAGGGCTTGACCTCAGGGTGGTGAGCTCAAGCTCTGTGTTAAAAAACAAAAACAAAAACAAAAAAAAACACTACCATATGATCCAGCAACCCCACCTGTGGATACATCCAAAATAACTGAAAGCAGGGTCTTGAGGAGGTATTTGCAAAACCATGTTCATAACAGCACTATTCCCAAGTCAAGAGATGAAAGCCAACGAGATGTCCATTGATGGAAAAATTAAAAGAAAATGTGGTGTATGCATACAGTGGAATATTATTCAGCCTTAAAATGGAAGGTAATTCTTTTTTTTTTTTAAGGACTTAATTTTAAGAGATCTCTACACCCAACATGGGGCTTGAACTTAAAACCTGAGATCAAGGGTCCCACACTCTACCGACTGAGCCAGCCAGGCATGCCGAAAAAAAAGGAAGGTACTTCTGACACAGGCTACAACATAGATGAAACTTGAGGCCATTATGCTAAGTGAAATAAGTCACAGAAAAACAAACAGTATGATTCCACTTGCATGTGGCGTCTAAAGTGGTCAAATTCACAGGAACCGGAAGTAGAATGCTGGTAACCAGGGGCTGTGAGAAGGGGAAATGGGGAGTTGTCCTATGGGTATAAAGTTGCAGTATCCCAAGATTAAAAGTTCTGGAGATTTGTTTCATCAGTGAACTGTACACTTAAAAATGGCTAAAATGGTCAATTTTATGTTATTTTTTTACAATAAAAAAAATCTAATATCCCTCATAAACACAGACGCAAAAATTCTTAACAAAATATAAGCAAGCGGGGGCCAATAGCGCATTAAAAAGGATTTTAACAAGAGAAAGTGTGGTGTTTTGACAGCTGCCAAGTGCCACGCCCATCTGTCAGGTGTCCCCACGCAGCAGCCTTCGAGGACACACGCCCGGGAGTGCTGCCGTGGGCGGCGGCACTGCGGGGGGGCGGCCATCGAGAATGCCCCAGCCCCGCCCCGAGAGGGCAGCCACTCCACCGGCCACAGGCACGCTCCGCCCCCCCGCCTCAGCCCCCGCCAAGAGCGAGGCCAGGGCCCTGCTCATGTGATAGGCTCGCTCGGGCAGAGACATGGGGATCTACGCCGTGGCTCCTAGAGCGCAGGAGCAGCAAGAAGGCTGAAGAGGTGAGGTTCTTCCTGAGTGTTGCTAAGGAACCACAGGGGCGCTGCCGGGGGCTCTGTGCTCCTTTTGAGGTTTCACAGACCGTTCCCGAAGACAGCTCTCGTGTGGAAGAAAACAAGTGGCACGGATTCTCGAGGGTTCAATTCCTTCAGCTGGAAAATAAGGTAACTGGTTCCTGCTGGCTCTGGTCATCAAACAAGTCTGAAATACACATTCCAGACCCTCGAAAGAGCTGAGTCTCCCCTTCTCTCTCCCTCCCGGAATACTCAACCCATGCCACCTGGAAAGTAGTCCTATCTCTACTGCGATGCATTCCATTCATCCATTTCTAACATACCTGGCGGGGAAGCTTATTTAGTGACCTCAGATAGTCTTTGTCCAGAACACAATTTCCAAGTGCATTCCCGAAACTTCTAAGGGTAAGGAACAAAAAAAAAAAGAGCGAGAAACAGGTTGAGAATGATTAGGTGTAAATATCAGAGACCAGATACAACCTTTGTGGCAAGGTGCTTCTCAACTGCGGCAGAGGAGATGGAACCTAATATACATGCAGTAACATTTCCTGGGCACCTGCCATGTTCACGCACTCTGTATGAGGCTCTCAGAATATAGCACAGGGCATAACAGTCACCAGTCTCTGCCCTCAACAAGAGGCAGGGAGGACGAAAAGACTAAGAAACCACTCACAAAACCCCATTAGCTACCTCCTGCCATGGAGCACCAACTCCAGAGCAGAGAATTCTTTTTCCAAGGACAGTTCCAATTCCCCAATAATAGTGGGCAACACACACTTAGGGCACATCTTCCTTCATGACTGAAGTTCTTTACTTGGGACATCTGGCCTCCTGTATGGGTTATGGCACAGCAAGTTTTTAGTGTAGGTTCATACATGTGTGATCCAATTCACTTCAATTCTCAAAGGCCACGTATGACCCCAAAAAAGGTTAAAAAAAAAAAAAAACACCTTGTTCTATGCACCTAAGTTGTACATACCCAAGGAAACACTGTTTAGGTGTTTTAAAGAGAATGGGGAAGCTATCTCTGTCCTTGTGTGGAAGGGCCTCCAAGACACACGACTGAGACGGGGGTATGCAAAATCAAGTACAGAGTAGAGAATATAGTATTCTACCACTTGATCCCAAAGAAGGCGGACCTAAGCATAAAGAAGCATGGGGAAAATACAAAGTGTAGGAAACAGGGCCAACAGGGACAAGGGGCAGTGAGACTGGGTTATTTTAACTTTCGTACCACATGAACAAATTACGTTTTAAACAAACAAACAGGAAATAAAATTGACGCAGGTTAGACCCCAGCCCTGGTGCTCACCCCAGCCCTTGTGCTCACCTCAGCGCTCGCTTCAGCCCGTCGGTCACGGCCTCCTTCCTGGCCTTCTCCAAAGACAAGGCTTTTGACTTGAGGCCCTCACTGACACCATAGCCCACATCTTCATGATATGAGCCATCCTGCGGGTAGAAAAGGAGTTCAGACTCCAACATGAAAAGCTGCAGTCGCGTCCCCGGTTCCACAGCTTTTCTCACCTTCAGGGGCATTCGCACCAGGTGCACAGAACCCAGGCGCCTTGCTAAAGGGCACACGGGCACAGAGAGTTGGAAGAGAACTAATTTCCAGCACTACGTTCTAGACCTGATCTCCGCGTAAATGTGCAAGACAATTCTTCCTTCCCACTTCCTCTTTCACATAAAAAAGGCACATATCTGGGGCACCTGGATGGCTCAGTCTGTTAAGCATCTGCCTTTGGCTCAGGTCATGATCTCAGGGTCCTGGGATCGAGCCTTACATTGGGCTCCCTGCTCAGCAGGGAGTCTGCTTCTCCCTCTCCCTCTGCCTGCCGCAACCCCTGCTCGTACTCTCTCTCTGACAAATAAATAAAATCTTTAAAAAATAAAAAATATAAATAAATAAAATAAAATAAAAAAGGCACATAGCTAACCCCCCCTAAGTCTTACTAAGGTGCATTACCCCAAGGTATAAAAACCTCTGGGACACTAAACAAAAGGAAAATGTGAAATACTGTATTTAACAGACTCTAAACGACTGGATAGCAAATCTTTTCATGGGTTCGGTGGGTATCCCTTTCTTGGCTTTCACCAAAAATGAAGGTACACCTGATCAAGTTATTAGCTGATAGAGAACCGAATATAATTTTGGATGACAGGACTCTGATTTTTGAAATATAACTCAGAAAGCTTATTCAAAGAAATGAGTGACACTGTAACAACACTCTCTCCATTCCCAGTTTATTTATGTAAGGTTTTTCAGTACTGTTTACAAAAATGAGAAGTTAGAATAGAATTAATGCTGAATGTTCTATCTAGGAAAAAGTAGTATTAAACTATGGACATATAAACTATCTAAAAAGAAAAAAAGCTTCATCCATCTCATTAAGAAATGCATTTTCCTGGGGCGCCTGGGTGGCTCAGTTGGTTGGGCGACTGCCTTCAGCTCAGGTCATGAGCCCCACATCGGGCTCCCTGCTCGGCCGGAGGCCTGCTTCTCCCTCTCCCACTCCCCCTGCTCGTGTTCCCTCTCACGCTGTCTCTCTCTCTCTCTCTCTCCCTGTCAATTAAATGAATAAATAAAATCTTTAAAAAAAAATGCATTTTCTTGGGGCGCCTGGGTGGCTCAGTCAGTTAAGCGTCTGCCTTCAGCTCAGGGCATGATCCCACGGTCCTGGGATCAAGCCCTGTGTCGGGCTCCCTGCTCAGTGGGGAGTCTGCCTCTCCCTCTGCCTGCCACTCCCCTACTTGTGCTCTCTCTCTGACAAATAAATAAATACAATCTTTGAAAAAAAAAAAAAAGAAATGCATTTTCCATAAAAATTTATTTTTATTAAGTATATAAATTTTGATGTAGTTATTTTGTCCCCCTCATAGACCCAATTGACTGATCAATTTTGTGTTAATAATACCTGTAATAGTAACTCAATCCAGAAGAAATTTTTTATAATTTAGAGCTGTAAGGTCACTGAAAATTTACCCCAAAAAATTACTTTTATATACACATACATACACACACACAGAGGAATAGGCTAAGGTTATAAATAAAAGGTTTTGAACACATATATATATAATATATATTCCAAACATATATATATTCTAAACATATATTTTATTTATACATATATACATATACATACATACACACACACACACACATATACTGACAAAAGCCAATGGGGAGATAGAATGGAAATATGAGTTTGAGAAGAAACAATGTAAAATTTCTCATGACTAAAGAATAGCTTGCTCGTGTATTTTTTTAAGTGGATGACAGTATTTAATCGTTTATGATATTTAAAATCCACTGGTACATTTAAAAAAGATGTAACAAAATATACGTGAAATAAAGGGGACTAAGGATACACTTATCCTGATGAGCCGTGAGAAATGTAGGGAAGTGCTCAAGCACTATCTTGTACACCTGATACTGATATACCACCGTATGTTAATTACACTTGAATTAAAAAAGGAAGATAAAAATGTAACAGATTTATTTTAGAATGTCAGATTTTACAATATGCTAAAAAACATACCGTTGCAACTACAGGTTTGCCCCGTTATCCAAAAGTAGAATGTCCTCATGAAAACTTTCGTAAGCCAAAATGGCATAAAGCAGAGAATTACCATTAATTTATATGGAAATACTTTCTGAGCATTCCCAGATGCAAAAAATAACCTCTCTTAAGTTTTTCTGATACCTTAGGACACATTCTGCTAACGGATGCACAAAGAAAATGGAGATAAAGCACAGACGCTCAGAGAGCGTTCAAAGCTCTGCCGAGATGCTGAGTGTGGTTCCCCGGGGATGGACTCACAGGGCCACTCTTGCCACCAGGGTGTGCCTTTTTTCATAAACGCGAAAATCCTCTCTGGGTTTCCTTCAGTTAAGCGAAAACAGGTGCCAACATGGGTCTCTCATGAGAGCAAAGTGGTGTAACACAAAGTTGTGAACGCAGAGGACCTGCACTTATACTTTGGGTGAAAACTTTAGGTGTCAGCTTAAAGTGTGCAGGAAAAAACAAGTTTTTCAGAATTCATTTAGGGGGCACCTGAGTAAGAATGTTTGGGTACCACCATCCTAAGGAACACTGGCTGAGCCCCAGCTCTAAAACCTAGCTCTCTAGGCCCAGTCCAGAGAATTCTCTACCTGCTCCTTCTCTCTCACCACCCACCCAGTCCTTGGAGGCAGCGGGTCTATTCCATCACCCTCACCTTCAACTGGACTCTCACAAATGCACAGACTCCCACGTAGAACTTGCCATTGTTAAGGTCAATAAAATCTAGGAGTGGGAAAGAGAACCAGTTGAAGAAGATACTGATCCCTGTGCCTCACCCATATTCCTCCTACTGGCAACAAAATACACCTACCCTACATCCTCACCCACAAAACACTCTCATCAGAAATTAGTACCAAAGTAAGGGAAATGAAGAAGTCACCGTTGCCAGGAAACATACCCACATTCTGCTGTGTGACAGAGTGTGCCCAGCCATTGTAACCAAACATCTCATTGGCCAGATTAATTACCCTGTGACCTTCAATGTAACATACCTGGGAAAAGAAATTAAAGGGGGAAAAAAAAAAAAGCTTGTTAAAATTCCCTGCCATACTTAAATGAGAATCAAAATTTACTTAATTTACTCCTTACCAGCTTTTTTGGCAAAACTGCCCTTAACATTCCAAGGAAATTCTCAGTGAACTTATTTCAAAGATCTTCCAGAAGGAAGCAGTTAGAACTAATGTTTTGTCTGGAAGGAGGGACTAGACTCAGAAGGGAAAGATATCCACTCACCTAGCAGTTTCCAAAACTCACAGTTTCCAAAAAAGTACAAGTCTCAGGCTGACATATATTATTGAAGACCAAAAATATACACAGAAGTTAAAATTAGAAGCAAAGGGCAAAAGAAACATTTTTAAAAGATGGTGTAAAAATCCCAAGATGGCAGGTATGGAAGTCTCAAGACAACACTTGGGTCCCTTCAGATGACAATGACGGCTGGAACCCATCCCCTCCCAAAGACACTAGGAAACATCTAGCAACAGTGAGCAGGAGACCTTCTGAATCCATGAAGACCCAGAGAGGGAGCGAGATCCTCTGAGTAGCCAGCTAGAGGGGCACCCACTTTTCAAGCATATCAACTCTCCTACCCTCTGGCCTCCTCCAGCCATGCGGCTACTGATGTATTCCGGGCCCAGCCTCTGCCTCAGAGCATTCTGGATGGCCTGGTACTCTTCTGCTGTGTACTGATACTGCAATCCAGAAAGGAAAATTAAATAGACATTTCCCCCATTCCTACGTCAGCAAGTCTTCAACTTTTTGGTCTCCAGACCCTTTACACTCTTAAACTACTGAGGATCCTAGGAGCTCTTGTTTACGGGGTTATGTCTACCAACACTAGGAATTAAAACTGAGAAACTTCTAAGGCACACCTTCCGTCCGCCATCAAGGCAGTATCCCCCCAGGCTGTGCGTGCTCTGGAGAGCCCCACTGTTCACTCATAAGAGAATGAAAGGAAAAGGCAAGAAGTATTTTATTATTATTAAGGAACTCTTCTTGACCTCATGGACTTGGAAGAGGTCTGGTGGACCTCCGGGGGTCACTGGGCCACATTTTGAGAGGCATTGCCCTAGGTGTCACCACCCTCCTGACAAAACTTTCTCAAGCCAGAACTGGTAAACTGAAACGTCCCACCTCAGAGCCTGTATATATGATGTTTATGCCTGCAAGGGAGTAGGGGAAATACCTCTTCTCCAATTCAACAATTTTCCATCCTATATGTACATAAATATACTACTACTTGTTTTGATTTTTGTCCCCTTGGTAGTTTTCCCCTTGCCCTATTTAAATGAAATACCTTTGAACCAACAGATCTCTGGTAAAGACAAAGATGGAATCGAGCGGACAAAGCAAGAATCTCTTTTATATGCACAGAATATCTCCACAAAGAGTATGACACCAGACTCTTTGGAACTGGGTGAAATGTGGATAGGAGTGATGGGGAAAGAGTAAGACTTCTCATTCACATATAGTCTATGTTTCATTTTGAATGTTTTACCACGTGAATATGTAATCTATCCAAAAAAATAAACAAAATGTAAATCTAAATATAATCCCCAGTAGTAATGCTAAAGTTCCACAATGCCCTGAGAGTTCATCAGACTCCCAAATAATGCACCTAACAGGAAAACCCACTGACAATAAATAGCTTCCAAATATATGACGATGCTCCACAAATTACTTTCTCCTGCCTTTTCACTTAACCTCAGTCTTCCCAGGTATGAAAAACACACAGTTACCTGTCCAAAGCATAATACAGAGTTGCCACCAGCAGAGGAAGGATGGCTGCCACGGCCTCTAAGAACTGCTTCCTCAGTCCCAGACATGTTGATTCCGGGTGACCTCTGTAAAAACAGAGATTTAAAAAGATCTCAAAGAATGCTAAAAGAAAAAAAAACAAGAGCCTCTACTCAAAATCAGATTAAATCATCCACATGTAGTATCCTACAAGTCGCTTTATTTACTTAACACTTTATTTGTAAGCACTGCCCCAATCAAGGATTAAGCTCCTCAGTGCTTAGCTACCCTCCAACATGGCACTGAAAATCCTTTAGGGTCCACTTCTACCCTTCTGTTAAAATTCTTGCTAGGGTGGGGGCGCCTGGCTGGCTGAGTTGGTAGAGCATGCTAACCTTGACCTCAGGGTCATGAGTTCAAGCCCCACGTTGGGCATGGCGCCTACTTGAAAAAACAAACCATGAAATGTTTGCTAGGGTGATGGTGTTATTAAAGGTGATTTTTATAATTAGAATGTATTGTAACTGCAATATTTATCATTGAAAGAGTCAAAATTACAAAGACACCCCAACGGAGAGTAACCAAGCAACTGATTACTACCTACTATATGAACAACATGATCCTGGCCTCAGTGGGGTCAAAAAGGGAAGTATAAGCCAGGGGCACCTGGGTGGCTCAGTCAGTTAAGTGTCTATCTTCAGCGCAGGTCATGATCTCGGGGCCCTGAGATCAAGCCCCATATCGGGCTCTCTGCTCAGTGCAGAGTCTGCTTTTCCCCTCTCCCTCTGCCTCTACCCCTGCTCATGCTCTCTTTCTCTCTCAAATAAATAAATAAAATATATTTTTTTTTAAAAAAGGTAAAAGCCATAATAACTGACCTACTTTCCAGGAGCTAACAAGCTGGCTGGTAGGTGAAGACTAACAGGGAAGTTAAAGAGCAAGAGAGAACAGTGGGGACGGCCCTAACATTCAGGAAGAATAAAGCGTTAGACCAGTTAGGTCTGTTGCAGCATCAGCATTACCTGGGAACTTAGTAGAAATGCAAATCCTCAGGTCCTACCCTAGACCTCCTGGATGAGAAACTAGAGCGGAGGCCCAGGAGTTAGTGCTTGCCAAAGCCCACCAGGTGATTCTGACACAAGCTCAAGTTGGGGAGCCAATGCATTAGACTGAGACTATGCAAATGTATAGTCCGTTAGAAAACAGAATTACCCTCAGAAGCACCTGCAACTGGCTGACCCACTACCTGACCACCCCTACACCTGTCTCAGAGCAGATGGATTCAATGCTGTGCCCCAGCCTTTCTGTCCCTTTCCAGCATTCAAGATGTGGAAGCGAGGACATGGTGGGTCCTCCGGTGCGAAATTCTGGATTTCCCTGGGTCTTCCCATAGGAGCCGTGATCAACTGTGCTCACAGCACAGGAGCCAAAAATCTGTAGATGATCTCAGCGAAGGGGATCAGGGACGGAACTGGCTTCCTGCTGCTGCTGGGGGTGACGGCCAGAGTGAAGAAAGGCAAACCAGAGTTCAGAAAGAAGATACATCCAGCAGGTAACTGGACAACGCAAGTCCTACTGGAGAAAAGCTGGTGTGTGTCTCTGTTTTGAAGGTAACGTGGGGGTCACAGTGAACAGTAAAGGCGAAATGAAAGGTGCTGCAGTCACAGGACCAGTTGCAAAGGAGTGCGCACACGTGTGGCCCAGGATTGCAGACGCTGCGGGCAGCACTGCAGGATTCTTTGGTGTGTTCAAAAAAAATTTTAAATTATGTGCTCCCAATGTTTGTCTTCCTGTTCTTTTCTACAGGTCACTTTTCTTGACACCACCCAACCCTTTCCTCCTTTTGTAAAATGAAATCACTCGATGCAAACTGGCTGTGAGTGTATGCAAAATAAAGATAAACAGGGCGCCTGGGTGGCTCAGTTGGTTAAGCGACTGCCTTCGGCTCAGGTCATGATCCTGGAGTCCCGGGATCAAGTCCCGCATCAGGCTCCCTGCTCAGCGGGGGGTCTGCTTCTCCCTCTGACCCTCTTCCCTCTCATGCTCTCTGTCTCTCATTCTCTCTCTCTCAAATAAATAAATAAAATCTTTAAAAAAAAAAGATAAACAGTACTTGGCAAAAAAAAAAAGTTGTGCCTCAGCAAACTTGCATGCTGTAGTCTTCAGGTTATTTGCTGACAGTAAAACTACAAATCTAGGAATGTTAGGTGGCGGGACACTCCCATGGCGCCACAATACAGCGTTTAGGGGCTCAAGTTCTAAATGTCAGTTTCTGGCTATACACCCACTAGGTGCTTGACTAAGGGAAAAATCATACAATCTCACTGAAGGATGTTCTCTCATCTAGAAAATGGACAAAGTAATACAACTTGCATTTCCTGCGGGTTCTGTTGAGATTAACATGATACTGCATGAAAACTGCATTAGAGTAGCACACACAAAGTACTAAAAGGTTAGCTATTGCTAAGTACATCTCAACTTTCTTATGTACAGTATGATGAAAATGCAAAAGATTATTTAAATGATCATAAAACACTACATTTCAACTAAGAATGATAAATTATTTCTAATCTGGCACTGAAAAAGTAAAAGGGTGGCTTACACTAGGTTAATTAATAATTAGTGTCTCAAATGGTTATAACAGGGGCGCCTGGCTAGCTCAGTCAGTCAGCATGCCACTCTTGATCTTGGGGTCGTGAGTTCAAGCCCCATGTTGGGGGCAGAGAATATTTAAATAAGTAAACTTAAAAAAATAAAACAAAAAATTGTTAAAACAGAATCAATATATTATATACCTGAAACTAATATTACACTGTATGTTAACTAACTGGAATTTGAATAAAAACTTAAAAAAAAGAAACACTTCACATATGCTGGGATAGCTACAATAAAAAAGAGAATAACCAACGTTAGTTGAGGATGTGGAGAAATTGGAACACACACACACACACACACAATCTATTGAAACAGGTTGGGTGCCTGGCTGGCTCAGCTGATAGAGCACTAAACTCTTGATCTCAGGTTGTGAGTTCAAGTCCCACATTGGGCACAGAGATTACTTTAAAAAAAAAAAAATCAACAGAGGCGCCTGGGTGGCTCAGTCATTAAGCGTCTGCCTTCGGCTCAGATCATGATCCCAGGGTCCTGGGATGGAGCCCTGCATCGGGCTCCCTGCTCGGCAGGGAGTCTGCTTCTCCCTCTCCCACTCCCCCTGCTTGTGTTCCTTTCTCGCTGTGTCTCTCTCTGTCAAATAAATAAATAAAATCTTAAAAAAAAAAACCCAACAATTTAAAATTGTTACAACAGGAAATAGTGGAATAAGGATCATATTTAGAATGCAACTGTAAATGCCAGAAAAAATAGTTAAAAGAACAAAGTGGGGAGGGTGCCTGGGTGGCTCAGTCAGTTAAGCGCCTGCCTCAACTCAGGTCTTGATACCAAGTCCCACAATCAGACTCCCTGCTCATCGAGGAGTCTGCTTCTCCTCTACCTTTCCCTCTCCCCCCAGGTGGCTCAGTTGGTTGTGTCCGACTCTTGATCTCAGCTCAGGTCTTGAACTCAGAGTTGTGAGTTCAAGTCCCTACTTAAAAAGAAAGAAAAGAATGCAGCGGATCTGTCTCCGAGGGGTGGGACTGGGGTGGAGAATAGTGTAGCAGGGATCTTTTTCCAAATAAAACTAGCACTATTTCACTTTCCAATATGTACATGTATTATTTTAATAAAAATTAGAATAAAAAATTTAAAGACCTGTTATATAAAACAGAGGTCAGCAAACCTTTTCTTTAAAGTGCCAGATAGTAAATATCTTAGGTTTT
The DNA here is from genome assembly GCF_003265705.2 of Callorhinus ursinus. Taxonomy (NCBI): domain Eukaryota; kingdom Metazoa; phylum Chordata; class Mammalia; order Carnivora; family Otariidae; genus Callorhinus; species Callorhinus ursinus. The sequence goes on along the minus strand of NW_027397136.1, from coordinate 2,984,654 downwards.
GCAGGCTACATGGTCTCTGTCACAACTATGCAACTTGGGCCTCTGAGCCACAGATAATATGTAAACAAGTGAGTGTGGTTGTGTCCCAATAAAACTTTATCACAAAAAGAGGTGGCAGATATGGTCCACAGGCCATAGTGTGCCAACCCCTGCTATAAAGCATGTTTTGAACGTTACAGTCAAAGGTGGTTCAATATCCCGCCCCACCCAATACATTATTTAAGTTGGGCAATTACTTAAACTTTCTGTGCTCCAATTTCCTCATCTGTAAAGGGGAATATTAGTAAAATCAACCTCATAAATGTATCATATTAAAATGATGTGATAAGGGGCACTGGGTGGGTCAGTTGGTTGGGCGTCTGCCTTAGGCTCAGGTCATGAACTTGGGAGTCCTGGGATAGAGCCCTACATCCGGCTCCCTGGTCGGCGGGAAGTCTGCTCCTCCCCCCACTCATGCTCTCTCTCACTCTCTCAAATAAATAAAATCTTTTTTTTTTTTTAAAGATTTTACTTATTTATTTGAGAGAGAGAGAATGAGAGATAGAGAGCACGAGAGGGAAGAGGGTCAGAGGGAGAAGCAGACTCCCTGCCGAGCAGGGAGCCCGATGTGGGACTCGATCCCGGGACTCCAGGATCATGACCTGAGCCGAAGGCAGTCGCTTAACCAACTGAGCCACCCAGGTACCCTCAAATAAATAAAATCTTTAAAAAATAAAATAAAATTATGTGATGATAACAGTATCCAGCAAAAATCATCATTGGGTACTAAAAAGTTGTGGGGGAGACTCACAAAGTTTCAAATGAGCACTTGTTCACTTATTTGTTAAAAATAAAGGGGTATACACTGGGACTGTACCTAATGCCACTGAGTTACACACTTAAAAATGGTTAAAATGGTTAAAAATTTAAGTTATGTATATTTTGCCACAATAAAAAAAAGGAAGGAGAATAGTTATTCTCCTTCAGGCAGGATCTAACCCAGTCTGGGGCCCTGCCCATCCCATGGCTGTGTCATCTAAGCACATGTGACCTCCAAGGTCATCACTGCAAGGGGAGAAAGTTGTTCAAGTCACACCAGTTCATAGCTGCCTTAGACCAGAAGTGATGCATATCACTTCTGGTCACAGTTCACCAGACAGAACTTGTCACAAGGCTCCAACTTAATTGCAATGGAGGCTAGGAAGTGTAAGAAAGTATTTGGTGAGTACTGTCTCTTCTGCATCCGTTTTCCCCCTCCAGTGTGAGCCCCTAGAAGGCAGGAGATTCTTGGATTCTTCTTGGCCCCCCAGTGAGTAGCATGGTACCTTGCTCCTAGTAAGGGATCAGGGAGGGGAGTGTTTGGTGAGTGATTAAATGAATAAATGGATGGAGGATGAAGTACATAGTGTAGGATAGACAAAGCATATTTTTTAATTCTTTAGAAACTGATTTTACAAGGCAAGAGTTACACTTCTCACACTTAAAAAGCAACTTGCTACTTTTCTAAACAATATCTTAGAAAAGTCAACCTTTTATCACAGAAAAGGACAACTTCATCTCTGCCCATAAAGTAAAACATGGAATCATTCTTTTTTTTCCCCTGCCAGTTACTACTTTGAGAAAAAGTTGACTGCCTTCCTTTCTAAAACTGTCTACAACCATTTTCCTATTATAAAATTAAAATATCTTGGGCGCCTGGGTGGCTCAGATGGTTAAGCGTCTGCCTTCGGCTCAGGTCATGATCCCAGGGTCCTGGGATCGAGTCCCGCATCGGGCTCCCTGCTCCTTGGGAGCCTGCTTCTCCCTCTGCTTCTCTCTCTCTGTCTCTCATGAATAAATAAATAAAATCTTTTAAAAAAATTAAATTAAAATATCTTTATTGCAGAAAGCTTTACACATATATCAAAAAAATATGGAAGGAAGTAAAATTTGATGGGATCACCACCAGTAACAGATAACTGTCTTTTTTTATATGTGATTGAGTTTATGTGTGTATATTTTATGTGTGTGTGTATGTATGTGCATATTTGCTAAAAAAGTAGAATCCAAATTTATCAGGTGTATCTTACGCAGCAGCTCAAATCTTCTTGGCCTTGCCTGTCTCTGAGGCCCCTGACCACTTTTTCTACCCCAGTTGCCATGAGGTAGACCAAATATGCATGAGTTCTATCTGAATGCACAGAGGCACCACCAGTGGTCCCTTACTTCCTGCTCGTGCCGGATGCCTCTCACTCCCATCCCTGGCTTCCCTCTCACCTTGAAGGTGTAAGAACCTGTGGGACCCACCTGATGCCCACACATGCACAACCTGGAAGTCTGAGGGAGGGAATATACCATGCGGCAAACCTTTTACCAATGAGATACAGAAGCTGAGAGGTAAATTCTTCTCCCTCCTTTCTTTGGGGGGGTTGTCCTAGGATACAGAACTTCATTCACGCTCCTGAGAGACAGCGTTAGGAGATCAAGCGGTCAGTTGTACCTGTTACCAAAGGGTGGCCAGCTTGGAAATGTACCCTTGAACTGACTTACTCTTCCTTCTCTCCTCAATCTCCCTTTCCCTTACTTCTGCTTCCTGAAGAAATCATAGCACATAAGGTTTTGCCTCAAGTCTAGGTTCTGGGGTCCCCAGATATAGAGATACCATGGATGCTCTGCCAACTATCCCTTCAGCTCTTACCACAATCGTGCACCCTGGCCTAACTGCCGAATGCCAACATATGTATCTCTTTATCTGAGGGCCTTTTCTGGCATCCAGGGCCCATTTTGTACCTGTTCATGGTAAGTTGGAAGCGCCAGAGAACCGATGCCCTTGGGAGCAGCTCTCCAACACTGACTGATGGGAGACCCTAGATCTCTTACGCATTTTGTGAAATAACACTGAGCTGTGAGTTCTGCATTGGCTTGAGTTCCCCAGTGAAATTAGGTTTGGTTGCCCACTGGTGGTAACTGGCTTGACCATGCACCCTCACCCTCTGATGACTGCCTTTTCCTTCCTGTCTCACTCCCCTCTCTTCTACCAGTATATCCTGGGCTCTTCTCTCAGATAAGCTACTTACATTTGAAGAAAAATGTAGGGGGAGCAAAAGATACATTTACAATGGAGAAATCTAACAGATACTACCTTAATCAGGTAATCAAACATAATGTCACCAGTAATAGTCCCATCAGAAGCTTCCTGATGGATACACTGAAAAGGTCAAAACATCACTCAGGGAGTATTCCTACTAATTTAATAATGACTCTAATCAAGAAGAAATAATTAAACAAGTTGAAATCTACAAGGCTTGGACTCAAACAATGTCAATGTGTCAAAAAATAAAACAAAACAAGTGAACTCTTCTAGATCAAGAGACTAAAGACACACAACGCACAACAACTACTACAGTGTGGTCCTTGAGAGGATTTTAGATCAGGAAAAAAAAAGCTGTAAAGGATAGTCTGGGGACAGATGTGATTCTGACGATGGACTGCATACTATTCAATGGTATTGTATTGTTGTTAAACTTGCGTCACAGTTATGTAAGAGAATGATCTCTTTCTTATACATGAGGAAGTAGTATGAGTGAATTGTCATGTTTTCTGCAACTTACTCTCAAATCATTCAACTAATAAAATGTATGTGTGCGCAAAGAGGAGGAGAGGAAGATAAAGCAAAGTAACAAATTTATGAATCTAGGCGAAGGATATGCAGGCATCCCTTGTATGACTTTTCCGAAGGCTTCAAATGTTTCAAAATAAAATATTAGGAAAGACTTCCTGCATAGCCAGTTACAGCAGCTACGTAAATCCAAATATCCCAATACATCCAATGCAGACCAAAAAGAGAAACAAATAAAACCACAAATATCCCATATCTTGTAATATAATTAGAAGACTGAAGGGCGCCTGGGTGGCTCAGTTGGTTGAGCAACTGCCTTCGGCTCAGGTCATGATCCTGGAGTCCCAGGATCGAGTCCACATCGGGCTCCCTGCTCAGCGGGGAGTCTGCTCCTCCCTCTGACCCTCTTCCCTCTCGTGCTCTCTCTCTCTCATTCTCTCTCTCTAATAAATAAATAAAATCTTAAAAAAAAAAAAGACTGAAAATACTGCAAGCGTCAAACTGCCTGGAATTAGAAAAAATAAACATCAACTTCTGGTGGAGATATTTCTCAAACGCACATTCTGAGTCTTCAAGGAGAGTAAGGTGAGACATAGATGGGAAGAGAAACACATAGGAGAGAGGAGTAGATGGACAGCCTAAGATGGAGCTAAAATTGCTCCCAGGAAAAAGAACCCAAACTAAGTATGCAGATACTGACAGAGTTCTGGTAGGTCAGAGCAGTCCAGGAAAAAAAGTGTATACACAACTCAAGGAGGCAGTATTGGAAAGCCCATGTTTCTGGGCAGAAGATGGCAAAAAGGAATGAGGTGTCCTTTGAAACTGTGCTGTGAAGGGCAGAGAGGGCAGAGTATAGATCCTATAAGACAAGAGAAAATTTAAAAGTCAAAGGACATATAACCATGTCCCCTTTTTTGGCTTTTTGCCTTCTAATAGAGAAACCATACTCACTACACTTACAAAAGAATAGGAACCGTTCTTGACCATGGAATCTCATAAATCATCTATCAATCCTGTTCACAAAATACAAAATTAAAGATAAAAAAGTCAGTGAACTTGAAGGTAGTGCAATAGAAATTATGTAATCCGAAGAGGAGAAAAAGACAGACTGAAAATAATGAAAGAGTCTCAGGGTCCTGTGGAAAAATATAAAAACAGCTAACACAAATATAATTGAAGTCCCAGAAGAAGAGGTTAAAGAGAATGGAAAACAAAAACAACAACAAAAAAATTTAATGACCTGAAATTTCCTAAATTGGGTGACAGGCATAAATTTTTTAGATTTAAGGTCAGAAAACCTCAAGTAGGATAAATACAAAGAAAATCACACCTAGACACATTGTAGGCAAACTGCTGAAAACAAAAATAAAGAGAACATCTGGGAAACAAAGAAAAATGGCATATTATATACAAAATAACAATAAAAATGATGACTCCATCTTATAATAGAGTTAAAAAGGCGTACTTAGGAATAAATTTAATGAAAGATGTGTAAGGCCTCCCCACTGAAAACTACAAACAGTACTAAAAGCAACTAAGACCTAGTAAAAAGGGAGATATACCATGCTCATAGATTTTAAGAGTCAATACCATTGAAATGTTAATTTTTCCCAAATTGATGTAAAGATTAAATGTCATCCCAGTCATAACCATAACAGACTTTTGCATAGAAATTGATAAAATGGGGGGGCCTGAGTGGCTCAATCGTTAAGCGTCTGCCTTCAGCTCAGGTCATGATCCCAGGGTCCTGGGATCGAGCCCCGCATCGGGCTCCCTGCTCAGCAGGAAGCCTGCTTCTCCCTCCCCAACTCCCCCTGCTTGTGTTCCCTCTCTCGCTGTCTCTCTCTCTAATAAATAAATAAAATCTTAAAAAAAAAAAGAAATTGATAAAAATGACTCTAATACTGATATGGAAATGCAAAGGAACTAGACTGTCCAAATCAATCTTGAAAAACAACAAAGTTGAAGGACCTACACTATGTGGCTTCATGACTTACTATAAAGCTACAGTAATTAAAATAGAATTAAAACTACCCCTGAAACAAATAATACATTATATGTTAATAATTTTAAAAATAAATAAATAAAAAGTAACTAAAACTGACATTAAGAATTGATCAGTGGTGGGGCACCTGGGTGGCTCAGTTGGTTAGGTGACCAACTCTTGGTTTTGGCTCAGGTCAGGTCTCAGGGTCAAGGTCTTGGGGTTGTGGGATCAAGCCCTGCATTGAGCTCCGTGCTCAGGGGGGAGTCTACTGGAGCTTCTCTCCCTCTCCCTCTCTGTCTGCCCCTCCCCCTCCTCTTGCATGCACTCTAAGATAAATAAATCTTTAATAAAAAAAAAAAAAGGATCAGTGGAACAGGAAAAAAAAGCCCAGAAACTAACCACCATTTATACAGTCATCTGAATGGCAATCGGAATTGCAAAGGTACAAATGTAATGCAACGGCATTTTCAACAAATGATGCTGGGACAACTGGATATCCATATGGGGAAAAAATTTTATATTTTCCAGAAAGTATTTTTCACACAATTCACAAAAACTAGAGATGGATCATAGGCCTAAATATAAAAGCTACAAACATAAAATTTCTAGAAGAAAATACAGAACTATATCTTCACATCCTAGAGATGGTCAAGATTTCTTTTTTTTTTTTAAAGATTTTATTTATTTATTTGACAGAGAGAGAGACAGCGAGAGAGGGAACACAAGCAGGGGGAGTGGGAGAGGGAGAAGCAGGCTTCCTGCAGAGCGGGGAGCCCGATGCGGGGCTCGATCCCAGGACCCTGGGATCATGACCTGAGCCGAAGGCAGTCGCTTAACCGACTGAGCCACCCAGGCGCCCCAATGCTCAAGATTTCTTAGACAAGACTCAGAAAGCAGTGACAATAAAAAAAAGAAAAGATAAATATGACTACACCAAAATGTAATACTTTGCTTATCAAAGAGCACTCTATGAAAATGGATAGGCAACCACAAAAGACTGATATCCAGGATATAAAAAAGATACAACTCCTGCAACTCAATAATAAAAACAAATAACCCAATTTTAGGTGGTCAAAAATCCGGGCAGGCACTTAAAGGAAGATACCCAAATGTCAACAAGCCCAGAAAGTGTTCAACATCATTAGTGATCAAGGACTAAAATTAAAACCGTAACAACATACCCCTCTATACACTCCAGAATGGCTAAAAATAAAGACTACAGCACCAAAAGTTGGCAAGGATGTGAAGCAACTGCAATTCTCATACACCGCTGGCTGGAAAAAGAATGATAAAACTATTCAGCTGTAAGCACATGCTACCCTCCATGAAAAAAGAATCACGACTTAGGTTCAGAGGGTAGAACAGCAGGCCACAGAGGATTATCCCCAGGCCTTGAACTCTAATGGCTCTTTTTATACCCTGGAGATCAGTCTTTTGTTAGGTAGGTGTTGATGTTTGCCTATTCATTTTCTTAGAGTTGTCTTTGAGGAGAAGCTTTAAATCTGATGTTATCACATTTTTTTAAAGTTGGGTACTGCTTTCTAAGTCTTGTCTAAGAAACCTCTGCACACGCCCAGGTCATGAAGATATTTTTTATTTTCTTCTAGGAGTCTTATGTTTTGTCATTTTGGAAAAGAACTGATAATTTCTTTAGAAATTAAACATGCATCTGCCATATGACCCAAGAATTCTTCTGATAGGTATTTTCTCAGAGAAATAAAATCATAGGACCAAGAAAAGATTTGTGGGACAGAGGCACCTAGGTGGCTCAGTCAGTTAAGCTCCAATTCTGGATTTTGGCTCAGGGTTGTGAGACTGAGCCCCCCATTGGGCTCCACATTGGGCTCTGTGCTGGGCATGGAGCCTGCTTAAGATTCTCTCTCCCTTGCCCCTCCACCATCCTCTCAAAAAAAAAAAAAAAAAATGTTGGATGGAAAGGGAAAGAGCTTGAACCAGGGCAGGGGCTATGAGCAAGAAATGGATGAATTTGAGAGCTATTAAGAAGGTCAACAAGATTTGTAAAAATGTTTTTATTCTTATCTAATTATAAGTGGAGGGAAGAAGGAGTAAGAGGGAATGAGGCATGTTACATACGGGAATTTTCCTCTTTTGTCTGATCTTTTCTCCTATTTACTAAAGACAGGACAGGAGACACCTGGGTGGCTCAATCGGTTAAGTATCTGCCTTCAGCTCATGTCATGATCCCAGAGTCCTGGGATCGAGACCAGCATCCGGCCCTCTGCTCAGTGGAGAGCCTGCTTCTCTCTCTCCTGCTCCCCCTGTTTATGTTCTCTGTCAAATAAATAAATAAAATCTTTAAATTAAAAAAAAAAAGACAGGATAGGCAGGGCATGATCATGAAGGGTAATATAAGCCACCTTAAAAAGCTTGAAACATTAGTTTATAAACTTTGGGAGAGCAATGGAAATTTTAAGCTGAGAATGATGAGATTATATTCAGGTGTCAGAAGGCTCTTTGTCAACAGTGAATAATTAAGGGAGGGATCAGTTAGGAGTCTGTTAGAACCCTCCAGAGAGAAAATGATAAAGGAAGATCATGGCCATGCGGAAAAAGGACGGACTCTGGATATGTATTACAAGGGGGCAGAACCGACAGAACTCAGTGACGGGAGAGGATCTGATCGCAAAGATCAAGAACAGCAGGATTGGAGATCAAGTTTTTTTCTTTTATTTTCACTTATGCACATGCTGCTGTAACATTTTGTGAAACTTCAAATGTCATCTTCTCTTTGAAGCCTTATGCAGGTTACACTCTAAATAGAATCAATCCTTTGTTCCCTAGCATTTTAGACACACATCAAAGCACATATTACACTCATAATCCACACTCAGCCATTCAAGAACAGAAAGGCCCATATACTAACTACTGAATCTCCAGCACTTAACATAGTCCTGACCTAGCCCTAGTATAGAGAGCACTTTATTTTTATTTTAGCTTCTCTTCACTCTAAAACTGCCAGTATGGTATTAAAAATGAATGCCTTGAGTGGAAAAATTTTAAAAGTTACAGAGATAGAAGAATATCCACACTAGGCTTTCTGCCCTTGAATAATTACATTGGTTATGCAGTCAATTCTCATTCATGGTAGCTCTATAAAGTCATCATGAACACTGAATTATCAAATACTGAAACATTTGCTCCCAGGAGAAACACGGGGTTAGGTTCTTGTGAGCCTCTGGTCACAACATTTTCTTAGTCAATACATAATCTCGTTTTATGTGTGTTTCTACTGAAAGACACCTCACTCCATATATGTTAGCTCATTAACAACAACCTCATAGCCATAAGCATGTAACTCATACCTGAACAATGCTACCTAAAAGAAGCTTTCTTTTCTTTGTAAGAGACATCACAGCCTTCTTGCACTTGTAATGCTAGACAATACTTCAGCAATATGCTTAGAGGCCATTCCAAACTGCGAAATCACTACCAAAAAGTACAAAATTGAGAAAAATGTGACACTAAATATACCTCAAAGCACCATGAGTGTTGATTTAGGGGTTACAAAGAAATTTATGGGAGGTACATTCCCAAATAAATAGTCCATGAATAATGAGGATCAACTACAGGTTTTTTTGTTTGGTTTTGAGATAAAACCTCTCTCCCACAGCTATTATCAGCTACATTTTTCATACACTCATCTCCAACTGCACCCAGTTCATATCACAAGGTGAACAGGTCATGGCACACATCACGCAGCAACACAAGTATTTCTCTGCTAGCTACTACAATTAATGGTCTAAGAAACGACTTTAAAAAGACAACTTTCCCTAAAAGATACCAGAACTGAGGCCACTAAAAAACCTGAGCCAGTCTCAGCGTTAAATGCTGGCTTATGAGAATTTCGTTTAAAAATGTGGCTCAGGGGCACCTGGGTGGCTCAGATGGTTAAGCGTCTGCCTTCGGCTCAGGTCATGATCCCAGGGTCCTGGGACAGAGCCCCACATCGGGCTCCTGGCTCGGCGGGGAGCCTGCTTCTCTCTCTCCCTCTGCCTCTCCCCCTGCTCATTCTCTCTCTCTCTGTATCCCTGTGCCTCAAATGAATGAATAAAATCTTTAAAATAACAATAAAATAAATAAATAACAAATAAAAATAAAAATGTGTCTCAGACTGGGAGTTCTGCGGAGGAACAGACCTTAAAAGGTCTAGGAAGCCAAAAGTAGAAACAACCCAAACGCTCATCAACTAATGGAGCAACAAAATGTGGCATACCCCTACCAAGGATTATTATTATTATTATTCAGCCATAAAAAGGAGTGCAGTATTGACAATGCTACAACATGCATGAACCTTGAAAACGTTATGTTAGATGAAATAAGCCCAACACACAAAAACAAACCGTAGGATTCCACTTATCTAGAACTGGCAAATTCAGAGACAAAAAGTAGATTAGTGGCGGGGGGGCGGGGGGGATAGGGACAAATAAGAAGTGCCGGCTAACGAGTTGTGGGTTTCTTTTCGGGGTGATACAAATGTTATGGGACTAGATAATGGTGATGGTTGCACAACCCTGTGAATATACTAAACCCACCGAACTGTTTAAATGGATGAATTTAATCATATATGAATTGTATCTCAATAAAAAAAAAAACTATGAAGGCTAAATATGTGGCTAAACTTGAATGTCAAATTCCTTTGAAATGGGTAATACTTTCCCAACTGCAACCCCTCCTCCCAACTCCGCCTAGCTACAGACACAAACTTCAGCACCCTTCACTCCTGTCAACAAGGAGTTTGGGAGGTCTCGCGCCCGTGCACCGGACGGTCACAATTAACAATACGCCGCCCGCACCCCGTCGTGGGGTCTCGGGGTGTTGGTCCAAGTCTCCTGTACTCCTGTCCCTCCTAACCAAACTTTCGGTAGGCCCTGATCCTGAACCCCTACTGTACTAACTAGTACAGGCCCTGGACTCAGGATCACTCTTTTGGAGCCCGCAAGACGAGCTCAACCGCCGCCCCAACCCATCTACTCAGAACCTTCGCAGCTCACGCTCCACAGCCCTGGGCCGGAACCACCTCAACTGGGCCGTCCTCCCGCCCCCCCGCCCCCCCCGCCCCCCCCGCCCCCACTTACGTACCTGTGGCAGCGCGCGATGCACGCAGGGAGCTCGGTCTAGGTTAAATGCAGAGAAGGGAGTTTAGATAGAGCCGCGCAGAGGAGACTGGGAAGGAACTGCAAGAGAACCCTGGGAAGAAGGTCCAAATCGAGCGCGAGCCCGGGGTGGGCGGGAAGGAAGGAGGAGGAGGAGCCGAAAATCAAGTCAGAAGGGGAGAAGAGCCGCAAGGCAATCTGCCGAAAGCCGTAAAGCAAGCTGGCAGCGCGACGCTGACCTCGACGTGCCAAAGCTGATCTCTCCGCGTCACTCCCTCTGCCTCCATCTCCCCCCGCACGCCCTCTACTTTTGCGGCCGCCCAGGTCTCTGCTGCCCCCTGGCGGACTCGGCGGGCTCACGAGGGGCATTCCCTCGCCTTACTGAGAGACCGCGCAAACCCAATCCCCAGATAGAATGCGGCTGTGCGGCGGCTTAGGAACTTCTCAGAATCCGTCTGTGCACGCGAGGGATACTGCAGGAAAAGAAAACATGCTTTTAAGTCTTCTTAAGAATGGTCATCAGAGGCCTTTATAGATTCCACACCAGGCAGGCACAGCAAACCGAGGCAGTGTGGACATGTTTGCTCACTAAGCTTTCTTCCTCTCCTGCCACTGCCCCGCGCACACACGCGCTCATCACCTGATGGCTTCTTAAATTAGCTGGGACCGAAGGGAAATGAGAGTGTGGCGACAAGGAAGAAGGGAGTTCTTTAGAATGGTCCTTGGAACTGTGCCTTGAAACTGGGTGATGACTGCACATCCTATTAGCAGTGTTCAAAAACAAGACTAAAATGTTTAGTCATTACAACCCCGTCTTAAGTATTTAAGAACTCCAACAAAATCATTCTCTTACGTTTCCAAATTGGTTGTTTCAATACACCCCTTTTAACCAGAAGGTTCATTATCTGAGCAGCAATACTCCAGAGCAAGTCATTTCCTGGATGACTACTCACTCTTCCCAGTGACACCATCGGAAGCTGAGTAAAAAGCCTAGAATCAGACCCAATGCATGAACAATTTATTTGGTAAAGGTGGCATTTCAAATGAACCAAGAAAGGAATGGTTTACTTTTAAAATGGTGCTGGGACGATTAGTTAACCGTTTGGGTTAGATTCCTTATCAAAACATACACTAAAATAAATTACAATTGAATTCAAGAGTGAAATGTTAAACACAAAGATACACATAAAACAAAGTAAAAGATACACAGATGAGTATCCGACCTCAGAATGGAGGACTTTCTAAGTATAAAAACGAGACAAAAATCGTAAAGTAAAAGAGGGACAAATGTAACTACCTACATAAAACTTTTTAAACTTCTGCAGTTGAAAATAAACTTTAGAAGTAAACAAGAAAAAGGGGAAATATCATGAATGGTAGACAGTTTATGTATAAAAAGTTCTAATAAGAATAACAGGCAAATGAAATAAGTAGGTATTTCACAAAAGGGTAAATATAATAAATATGAAAAAAGGTTTAAGTTTAATAAAAGTAAAGGGGCGCCTGGGTGGCTCAGTTGGTTAAGCCACTGCCTTCGGCTCAGGTGATCCTGGAGTCCTGGGGTCAAGTCCCACATCGGGCTCCCTGCTGAGCAGGGAGTCTGCTTCTCCCTCTGACCCTCCCCCCTCTCCTGCTCTCTCTCTTTCATTCTCTCTCTCAAATAAATAAATAAATAAAATTTTAAAAAATTAATAAAAGTAAAAAAGACATGTATACTAAAATAAGTGTATCATTTCACTCATTTCTGTTTTAAATTAGGAAATTAAAATATTTTATACAAATATTACAGGATTACATTCTTATTGAAAAATACAAACAATAAAAATAAATCCAACATTTTATTTGACCACTCATACATCAAAACCTATCATATTCTCAAAGTTAACCATTGTTATCAGTTGATGTATATTCTTGCTGACCTTGTATTTATGATCACACATTAAAATAATGTATGAGGGGCGCCTGACTGGTTCAGTTGGTGGAGCGTGGGTCTCTTGATCTCAGGGTCATAAGTTAAAGCCCCACATTGGGTGAAGAGCTCACTTTAAAATAATTAATTAATTAATTAGGGGCACCTGGGTGGCTCAGTTGTTAAGCGTCTGCCTTCAGCTCAGATCATGATCCCAGGGTCCTGGGATCAGCCCACCTCCGGCTCTCAGCGGGAAGCCTGCTTCTCCCTCTCCCACTCCCCCTGCTTGTGTTCCCTCTCGCTGTGTCTCTCTCTGTCAAATAAATAAATAAAATCTAAAAAAAATAATAAAAATAATTAATTAATATTTCTGATAATATTCCGTGTAGATGATACTTTTGCACTGCTGGTAGGAATATATACTGATGCAACCTCTCAGGAAAGCAATCAAACAATATATATATGACAAAAATATATACCCTCCAGGGGCTCCTGAGTGGCTCAGTTGGTTGAGCTTTCTTCGGCTGGGGTCATGATCCCGGATCCCTGGGATCAAGCCCTGCATCTGGCTCCCTGCTCAGCAAGGAGTCTGCTTCTCCCTCTCTCTGTGCCTCTCCCCTGCGCTTGTTCTCTCTCTCAAGTAAATAAATAAAATCTTAAATATATATACATATATACATGTATATATACATGTATATATGTATATATATACATATATACATGTATATATGTATATATATAAACTGTGACCCAGGAATTCAACCTCCAGGACCTTATCAACTAAAGAAAATATCAGGGATGTACACAAAGATTTATACCCTAAAAGTTACTGGAAACAAATTAAAATACCACATTATGGGATCTGTTCAATAATACAGTATTAGGGGCACCTGGGTGGCTCAGTCGGTTAAGTGTCTGCCTTCAGCTCAGGTCATGATCCTGGGGTCCTGGGATCAAGCCCCATGTCCAGTTCCCTGCTTAGTGGGAAGACTGCCTCTCCTGCTGCTTCTGCCCCTTTCCCTCTGCCCATTCCCTCCTCCCCGCTCGTGTGCTCTCTCGCTCTTTCTCTCACTCAAATAAATAAATAAAATCTTTAAAAAAATACAGCCATTAAAAATCATGTTTAGAAAAATGTCCATTGACATGCAAAATTGTCCAAGATCGTTTTCTGTGCAAAAAGCAGGGTCCAAAACTATACACATAAAACAGCTTGCCTACACCCATTAGGATGGCTAACAGTAATTTTAAAAATAGGAAATACCCGGTGTTGATGAGGATGTAGAAAAATTGAAACCCTTGTGCCCTGTTGGTAGGAATGTAAAATGGGGCAAATACCATGGAAAACCATATAATGGGGATGCCTGGGTGGCTCAGTCTGTTGGGCATCTGCCTTTGGCTCAGGTCGTGATCCCAGGGTCCTGGGATCAAGCCCCCGTCAGGCTCTCTGCTCAGCAGAGAGTCTGCTTCTCCCTCTCACTCTGCCTGCCTCTCTGCCTACTTGTGCTCTCTGTCAAACAAATAAATAAAATCTTAAAAAAAAGAAAGCCATATAAGGGTTCTTCAAAAAATTAAAAATGGAATTACCATATGACCCAGCAATTCTCCTTCCATGTATATACTCAAAAGAATTGAAGGCATAGGGCGCCTGAGTGGCTCAGTCGTTAAGTGTCTGCCTTCGGCTCAGGTCATGATCCCGGGATCCTGGGATCGAGTCCCACATCGGGCTCCCTGCTCTGCGGGAGGCCTGCTTCTCTCTCTCCCACTCCCCCTGCTTGTGTTCCTGCTCTCACTATGTCTCTTTCTGTCAGATAAATAAATAAAATCTTTAAAAAAAAAATTGAAGGCATAGTCTTAAAGAGATATTTGTACACCCATGTTCATAGCAGCATTATGCACAATAGCAGAAAGGAGAAAGCCACCCCAGTGTCCACTGACAGATGAATGGATAAGCAAATGTAGTAAATACATACAGTGGAATATGATTCAGCCTTAAAAAGGAAGTAAATTCTGACACCTGGTACAACATGGATGAAATTTAAGGACATTATGCTAAGTGAATTAAGCCTGTCACAAAAAGACAAATACTGTACAATTCTGCTTATGGGAGATACCTAAAGTAGTCAAATTCATAAAGACGAAAAGTGTTAAGTGTGTTACAGGGGCTAGGGTAAGGGGGAAATACACAGTTGTTATTTAATGGACATTGAATTTCTGTTTTGCAAGAGGAAAAGAGTTCTGGAGATTGGTTGCACAACAATGTGAATGTACTTAATACTATTGAGCTGTACACTTAAAAATCACTAAGTTGGTAAATTTTATATTATGTGTATTTTACCACAATTAAACATTTTTTATTTTTTAAAGATTGTATTTATTGATTTGACAGAGAGAGAGAGAGGACAAGCAGGGGGAACAGCAGAAGGAGAGGGAAAATCAGGCTTCCCGCTGAGCAGGGGGCCCAACGCAGGGCCCCATCCCAGGACCCTGCGATCATGACCTGAGCCGAAGGCAGAGGTTTAACCAGCTGAGCCACCCAGGCACCCCTGAACATTTTTAAATTAGAATAAACTAAGTTTTAAAAGCTTACCTACAATGAAATAAATCAAAGAGCTTCCATACCCTCAAAGTCTCAAATGAACTGATTAATAGCTCATTCTTAAGTGTGAGGGCAGTAAAAGATCCAAGGAATAACTTTGACATAAAAGCTATCAAAAAAAAAAAAAAGGAAGAAAGAAAGAAAAAGTAAAACCAAGAGACAAGGCAGACGGAAATACATTTTTTTTCAAAGAAAACATAAATAATATTCTCGGATAACAAGATATTGTATTCTATTCATGAATGGAATAGTGTGTTCTAAGAAAAAGAAAAATACATTTTTAGAAAGCCTTTAGAAATTAAAAATATGATAGCTAATGTAAACATCTCGCTGTTAAGTTTGGAAGATAGTCAAGAAAATCTCCCAGAGAGTTGATCAAAACAATGGATAATAAAAGAGAAATAGTAAGGAAATTAAAGTATCAGTCAAGGAAATCCAATATCTGACAAATAGCTATTCTGGAAAAAGAGAGTAACAAAACACGAGAAAGAAATTAACAAAGAAGGGGCGCCTGGGTGGCTCAGTCGATAAGCGTCTGCCTTTGGCTCAGGTCATGATCCCAGGGTCCTGGGATCGAGCCCTGCATTGGTCTTCCTGCTCCGCAGAAAGCCTGCTTCTCCCTCTCCCACTCCCCCTGCTTATGTTCCCTCTCTCGCTGTCTCTCTCTCTGTCAAATAAATAAAATCTTAAAAGAAAAAAGAAAAGAAATTAACAAAGAAAAAACACAAAAGAACTTTTCAGAACTGAAAAGATGTCTACATGTCTATAGATTTTCATGTTGAAGGGACCCACAGTAGAGCTTGGTATAATTACGCTGACAAATTTTACATCATTAGAGGTGGAGGAAATATCTTAGATGAAAATATCCAAAATGAATACCAAAAAAGTATCATTTTACATACACGTATCCAGCACCAAAAGGATCAGGAATCAGAATGGCCTTGGGCTTCCCTTGCACAGCAATAGAAGCTAAAAGACACTAAAGCAAAGCCTTCAGAATTCTGGGGGAAAACGATTTCCAACCTAGAATTCAATACCCAAACTATCAATAAAGTGAGAGTAAAAGTAAAGATATTTTTGGACAGACATGTCCTCAGAAAAAAACTCACTTGTTGCCCACCTTCTCTCAGAAGGTGAGAATGTATCAAAATGTAAAACAAAACTTAGGAAGAGGGGACACCTGGGTGGTTCAGGCAGTTGAACTTCCAGCTCAGCTCAGGTCTTGATCTCTGGGTCATGAGTTCAAGCCCCGCATTGGGATGGAGCCTACTTTTTAAAAAACAAAGACAAAAGCACAGGATTTAGGAAATAGGATCTAACACAGAAGAAAGGCCATGAAATTTCTGAGATAGTATGAAAGTAAAAATCTCAGGAAGGCAGCTAAGCAGCAGGCCAAAGGCCTATCAGTACAGAGTGGAGAAAAGGATGACAAGCTCCAGATGGAATGTGTGCGGGGAGGGGCGGGGGGGGGTGGTGGTGATAACAGATAACCTGGCTTTTTTGACACGTGGAAAAACTGAATCGAGAATAATTAATGAGTCCTTCTGAATTAAAAAATAATAATAAAAGGGAGGTCTCTTGTTTTAGTAGAATGAGAAAGGCTAACTGGCAAATGTCAAGGAAATGCCAGCATTGAAAAATTATCATTTGGCAACCATCGGTAAAGATGGAAGCAGGCAAACATCACCAATGGATGCTAAATCTCAGGGGAAATTTTGATTTCCCCTGAGAGGGGGAGTATTTGCATTCCACTCCCCTGAGAGGAGTGGAATATTTGCATGACCCGAAATTGTCTCCCCATGAACTTATAAGTTGCAAAGGAGGGAAAAAACCGTAAGAGTATAGTGGGCAAACTTTGACTAGGTGATCAAAATTAACATTACCAATGAAGGGTAACAGGACATTATCTCCAGATGTGCTATCCTGAGAAAGACACAGCGTCACCTGTGCGGTGTCCCAGAGAGAATGCATGACCTCGATGTAATCACAGAGCAACATCAGACAAACAAAATGAGGAGCATTCAATTACAAGAAAAAGGGTATGTGTTAGGGGCTGGAGCATGAGGCACTTTATTCTTCAAAACATCAATGTCAGAAAAGACAGACTGTGAAAATGTCCCAGAAAAAAAGGAGGCTAAAGAGATTTGACAACCACGTGTAATGCCTGACCCTAGCGTATGCTGGACAGGGGAAATGCTTGGAAAGAACATTTTTGGCTCAGTCGATAACATTGGAATATGGATGGTAGATTAGATAAAATTCTTAAATCAATGTAAATTTATAAATGTATAAAGCTGACAATTGTGATTACACAGGAGAAAAATCCTTCATCTTAGGAAATACACCCTGAAGTATTCAGGGGTGACAGAGTCGTGATATATGTGACTCTCCCTTACATCTTATATCGATGCAGATTATAGATAGAGACAGATGACAAAGAAAACAAATGACAAAGCAGATGGAGTAAAATGTTAACTAGAAAACATATCTGGATAAAGGGTCGATAGGTATTCTGTGTGCTCTTTGTATTTCTGCAACTTTTTGTAAGTTTGGAACGATTTCCAAATTAAAAAGTTTTAAAATACTGTAAATGCAATGTGATACTAATTTATATAAGTATTTGTTTTCTTAAAAAGACAAAAAGAAACAACAGATTTTCCTGGGCAATGGGAATATAGGTGATTTTATCTTTTTTACTTTTATTTATTTATTTATAAAAAGATTTTATTTATGTATTTAACAGAGAGAGAGCAGGAGAGCACAAGCAGTGGGAGGGGCAGAGGGAGAGGGAGAAGCAGGCTTCCTGCGGAGCAGGGAGCCCAGTGCGGGGCTCAATCCCAGGACCCTGGGACCATGACCTGAGCCAAAGGCGGACGCTTAACGACTGAGCCACCCAGGCGCCCTGATTTTATCTTTTTTATAAACTTACACATTTCTATTTCCCCCAGCCCCCACAAATAGAAAAAATACATTGCTTAAATGGCAGCCGAGGCATTCTTTGTTTCTCTTGGTATATGCCTTCCATCCCACCTACACAACTGCACAGCAGATTGGCATTCTGATACTTCCTCAAGTTGCCTCTCCACAATCAAATTATTCATAATAAAACACCTGCTGTTGGGGCCCTGGCTGTCTCAGTCCGTAGAGCATGCAACTCTTGATCTCAGGGTGGTGAGCTGAAGCCCCACGTTGGGCACAGAGCCCACTTTAAATTCATTAACTAACTAATTAAAACACCCGGTGTTAACCAAACAAGCTCCTTCTAACATGCTTCAGGATTTTATTTTATTTTTTTAAAGATTTATTTTATTTTATTTTATTTATTTGACAGAGAGAGAAGGAGCACAAGATGGAGTGGCAGGCAGCAGGCAGAGGAAGAAGCAGGCTCCCTCTGAGCAGGGAGTAGGGTGGGACTCGATCCCAGGACCCCGGGATCATGACTTGAGCCAAAGGCAGATGTTTAACTGACTGAGCCACCCAGGCACCCCTGGGATTTTAAAATTCTATTTTATCCTGAGCATAATTCTTTTTATTTATTTTTTTTTACCCCTCCCCTGAGCATAATTCTTTGAGGTAGAGACAGGATGGGTGGAGTCCTACTCATAATAAGGACATTATTCCATAACCTTAGAGCACCCTGCTGTGAGTTGTGTGTTCTACTCTCTTCCCGTACCGCAGATTGTTTCTGCGACTCTGCCTCCAAGTACACACTTAAACCAGGCATATTAAAAATCTATCTCTCCTACCTGAGTTGTCACAGCAGTGTAAGAACTGAATCTTTATGGTTCTAGAGCCAGAAAGGAGGGATGTAGAACAGACAGAACAGCAATCTAATACATTTTCAGAGTTTACTGATCCTTTATTTCTGTAGCCCACTGGTATCCTGGAGTAAGAGAGATGGCAGAATACCTCAACTCCTTCCCCTGCTCCTACGGCCCTTCCCCCATTGCTTGACCCTACTGAAGGGATGGCAGAAATGAACCTAATCCTTGGAATAACACCAGTGAAAGTTTAACAGATGACTGGCTAACTATTGCGTTCCTTTTCATTGAGAAAAGTTCTTCAAGAACTTACTGTATTATCAGAGGCTCTCCTCTAATTTGATGGTATTAATTCCTAATTTCCAAGACTATGTTTTCACCTTGGAGAAACCTCTAGTTTTCCTTTGGCAATCCCCGTGACATTACTGTTCATGCCACTCCATCAGAAGCTGGATTAGAGAGAGCAACTCTTGACATTAACGGTGACTAATTATATAAAAATATAATTACAATAGAACTTTATAACTTTGTGCCAGGCCCTGTTCTAAGCAGTTTACATGATTTAACATGTTTAATCTTACAATCTTTATAACTCGTGAAATAACCAATAAGATACCAGATTCACTGGATCTAAGATGTTGTCAAGTTTAAGACTTACCATTATTTTATTTACCATCAAGAAAGAAAAGAAAAAACTTCCAATTAATGATAAATACTTGTTCACTAATCTGAAATTTACACTCTATTGCTCTGTTTCCTTGCCTTTTTGCATATACAAAAATGTTGTTTCAATGTCAATTTATACTGTCTTTTTTCCTTTTCTTTCTTTCTTTTTTATTTATTTATTTACTTACTTATTTTAAAGATTTTATTTATTTATTCATGAGAGACAGAGAGAGAGAGAGAGAGAGCAGAGGGAGAAGCAGGCTTCCCCACCGAGCAGGGAGCCCGATGCGGGACTCGATCCCAGGACCCCGGGATCACGACCCGAGCCGAAGGCAGACGCCCAACCATCTGAGCCACCCAGGCGCCCTTTTCTTTTTTTTTTTTTAGAGGGAGAGAGAGCATGCATGAGTGGGAGAGGAGGAGCTAAGGAGGGAGAGGGAGAGACAGAATCCCAAGCAGGCTCCACACTCAGCACAGAGCCGTTCACAAGGCTCAATCTCATGACCCTAAGACCATGACCTGAGCCAAAATCAAAAGTCTGATGCTTAATTGACTGAGCCACCCAGGTGTCCCCACACGGTAATTTTTTGAAAGATATTTTTAAATACATGTGTTTTACTAAGATTGCATATAGCTCATTTCAACTATGAACAATATGAACCGACAATTAAGTCACAACTGCCATCTGGGTGACATTAATTGTAATAAGCCCCCTGATTTCAGAAATGTTAAAATAATTGTATCTTAGAATCAAAGAAATTATCCCCATTTTACAGACACAGAAACTAGGGCACAGAGATTTAGTGGTTTGCCAAAAACCACCCATGTAGTAAGTGGCTCAGCCCAACTTTGAATTCATGTGGTCTGGCTTCAGAGTTAATGCTCTGGCCACCAAGAGACCTTCAGACTTTCAGAGCTGAATAAGATTACACTCTATGCGCCTTCAGTAATCATCCTATTTCTGCTGGTAGAAACTCTGCAAGATAAGAAGCCTCACCTCACAAGTCAGCAAAGCTATTTTTGGACAACTCTAATTGGAAGAAAGTGCTGCTATACCAAACTTCTGCCCTCTTGATTCATCCTTTGAGACCCCAGTGAATAAGTCGAATGCCTCTTTCATATGACAGTATTTTCATTTTATTTCCCCAAATAATGAGGGGACTGGTTGTATTGCAGTCATGCAACAAGTATTTCTTGAGCATTTATTATGTGCAAAATACCATGTGTTCTACTCTCTTCCTGTACTGCTGATTGTTTCTGCGACTCTGCCTCCAAGTACACACTTAAACCAGACAGAACAGCAATCTAAGACATTTTCAGTGTTTACTGATCCTTCATTTCTGTAGCTCACTGGTATCCTGGAGTAAGAGAGATGGCAGAATCTCTCTAGCCCCTCAACTCCTTCCCCTGCTCCTACGGCCCTTCCCCCATTGCTTGAGCCTACCGAAGGGTCTAAAATGTCTAAAAATGGTATATGATATAAACTCCAGATAATGGAATTTGAGGTGAATGAAGATGTTACTTCTAAAGAGTCAGCAGGAAGACTTCATGGAGGAAGCGGCATGTGAACTGGGATTTAGTATCTGTCTGAACTGATATCAGAACTTAGGCTGTAGAAGGCTAGACACTGTACCTAATGTAATAGCTTAGGAATATTATTTTAAAGTTCACTGAATTTTTAGAAATTGCTTTTTCTGAAGTAATATTAGTAATTTGAGGTTTTTTTTCCTTCTTTTTCTTCCTCTTGCTTGTATAGGTCTCTACCTCTACTTCTCTTACCTCTTCTTCTGCTCTTCTATTCAGCACTACTTGAAATAAGCTTAAGGGTCATCTCATTTAGTATTTTCCAAAATCTTAGAAAAAGTATCCTTTTTGAAAAAATGAAACTGTAGATATAACCAACAGAGAAAATGCAGTGGTTCTGTCCTAATGAAATTGGTGTAGGACTGGGGCGCCTGGGTGGCTCAGTTGTTAAAACATCTGCCTTCGGCTCAAGTCATGATCCCAGGGTCCTGGGATCGAGCCCCGCATCGGGCTCCCTGCTCAGCAGGAAGCTTGCTTCTTCCTCTCCCACTCCCCCTGCTTGTGTTCCCTCTCTTGCTGTGTTTCTCTCTGTTAAATAAATAAATAAAATCTTTAAAAAAAAAAAAAAGAAATTGGTGTAGGGCTATGAAGGCTTACCCTCTCTGCCTTGAAGCACGTCTACAGAAAAGTTTGAAAATCACTACCCACTCCCCATTCAAAGGTTCAATTTAAATGGCAAATAGTCAAGCAGCTGGTGTTTGACCACTCGTCTTGACAGATTATTAGAATATATGAAAAAGTAACTTATACATACATATAAGTGAATTAAGTTATTATTTTGGAGGTATAGGGCAATTATATTGAAGTCAAAAGACCAAAATTTGAGTTACCCTCTCCATTTATTTCAAACTTTGAGTCTTGTTTTCCTCACCTGAAAAACGGAAACGAAACAGGAAAACTCAGATGGAGGGATATTGTACGAAATCACTAGACTGTACTCCTAAAAATGTCAGGGTCATGAAAGATAAGAAAAACTGAGGACTTGAAGACTAAGGAGACAATGAAAACTGAATAAAATCTGTGATTTCTAATTTCCTTTTTTCTATAAATGGCAGTATGAGGACAATTGTCAAAATTGGAGTAATATCTGTAAACTAGCTAATAGAATTATATTGATGTGAATTTCCTGATTTTGGAAGTTATGTGATGGTCATCTAAAAGAGTATGCTTGTTTCTAGAAAACAGAAATAGAAATATTTAGAGATAAAGGACCACGACAACTTTCAAACCAACCAAACAGATATAAAGCAAGTGTGGTTAAATGTCAACAGTGGGAAAATCTGAGTGGGGTATATGCAAATTCTTTGTGCTATGGCAACTTTTCTTTAAGACTGAAATTATGTTAAAATGAAACGTTTTACAACAGAGATGATAACCTGCTTATGCACTTCATATAATTTTGGGAAAGATCAAATAAAATCTTGTGAGTGAGAGAGCTTTGTAAACTGTGTCTCCCTACAAATGTAAAACATAATTATTGCTACTGCAAAGAGTTTTATAAGCTATAGGGCTCTCTACAAATGTAAAACAATTATTTTTACTGCATTTTTATAGCTTCTACAGAGAATAAGTCTAGTTCTATATCCATTAACTCAATTATTGCTCCTCTGAGAGAAGGCTTTTTATAGTCAAAAAAGGTTGCCCTTTGGTTTCAATGTTTTAAGGGGTCAGCAATCAACAGTAACTTTATTACCTCATTTATTACAAAAAAATCTATATCCTGAGAAAGTGTCTCTTTTCTGTATTTACTGCCTGAGACTAAATGTCCTCCAAAGTCCCTTTCCAACACTGGAATTTCATGATTTAACAGAAGTTATTTAGAAAAGTTATGGGAAGACTGATGCTTCTTTTCCCTGTATCATTTCACGGCTGAGCCATGATGCTGTCTTCTCTGACGCTATGTGCTAATTGACTGAACTCTGATAGGCTGGCACATAGTAGGTGCTCAATACTATATAAAAGAACCCTAGAAGGCAGAGTGAAGGACTTCTGCATTGGTCTAGCCCATTTTTCTTCCCTATTTCTTTCGTTTTGTTTTGTTTTTAAAGATTTTATTTATTTGACAGAGAGAGAGAGACACAGCGAGAGAGGGAACACAAGCAGGGGGAGTGGGAGAGGGAGAAGCAGACTCTCCGCGGAGCAGGGAGCCCGATGCGGGGCTCGATCCCAGGACCCTGGGGTCATGACCTGAGCCGAAGGCAGACGCTTAAGCGACTGAGCCACCCGGGCGCCCCATTCTTCCCTATTTCTGGTGAATTTCTTCTGTTGCTTGACATATAGTTAGAACCATAAGAAATAGACATTTTTACAGATCCAAAAAGGTTGAATATCAGCAATTTCTTATGTTTAAACTTATGGTTGAGCTGATCTATTACATATATATTAGGAGGTGTTCCTTATTTGTTTATTCTGGCATTAATAGATATGTAGTGTTGGGTTATTTAGGTGGCTTGCTTCCCTTCCCCTCTGAATGACTATAGTTTGATCCTTTCACAGCTCATTAATACAGCTACCAAACAGTGGGCAGAGAACTGCAACCTATATTGCTATGGCTGTTCTGGTAAAACATTAGGTAAATTAGGTTGAGATTATTGCCTTCAATGTAACCTGGGAATTCCTGTAGATTTTAGTTGTTCATGAAATATCAGTTTCCTTTGTTGCCAAGTAAAATCAGAAGTTGGTTTGTATGCAATTGTTCTTAAGCTAATGAAAAGTCTGGGAGGAAATAATTTGCATATCAATGGCAGAAATAAAAACAGGCACCACTGTTTAAATTCTGAAAGAAATCTTCTGCAAGAATCTGGGCTCTCTGCCTGGTATCATTTCAGTCTTTCTTGTTGACAAGTTTCTTATCTATATAAGGCTTTCACTGTGTTGTTACTGTAATTTATCTGTTTACTTGTATGTATCCTCCTTAAGACTGTGAATTCCTGATAGGAATCTTGTATGGTGCTAGGCACAGAGCAGGTGACCCATAAATGGCTATTGTAGGTGGTGGGAATGGGGGGGGTTGGGCTAGATGACTTAATGTTAACTATTTTTTTTTAAGATTTTATTTATTTATTTGATAGAGAGAGACACAGCAAGAGAGGGAACCCAAGCAGGGGGAGTGGGAGAGGGGGAAGAAGACTTCCCGCTGAGCAGGGAGCCTGATGCGGGGCTCCATCCCAGGACTCTGGGACCATGACCTGAGCCTAAGGCAGACGCTTAATGACTGAGCCACCCAGGCGCCCCTTAATGTAACTATTTTTATCTCTCAGTCCAGAATCTTAAAGCACCCTCATAAATTGTCCCTTTGATGCCTTAGTTGTTATGTTTCATTTAAAAGAATCAACTTCCCAAAACACAAGCAATAAAAGCAAAATAGACAAATGGAACTACATCAAACTTAAAAGCTTCTGAACAGCAAAAGAAACAAAGTGAAAAGGCAACCTATAGAGTGGGAGAAAATATTTGCACATCATACGTCTGATAAGGGATTAATATCCAAAATTATAAAGAATTTATACAACTCACTAGAAAAAAAATTCAATTAGAAAATGAGCAGAGGAGGAGCGCCTGGGTGGCTCAATTGGTTAAGTGTCTGCCTTTGGCTCAGGTCATGGTCCCAGGGTCCTTGGATCAAGCCCCATGGAGGACTCCCCACTCAGCGGGGAGTCCGCTTCTCCCTCTCCTTTTGCCCCTCCTCCTGCTCATGCTCTCTGTCTCTCAAATAAATAAATAAAAAATATTAAAAAAAGAAAGAAATGATACAACTATTATAACTTTACAACTTTATAAGAAACTGTCAAACTATTTTCCAGAGTGGTTGTACTAGTAGCAATGGATGGAAGTTAGTCTTGTTCTTGTTCCACACCCTCATAAACACTAGGTATTACCAATCTTTTTAAGTTTAGCTGTTCTTGGGGCACCTGGGTGGCTCAGTCGGTTAAGTGTCTGACTTTTGATTTAGGCTCAGGTCATGATCTTAGGGTCGTGGGATCGAGCCTCAAGTAGAGCCCTGAGTAGGGCTCCTCATTGGGCATAGCCTGCCTCAGATTCTCTCTCTTCCCTTCCCCCCTGCTCTTTCTCTCTCTCTCTCTAAAAAATAACAAATATAAAAAGTTTAGTCATTCTAGTAGGTATGCAGTTGGCTGTATCTAACTGATTTTAACTTGTTTTTCCCTAATGATTACTGATAGTGATAAGCTTTTCATATGTTTATTTCCTACTTTTATATATTCTGTGGTGAGGTATCCATAAAATTACTAGTCCATTTTAAAGAAATCAGATTGTCTTCTTATTATTGAAGTGTAAGAGTTCTTTATATATTCTCTTATAACTCCTCGATCAGATATATGTTTTGTAAATATTTTCTCCTAGACTATGCTTTGCCTTTTATTCTTTAACAGTATCTTTTAGAGAAAAATTGTTTTTGTTTTTGTTTTTTTTTTAAGAGAGAGAGAGTGTGGGGGAGATGTAGAGGGGGAGAGAGAGAATCTTAAGCAGGCTCCATGCCCAGCTGGGAGCTGATGTGGGACTCAATCCCAGAACCCCGAGATCCTGACCTGAGCTGAAGGCAGATGCTTAATTGACTGAGCCACCCAGGCACCCAAGAAAAATAGTTTTTAATTTTGATGAAGCATTATCAATTTTTAATTGTTTGAGCCTTTTTTTAAAAGATTTTATTTATTTATTTATTTATCTATTTATTATTATTATTATTTTTTAAAGATTTTATTTATTTAGGGGCACCTGGGTGGTTCAGTCGGTTAAGCATTGGCCTTCAGCTTAGGCAATGATCCCAGGGTCCTGGGATTGAGCTCCACATCAGGCTGCCTGCTCAGCAGGGAGCCTGCTTCTCCCTCTCTCTCTCTGCCCCTCTCTGCTGCTCATGCTCTCTTGCACTCACACTCTCTCCCTCTCTCAAATAAATAAAATCTTTTAAAAAATAAAAATAAATATAAATATTTTAAAAAATTAAGATGTTATTTATTTGAGAGAGACTGAATGAGAGAGAGAGAAGGAGCAGGGGGAGGGGGAGAGGGAGAAGCAGACTCCTTGCTGAGCAGGGAGCCCAGCATGGGGTTCAAACTCATGACTCCATGATCAAATGTCACATGCTCTACTGACTGAGCCAGCCAGATGTCCCTTACCTTCTTGGATATATACTCATAAGCAGAATTGCTGGATCATATGGTGTTCTACTTTAAATTTTTGAAGGACATTCCATATTGTTTTCTATCATGGCTGCACCAATTTTCATTCCCACCAACAGAGGCCAGGGGTTCCTTTTTCTCCATAGTCTCGCCAACACTTATTTCTTGTCTTTTTTTTTTTTAATTTTATTTATTTGTTTATTTGACAGAGAGAGACACAGCGAGAGAGGGAACATGAGCAGGGGGAGTGGGAGAAGCAGATCTATCACAGAGCAGGGAGCCCTAGCGGGGCCCAATCCCAAGACCCTGGGATCATGACCTGAGCCAAAGGCAGACGCTTAATGACTGAGCCACCCAGGCGCCCCTTGTCTTTTTAATAACAGCCATTCTAACACGTATGAGGTAATATCTCATCATGCATTTCCTTGTCGATTAGTGATGTCAAGCATCTTTTCACGTGTATATTGGCCATCTGTATGTCTTTTTTGGAAAAAAAGTTCGGTTCCTCTGTCCATTTTTTAATTTTTGGGTATTGTTTTATTTTGGTTTGTTTTGTTTTGTTGCTGTTGAGTCATATGATATTTTAAAAACTGTTTTGGATATTAATCCCTTATCAGATATATGTTTAGCAAATATTTTCTTCCATTTGATAGGTTGCCTTTCTGGGAAGGTTTGTTGTTTGTTCGTTTGTTTTTTAGGATACTATTTTTAAGTAATCTCTACACCCAATGTGGGGCTTGAACTCACAACCCTGAGATCAAGAGTCCCACGCTCTACTGACTGAGCCAGCCAGGGGCCCCTGGGAAAGTTTTTACTGCAGATTCAATTTCTTTTAGACATGTAGAAATATTTGCTTTATCTATTTATTTTTGAGTGAGCTTTGGTAGGCTTGCCTTTCAAGGAATTTTTTCATTTTATCTAAGTTGTTGAATTTGTTGACATAAAGTTGTTCATAGTATTTACTAATTATCCTTCTAATGTCTGTAACATCTGTAGTGATGTCTGCTTTGATTCCTGATTTTGGTAACTTGTGTCTTTTCCTTTTTTCTCAGTTAGTCTGGAGCTGGAGGTTTGTCAATTTTATTGATCTTTTCCCAGAAACAGCTCATGATTTTATTAATTGCTATAATTATTTTTTATTTTTAAATTTTATTGATTTTTTTCAGTCTTCATCATTTCCTTTCTTCTGCTTACTTTAGTTTTAATTTACTTTTCCTTTTTTCTAGTTCCTATAGTGGACACTAAACCTTTGATTTTTTAATAGCTTTTTTTTTTTTAAGATTTTATTTATTTATTTGTCAGAGAGAGAGAGAGAGAGCACAAGCAGGGGGAATGGCAGGCAGAAGGAGAAACAGGATCCCTGCCAAGCAAGGACCCCCAAAGCAGGACTCAATCCCAGTACCCTGGGATCATGACCTGAGCTGAAGGCAGACGGTCAACTGACTGAGCCACCCAGCCACTCATACTTTTTTTCTATATAAGCATTTAAAGCTACATATTTCCTTCTAAGAAATACTTTAACTGTATTCCACAAATTTTGATATATAATTTTTTGCGTTTATGTATTTTTAAATTTATCTAAATGTTATTAAATAGAATATCATTCTATTTCTCTTTTTTGCAAAGCATCATGTTTTTAAGGTTGTTCCTGTTGATGTTTGTTGAGGGTTGAATTGTGTCCCCTAAAAAGATATGTTGAAGTCCTAACCCCTACTACCTGTGAATGTGACCTTAATTAGAAATAGGGTCTTTGCAGATGTAATCAAGCTAATATGAAGTCATAACCAATTAATGATGGAACCTAATCCAATATAATTTGTATACTTACAAGAAGAGAAAACAGAGACAAAGAGGGAAGACAGGCATATGAAGACAGACGCAGAGGGGCACCTGGGTGGCTCAGTTGGTTAAACGTCTGACTCCTGGTCTCAGCTCAGGTCTTGATCTCAGGGTCATGAATTCAGGCCCTGCATTGGACTCCACTTTGGGTGTGGAGCCCACTTTAACAAAATGAAGAAGAAAAAGAAGACGACAGAGGCAGACATTGGAATTATGATGTCACAAGCCAAGGAACACCTAATACTACCAGAAGGTGAAAGAGGCAAAGAAGGATCCTTTCCCCTAGACTCTTTGGAGAAAGTGTGGCCCTGTTAATACCTTTATTTTTGATTTCTTGCCTCCTGACTGTCAGAGACTAAATCTCTTTGTTTTAAGCCATTCTGTTTGTGGTAATTTATTATGGTGGCTCTAGGAAACTAATACACTGTTAGATCTAATTCATTGTGTCTAACTGCCATAGAATTTTCCATGGTGTAACCTGCACCACATTTCACCTATTTACTTTCCCCACTATGGACGTCCAGGTTTCTTCCAACTCCCCATCACCATAAATAATACTATAGTGAATATATTCATACATGTTCCTGTATACACCTGTGTGGGAATTTCTTGGGAATATACATACAAGAGTGGAATTTTGGGTCATAGACATATGTTTTATTTGCGTAAGTAATGACAGATTGTGCTCCACAATAGCTGCAGTGCAGGAGGGGGTTTCTATATTTTTCTATCCCTTCACATTTATATACTTGACATTATGTAGATTTCTAACTTTTGGCAGCCTAATAGGTGTAAAAAGATACTTTATTGTTGTTTAAAATTACATTTCTTTTTTTTTAAAGATTTTATTTATTTATTTGAGAGAGAGAGAATGAGAGATAGAGAGCACAAGAGGAAAGAGGGTCAGAGGGAGAAGCAGACTCCCTGCTGAGCAGGGAGCCCGATGTGGGACTCGATCCCGGGACTCCAGGATCATGACCTGAGTTGAAGGCAGTCGCTTAACCGCCTGAGCCACCCAGGTGCCCTAAAATTACATTTCTAATCACTAATGATTTTAAGCATTTCTTCCTATGCATGCTTTACATAAGTTTTTTGGTTTTTTATTCTTTAAATTGGCTGTTCATACCATTCTTCTATGGATATGCTTTTTTTTCCTACATGGTCATGACATTTTTCTTGTTGATTTGAGGGTATTATTGAAATTCTGAATGTTAATCTCTTGGTAGATTTTGACTGTGTAAATATCTGCTTTTATTCTGTTAGCTACCTATTAACTTTGTCCATGATGCCTTTTCTTGAACAAAAATCCTTAAATTTTATGTAATAACATACATAGATATTTTTCCTTCTTGGTTTATAGTTTAAAATTATATCTAAAAATCCCTTCCTGGCTATCATTATCTTACATCTCCATTAAAATTATAAATTAAATATTAATAGTGTAATCTTTTATATTTGGTCTTTAATCTAGAATTTCCCTTTAAATGTGGTATTGGTTAGGGGGTCCATGAGGGATGTGACTGAAGCATTCCAGATTTACAGCTTCTTAATTCTGTCACCAATAGGGCAAGGGATTCTTTTTTCTAGATCCAATTTGAAAAATTGTAGAGAAAGACTGATTGACTAGCTTGAGTCACATACCCATTATTATGGCCTAATTAGCAAGATGCCTTACCAAGTGCTGGGCAGACAAACAATAGTCACTACAGAAGTGATAAGATAGGGGCGCCTGGGTGGCTCAGTTGGTTAAGTGGCTGATTCTTGATTTTGGCTCAGATCATGATCTCAGGGTCCTAGGATCTGGCCCCACGAAAGGCTCGAGGATCCATGCTCTGTGCTCAGTGGGGAGTCTGCTTGAGGATTCTCTCTCTCTCCCTCTGCCCCTCCCCCTGCTCACGCTCTCTCGCTCTCTAAAATAAATAAATAAATCTTAAAAAAAAGTGATAAGATAAATATACCTATTAATTAGAATTTAAAGTTAAAAGTTCCTAAGACTTCAGATGTAAGAACAATTGCACCCTATTAGGGGAACCAGGTAATTTTTCATGACAGAAATGACATTTTCTTTTTTTCTTTAAGATTTTATTTATTTAGGGAGCCTGGGTGGCTCAGTTGGTTAAGCAACTGCCTTCGGCTCAGGTCATGATCCTGGAGTCCCGGGATCGAGTCCCACATCGGGCTCCCTGCTCAGCGGGGAGTCTGCTTCTCCCTCTGACTCCCCCCTCTCGTGCTTTCTCTCTATCTCATTCTCTCTCTCAAACAAATCTTTTTTTAAGATTTTATTTATTTATTAGAGAGAGAGCAAGCACAAAGGGGGGAAAGGGGCAGAGGGAGAAGGAGAAGGAGAAGCAGACTCCCCGCTGAGCAGAAAGCCTGACACAGGGCTTAATCCCAGGACCCCGGGATCAGGACCTGAGCCAAAGGCAGATGCTCAACCAACTAAGCCAGGCAGGCGCCCCCAGAAATGACATTTTCAATAGACTAAGTATGGGTAAGATTTAGACACATAAGAAATTACATGTGTAGTGACTTTCCAGTAGAGAAAAAAGCATAATAAAGATTCAAGGGCAGGAAATTAAGATTGTGTCCGAATTGGACAAATGTGCCAAATTTCTCTGGACCATTGGACACAAAAAATTTTAATGTGTTCTGACACTCAGGAAAGGTATTTGTAGAGGACAAATTGCCCAATGGCATTTACCCCAACCCTTCATCTTTGCTAACAGAACCCTGATTTGGAATAATAGCAATGGATCTTGATTGATGTAAGTCTGCAGTGGCAATTCAGTTCCCCTTTGCCTGATATTCACTTTCCTAGACTCCCTTGAACTAGAGGTAGCCACGTGACTCCGTTCTGGCCAACAAAACTCAAGTGGATTTTGCATTTTGGGTCCTTCTCTGTCCATTCTCTTCTATTTGGTATCTTGTGTCCAAATGGGAAAGGACAGGAAAATTGCACATGCAAACCCAGAGTCCTGACATCATCAGAACCTGGTTCAGCTTCATGGGACTAGTCATATGGGCCTCAGCACTTAGAGTAATCTTACACTTGGTTTAACACTTTGCTGTCGCTGTCCTAAAATTAGGAATAATTTTTAAGAAGGACCTTGCATTACCATTTTGCATCGGGCCTCATAAATTACATAGCAAGTCCTGATTAGAGTGGCAGGCAATATAAATTCTGGAATCTTCTATTTCCAAACTTCTTGCTAACAATAAGTATTCTTCTGGGTGGGCACACTGTTTTGGGGTTTTCTGTTACTTGTAGCTAAATATATTCTAATACAATACATAAACTTGAGACTTGAGATAAGATTAACCTATAACAAGGTTTCCTATAAAGTCACTGGATTCTCTGGGGTGCCTGGCTGGCTCAGTCGGTAGAGCATGCCACTCTTGATCTCCTGGTTGTGAGTTTGAGCGCCACGTTGGGGGTAGCACTTACTTTTAAAAAATTTTGTTTTTCTTTACTGCCCCACCCCCCAATTTTTTTTAAAGAAAAGAAATCACTGGATTCTCATCTCAGATAGATAAAGACTAAAATTATGTAAAGAGCATGAATTTTGGTTTCAGACAGCTCTACAACTTGAGCATTTTGCTTTAAGCCTCTGAACATCAGTTTTCTTTTACTTAAAATGGGAATAGCTAACTTTAATCAGAATTGCAGGATTAAATGAGTTAACGTATAAAGCATACAGCTTAATAGCTGATATTTAATAGATGTTCCAGAAATGTTTGTTCAGTCGTTCTTAATTCTACACCTTGCAATAAGCCCACCTGATAAAAGGAGAGAAGCATAAGAATTCCATGCAGACCAAAGTCCTTGCTTGGGCAAATTACCTTCAGATCTCAGTAAATAATAATAATAATAAAAAACAAATAAACATATAAGAGATTAATAAGTAGATAACGTTGTTTAAATTGAAGAATTAAAAGACTATGAAGAGTGAAATACAATTTTTACTTATTAAGAATTACCATTTTGGTATAGACATTGGCAAAAATGAGCTTTATCCACATTCATTTTCTCCCATTGTAAATAATATTTGTTTGGAGAAGGATCCATCATTTATTCTGCTCACGACTCTCCTTTTGGGCAGTGCTTGGCAAGGCAGCTTCAACTCTGCTTTGTGCATCAGCTGGGGTGGCTTGACTGGGGCTGTAGGAATGCTTTTCAAGATGGCTCATCCACACAGCTGGCAGGTTAAGTGCTGACGCTCAGCTCAGGTTTCTGTTGTAGATGGGGACTGGGGGCCTAGGTTCTTCCCCATATGGGCCTTTCCACAGACTGCTGGGGATTTCTCACAGCCTATAACTGGACTGTCAGAGCAAGCATTCCAGAACAGCAGAAAGGTGTATTGCTTTTTATGACCTAGCTTTAGCAGTCATATAACATCCACCTGAAAACCATAAGTACACCCAGATTCAAGGGGAGAAGATATAGCCTCACCTCTCCAGGAGAGAGTGGCAAAGTCACAGTGTAAGAAGAATATGAGAAATGGAAGTTACTCCATTTTTGGCAAATACTGTCTGCCACAGAATACCAACAATTTGGGCCAAAACATGAAGTGGTTGGTAAAGCTGAAATTGGAAGGCCCTGGGCTGTATGGAATTGATGCGGTGATTCAGAAGTCCTTTTATTCTATATAAAATGGAGGTGGGTGGGGTGCTTCAGTGATAGGATCAAGTCTGGCTTCTCAAGACTGGGTGGCATTTTCCTCAAACATCACTATGTGGGTATTAGCAACTTGGCCAGATTCCAAATCTAGTAATAACATACTGTTTCTTTGAATTCGCTACGATCCCCAGGGGATGGAGTATTCTTTTTGTTTCCTGTCCTTCTCCATTGTATGATGGAAGCTGGGCTACTTATCAAGGCACTGCCGCCCTCTTCACCAAAGAGAGATGTCCTTACGCCTCTTCTGAAAGAAATGCTGAAGAAATAAAAATGTTAACATTAATTATTTAATCAACAGGGCGCCTGGGTGGCTCAGTTGGTTAAGCAACTGCCTTCGGCTCAGGTCATGATCCTGGAGTCCCGGGATGGAGTCCCGCATCGGGCTCCCTGCTCAGCAGGGAGTCTGCTTCTCCCTCTGACCCTCTTCCCTCTCATGCTCTCTATCTCTCATTCTCTCTCTCTCAAATAAATAAATAAAATCTTTTAAAAAAATTATTTAGTCAACAGATTGCTAAGTGTACAAGATGCAATATCTCATTTAATTGTCAAAACTTCTCTAAGAACTAGACACTATTACTGTTGTTATTTCATAGTTACGGGAAGTGCACTTTAGAGAGATGAGGTAATTGGCAAGGTTAGGGAGTATCAGAATAGGAACTCCTAACTCTACTATACTATTTGTTTAAATACATACTTTTGGGGTGCCTGGGGGGCTCAGTCAGTTAAGCATCTGCTTTCAGCTCAGGTCATGTTCCCAGAATCCTGGGATCAAGCCCTGCATCGGGCTCCCTGCTCAATGGGGAGACTGCTTCTCCCTCTCCCTCTGCCCCTCCCCCTGCTTGTACTCTCTCTCTCTCTCTCTCTCGCTCTCACGCTCTCTGACAAGTAAATAAAATCTTAAAAAATATATTTAAAAAAATGATCAAGAAAATACCTTGATGACTCTGCAAGGAGCAGTTCTGTGGAAGGCTGAGTGGAATTGAGAGAATAGGAAATGAGGAAGTAGAAATGGCCCCTAGAGGCCACACTCTCAAGAAGGGTCATGAAAGTGATCAGAGAAATGGGTGTAGATGGAGGGAAATGTGGAGTCAAGGAAGACATTATTCAAGACAGTTACTTAAGCATGTTTGGCTGGGCTTATTCTTACTGGATTTAAGGAGCATGAATGAGATTGGAACAAAAATAGAGGAGCACATTTTTTTTTAAAGAAAAGATTTCATTTATTTAGTTTAAATCATCATATGCTTCCATGTGAAATGTGTGGGTTCTTTCGGTTTTGCAGAGAGTACTGTAGAAAATGCCCTTCCAAATATTTTACCAGCTAAGGGCTCCTACAGTGTGTAGTATATTGTAATGGTTAATACATCTCATTCATTCTTTTATTCATCTTCCATTAAATAAATATTTATTAAGATACTCCTTTGTGAAAGGCACTAATCTAGGCACTGAGGATAGAATAAAGACCAAAAAAGTCCGGGCTCTCGTGGAGCTTGTATTCTAGAAGGCAGAAACATAACCTACAAGTAAACAAATATGTAGTATGGCTGGTAGAAGTAAGTGCTATTAAAAAAAAAAAAATGAGGCAGAAGCTAGAGAGTGATGACATAAATGGTACCATTTTATTTATTTATTTTTAAAAGATTTTCTTTTTTAAGTAATCTCTGCACCCAATGTGGGGCTCAAACCCACAACCTTGAGATCAACAGTCCCATGCTCCACCAACTGAGCCAGTCAGGTGCCCTGAAATGGTATTTTTTTTTTTAAGATTTTATTTATTTTATTTATTTGACAGAGAGAGAGAGAAGGAGCACAAGTAGGCAAAGCAGCAAGCAGAGGAAGAGGGAGAAGCAGGCTCCCCACTGAGGAAGGAGCCCGATGAGGGGTTTGATCCCAGGGCCCTGGGATCATGACCTGAGCTAAAGGCTGATGCTTAACCAATGGAGCCACCCAGGCACCCCAAGAAATGGTACTTTTTTAGATGGAGTGATTACTTGGGAAAGGCATCTTAGAAGGTGACATTGCAAAGTACTAAATGAAATGAGTGAGAGGTTATGGGAAAACAAAACTCTTCCTCCTGTTGTGTGTCTCCTTTACTCTCATAATACTGTAACACACTTCTGATAACAGATGTGTGGGTTTTCCACACATGCAATTCTCTGCAACACCAGCTGGGGGTTCTACAATTCAAATCATTTCTGACACTAATCTATGTTAGGCAGACTCCACAGAGTAGTTGATTCCATGTCTTGGCTCAGTCCCACGAGACTGCCCCTCACTTTAAACTCTGATTGCAAGTAGGAGGTTCCCAGGTTACCCACCATTTTTGCCAAGTTGGCTACAAAAGTAGAGGTTCCCATTACCGCCCCCCTTTGGATTAAGTCATTTTCTAGAACAGCTCCGTGGAAGTCAGGGAAACACGTATGTTTACCACTTTATTAAATAATAAAGGATATGATAAAGGATATTGATGAACAGTTAAATGAACAGTTACATACAAAGATGTTTGGAAGGGTCCCGAGCACGGGAGCTTATGTCCTCATTAACTTGGGATGCACCACCATCCCAACACATGGATGTGTTCAGCGACCCAGAAGCTCTCCAAACTCCACTTTTGAGCTTTTTATGGAGGCCTCCTCACGTAGGTATGATGGATCCTTAACTCAATCTCCAGTCCCTCTCCCCTTCCCAGAGAATGAGGGGTGGAATGAAAGATCTTTCTGGTGACTAGCTCCCATCCTGAAGCTATTCAGAAGCCCACCAAAAGTTACCTGGTTAAAACAAAAGACACTCCAGGGGTGCCTGGCTGGCTTAGTTGGTAGAGTATCCGACTCTTGATCTCAGTGTTGTAAGTTCGAGCCCCACGCTGGATGTAGAGATTACTTAAAAATAAAATCTTAAAAAAAAAAACACAAAACACTCCTATTACCCAGGAAATACCATGTTTTCTAAACCTCTGTCTCAGGAACCCAGAGTCAAAGACCAAATATTAGAACAAAAGATACTGCTAGCACTCTTATCACTTAGGAAAATACAAGGGTTTTAGGAGTTCTGTGCTGGGAACCGAGGACAGAAACCAATATATATTTATGGTTTTTTCTTTCTTTTTTTCTCTAGCTTTATGCCATTGTTCAAGTTTAAGGTGTATAACGTGATAATGTGTTATACATATGTACTGTGAAGTGAGCACCACCGAAAGGTTGGTTAACGTGTTCATCATCTCACACAGTTATCTTTTGTGTGTGTATGATGAGAATTTTTAAGATGTACTCACTTAGCAATTTTCAAGTATACAATACAGTATTAAGTAGAATCACCTTGCTATATATTACACCTCTAGAACATATTCATCTTATAGCTAGAAGTTTGTACCCTTTGACCACCCTCAACCATCCTTCTCCCTTTGCCCCCTGCCACCAATCTACTCTGTTTCCATGAGTTTAGTTTGTTGGGGTTTTTTTTCTTTTTACATTCCACATATAAATCCGATGATAGAATATTTGTCTTTCTTTGTTTGACTTATTTCATTTAGCATAATGGCCTCAAGGTCCATCTGTGTTGTCACAAATCACAGGATTTCCTTTTTAGTGGCTGAATAATATTCCATTTTATTTATACAGTTGACCCTTAAATAACACGGGTTTGAACTGCACAGCTTCACTTATTTTCATTTGGATTCTTTCTTTTTTTAAAGATTTTATTTGACAGAGAGACAGAGAGCGAGCACAAGCAGGGGGAGCGGCAGGCAGAGGGAGAGGGAGAAGCAGGCTCCCCGCCGAGCAGGGAGCTTGACATGGGGCTCGAACCCAGGACCCTGGGATCATGACCTGAGCCGAAGGCAGACACTTAACCAACTGAGCTACCCACGCGCCCCTGGATTCTTTTTTTTTTTTTTTTTTTAAAGACTGGAGAGCAAAAGCCATGAGGCATTTATTTACAACTGCCTCCAATAGGACCAAATTATAGGTGACTGGCATAGAGGTCAGGCCTGCTGCCCTCTGGGCACATGGGGAGGCCACAGAAGCTGTCAGTAACCCCTGGTTGATTCCATATCTTGGCTGGAGGAAATAATACTGCAGTGAGCACAGGGGTGCATATATATCTTTTCAAGTTAGTATTATCGCTTCCTTTTGATAAATACCCAGAAATGGGAATTGCTGTATCATATGGTAGTTCTATTTATTCCTCGTAAGAAGGAAAGCCACTGAAGGATTTTGAGCAGAAGAGTGATGTTACCTACGTAAGTTTTAAAAGGATCTTACTAGCTGCTATGTTCAAACTAAAGGGGGCGATGATGTTATATAAGGAAACTAGTTAGAAGTCTATTTCAATAATCTGGATGAGAGATGATAGTGACCTGAGCTGGAAATGGAAGAATTGGACAGAAATATTCCTTCCTAAGGTATAACTCAAAGATTTGCTGATGAATTGGATACAGTCTGGGAACCAAAGAGAAGAGAAAAGAATTTTTCTTTAACCTTATAAAATTTTCAGAGTGACTTTGTTTTCTTCATAAATATTACTTTTAACTGTTGAGCGGGTTATTCAGCCATTAGAATTAAAGCAATGTAGTCAAACTTATTACGTAGGTACTAGCACAATCCAAGTCAATTGGGTTTCTACTCCTGAGCTCCTGAAATTATGTTTGCATTTACTGTTTATAAAGCCAAAGAGTTGGGGCACCTGCGTGGCTAGGCCGGTTGAGTGTCCAGCTCTTGGTTTTGGCTCAGGTTGTGATCTCACCAGTTATGATATAGACAGAGCTCCACATTGGACTCGGTGCTTGGCAGGGAGTCTGCTTGAAGATTCTCTCCCTCTGCCCCTCCACCCAATTGTGTGCGTGCTCTCTCTCTCCCTCAAATAAATAAATAATCTTTTTTAAAAAAGCCAAAAGGCTTTTTTCATTAATAAGCACAAGGATTCACTAAGGAATATGCTATCTGTTCTACAAACTGTACTGAATTATTGGCCTTTGAGAGAAATGTTCAAATCAGTCTAAATAAAGTGGTTAAACTAAATTTATTTTTTTATTAAATTAATTTTCATATTGCTGCTATGTTAAGTTGACCTCGTTTGGGGCAAAACCAGATTTTCCCATCTTTTCCATTTTTTCTTAGAAATTATTCCTGGAAGGATTAAATATAGCTGCTTTGAAAAGTTGAATTTGAGCAGATTCTGAGTGAAAGTTTCTGATCAATCTTTTTTTTAAAGATATTAGCACATTAGGGGTTCCTGGCTGGCTCAGTTGGCAGAGCGTGTGGCTCTTGATCTTGGGGTCGTGAGTTCAAGCCCCATGTTGGGCATAGAGCCTACTTAAAAAAAAGAAAAAAGAAAAAAAATGTTAGCACATTGTAAGCACAATGTGAACTACATAGGTTACTAGTTTTTACCTATATGCCCCAATTTCTAATATTTGATCTTTTGGATAGACATCTACAGAAAATGTATCATACACAACTTTGCTTTCTTTACAGAAGATTGGTACACATAATTTAACATTTTCTTGATGTCTCTGGATCTGCATCATTAACACCTATTATTAGTATAAATTGTTATATATTATGGCTATGCTGTGTTCAAAATCTCTTGACATATACAGGTTAGTCTTTTTGCTTCCTGATTAAATTGTCCTTCTGGCAGAGATTGCTAGTTGCCTACCAAATCTATTGTCTCCTTTCTCATGAACAGAATTCCAAATTTTAGCCACTCAGATAAAACACTTCTATTTCTTAACTTTCCTTATATCTAGATCTGAACAGGCAAATAATTCCCTGCCAATAAGATGTAAGTAGGAGTGTTGTATGGAATTTCTGGAAAGCTCCTTAATATGGGAGGATGTGTCCTTCTTTTCTTCTACCTTTTTACTATTGGATATGATAATGAAAGGACTTGTGTCTATCTTGGACCCGGAGGGGATCTTGAGACTAGCAACCATGAGCTAAAGATGGCAAAGTGGAAAAATGGGAACTTGGGTCTCTCAATGAGCACTGAGAAATGTCTTCTTCATATATCACACCTACACCTCCAGTGATTTAATCTTAATTTAGTCTTTGTCTCCAGAGTCACATTCTTTCTGGTGTTGATTTCTTCTCTCATTTTGCTGATTAGTGTGGGCATTGGTTTCTTATGTAGCACAATCGAATACAGTCAGGAAGCTATCCACAGATTAAAATAAAAAGCAAGATATTTATAACCAGAAATGAAGGAACATTTCTTTTAACCAAAATTCTTCTTGAAATCCTTGTAGTTTGAAAGGTTGGCCTATTAGGAATGGTGGTTGACAAAGAAAACTAGCTGTTAGGTTAAAATGACAACTGGAGCGGTGGCGTTGAATTCGAGGTTGTAAGTTCAAGCCCCACGTTAGGTGTAGAGATTACTTAAAAAAAATAAAATCTTAAAAAAAAAAATGGCAAAGAATAGCAACAAAGTAGGAACTGTGAAACGTTGATTTAGAAAGGCAGTTGGGAGTGGGCATTAGGAGGAAGTGATTGCAAATGGTAATTTAGAATAACATTTGGGAGTAGGTGGCTCATGAGACAAGGTGGTATCTGAAAAAAGTGAACTAGCAACTGAGTTATGTTGGATAGGGTATCATAGCAATTTTAATGTTACATTAACTGCTTTTCTCATCAATAATCAAAGCCAGGCATATCCCTTGCTGAGACTTTGGAACATTCATATATATATATGACTGTATATAACTACTCTCATTCTATGAAAATATAATGGTATGAAGTTACTCAAGCAGAGACATAAAATCCATATGTATACATTCATAAATTACAGGGTGCAGAAGACATTGTGGGGAGGGGCATGGTACTTTTTTTTAAAGGCATAATCATGAAGGCAGATAAACTGCCTCTCCCTCTAGATTCTGTAACTAAGATAAAATCTAATGAGTAGGACTTAGAATCCTGCACTTGGGGGCCAGTATGACACTTAATGGAGGAAAATAGGAAGCAGTGTTTAGAATAGGTTATTAAGTTCACCTTTAATTATAGTTAGCCAAGGGTAGGTCAGAGCTACAAAGGTGAATAAACCTGAGAAAATCTGTGGATGAGGTTTTAATTTTTTTAAGTACTATTTTTATTTATATTATATTTATTTATTTAAACTCACTATTGATGGTTATAAATAAATATAACCAGTCTGGCTGGTTCAGTTAGTAAAGCATGTGACTCTTGATCTCGAGGTCGTGGGTTTGAGCCTCACATTGGATGTAGGAATTACTAAAAAACAAATAAATAAATAAACTTTAAAAAAATATGGAAAATAATCAAATCTCCTAGTCTTTCCTATAAAATTTGTGGAAAAGTTTTAAAGTATAATGCCTAGCAGCAGCCTCTTATAACTAGTACCCTCTACCTAATTGTATTAATTATTTTGGAAAGCAATTTGATAACTTTTATTAAAAGCCAAAAACTGTTTTTTTAATAGTCTCACTTTGGAAATATATACAAAGGAATTAATCATAAAATATGGAAGTAATATGCATAAAACTTGGTACACACAAAGCTTGAAGCAACCCAAATGTCTAGTATTATTTGGTCATTCATTTATTCATTAAGCAATTTTTTTTCTAAGCACCAGCTATGTTCCAAGCACTAGGGGTAAAATAGGGAATAAAAGAAAGTTCCTTCCCTCACAGAACTTACATTTCAGAGGAGGAGATAGAAAATAAACAAACAAGGGGTACCTGGGTGGCTCAGTCACTTAAGCATCTGCCTTCAGCTCAGGTCATGATCTCAGGGTCCTGGGATCAAGCCCTGCTTTGGGCTCCCTTCTCAGTGGGGAGTCTCCCTCTGTTGCTCCCCCTGCTTATGCTCACTCACTCTCTCTCAAATAAATAAAATAAAAATCTTAAAAAATGAAAATAAACAAGCATAATACATATACTACACACACACAAACACACACACACACACATAGTATGTCAGATGGAGAAAAATGAAACAGTAAGAGGGTAAGGGGGATAGGGAGTACATAGAAAGATGGCTGTTCTTTGTTTGCTGGGCTTTTTTGCCCCTGAGGGTAGAGAGCTGGCTGTTCTGTATAGGGAGTTGGGAAGGCTTCAGGGATGGTGACATCTGAGACCCGAAGGAAGTGAGGAAACAAGGCTTGAAGCTATGTGGCAGAAGATGTGTCCATCAGAAGGAGCAAGTCTTGAGCCAAGAGCATGCTTGGCATTGTTGAGAAATAGCAAGGAACTCAGTGCAACTGGGGCAGAATGAACTAGAAGGAGAGTAGCAGATTGAAGTCAAAGAGTCAGAGAGGACCAAAGAGTATTCTGAGCACAAAGGTGATATAATGTGATCTAGCTTTTAAAAGGATGGTGCGGGGGCGCCTGGGTGGCTCAGTTGGTTGGGCGACTGCCTTCGGCTCAGGTCATGATCCTGGAGTCCCGGGGTCGAGTCCCGCATCGGGCTCCCTGCTCAGCAGTGAGTCTGCCTCTCCCTCGGATCCTCCCCCCCTCATGCTCTCTCTCTCTATTTCATTCTCTCTCTCAAATAAATAAATAAATAAAATCTTTTAAAAAAATAAAATAAAAGGATGGTGGGGAGAGGGAAGGAAAGCACAGAGACCAGTTAGGGAACTATGGAAATAATCCAGATGAGAAACCACAGTGGGTTGGGTCACGGTGGTAATAATGGGGTGATGAATGTGGCTGGATTCTGGACATACTCTGAAAGTAGATTGAATGTGAGGGATAAGAGAGAGGAATTAAGGAGGACTCCAGACTTTGGGTTGAGTAGCTGCAAGGATGGAGTTGCCTCTCCTCATGCCTTTGGTGTTCTCATCTTGGCTCAGTTTTACATGCTGTGGTGGATTAAAGTTCATCTGGCAGCTGAATACCATGCAGTGAGTGACCTCAGGTGATGCCATGTGAAAGAGAATAATTGACCAGCTGAGACAGGCTCAAATTTCCCATCCACAAAATTGTGGGCTAAAAAACAAAACAAACAAACAAACAAACAAAACCGCTGTTTCAGACACTAAATTTTAGGTTAATCTCTCTTGTTGCAATAGATAACCAGAACAAAGAACCATCCCTTTGCTGATGACCCACATATTGCCCGAACCTCTCACCTGAATTCGACATTCATATTTAATTGCATATCTGACATTTCCACTTGGACGTGTCTTATTTTGGGTTCTCCCAGAAGCAGACTCCGAGACAAGGATTCAAGTGCAAGTAGCTTACTTGGGAGGTGATCTCAAGAAACACCAGCAGAGCAATGGGGAAGTGAGACAGAGAAAGAAAGCAGACAATAATGGGTGTGTTATTAAGCCAGTTATCACTGAAGAAAACTGCTCCATACTGTTGGGAAACTTGGAGAATTCATGTCAAACCTGTACGTCACAGTTTTCACACTCAGAGGGCACGGGAACCGGAACACTTACATGCTAACTTGTTGAGTCATTGGTTGAGGGCGGCTCCTGGGGAAGCTAATTCCCCACTGGTCTGCTTAGCCCTCAGGCAAGGAAATGAAAACCCTGGGGGTGGGGAGCAGATTAAAGTGGGAAAGTTGAGGAAATCTGAGCTGGACTCTGACAGCATTTGCTAGGACATTGACATTTTAATGATTCCAGGACAATTGTTTGTTTTGTTGTCCTTATTGTTTAAAGATTTTATTTTTAAGTAATCTCTACGCCAAATGTGGGGCTCAAATTTACAACCTTGAGATCAAGAGTTGCCTGCTCCACTGGCTGAGTCAGCCAAGCGTCCCTCCGGAACAATTGTTTTGTAGAATGTTCTACACACTGGCTACTGGGGATAGTTCTCCATGGTCTCACATTTCTTCATGGCTTGTGAGCAGAAGCACTAACTGTCCTTTTGCTTTGGATTACCTTTCCAAAGGTATTTGGATAGTGAACAGCTTTGGAAGCTAAAGTCTCCCATCAAGACAGGCTTGTTTGTTCTTACCCAGTGTAATAAAGGTAATATCTCTCTAAGGCAAAAGTCAGGCATGTTAAAAAAACTGGGGCTCCCTAAGCTTAGGATTGCTCTCCCGTAACTCAACACACATTATGTGTGGGTATCACCTAGCTCTTGTATCATCCTGACTGGGGCTTGGGAAACTGGCACAAGAAAATAATGACTCTGATTGCTGTTCCTGCAATCCAACAGTATAAAGCACTATTTCTCATAATAACCTCAGTATATTTACTGGTTTGCTTTATCCTACAACAAAGACAAAATAGTTCCAGAATTACTATTCCATTGATGCCACCAACAACAAATCTAAGTAACTTTCAAAATTTCTTTGTAGTTATTAGACGATGTATTATTAAGGATTATAGTCAGAATACTATGTTCAAAAATAAGTGAAATTTTCGTCAGTGTGGTTATGTACCAATTTGATATGATCAAGTTAATTTGCTTCATTATTTTTGTGTTTTTTTTTAAGATTTTATTTATTTAGGGGTGCCTGGGTGGCTCGTTTTGTTCAGTGTCTGCCTTCGGCTCAGGTCATGATCCTGGGGTCCTGGGATCCAGTCCCGCGTTGGGCTCCTTGTTCAGCTGGGAGCCTGTTTCTCCCTCTCCCTCTGCCTGCTGCGCCCCCTGCTTGCGTTCTTTTATTTATTTATTTATTTATTTATTTATTTATTTATTTATTTATTTATTTATTTATCAGAGAGAGAGCGCGCACAAGCAAGGGACGTGGCAGGCAGGGGGAGAAGCAGCTGCTGAGCAAGAAGCCCAAGGCTGCACTTGATCCCGGGACCCTGGGATCATGACTTGAGCCGAAGGCAGACGCTTAACCGACTGCGCCACCCAGGCTCCATTTCATTATTTTTGCATTAATTTCTTAAAAATAAATAAACCATTTATGTGATTAAAAATTTAAACTTTACAAAGAAAATTTTAAACTTTACAAAAAGGTCTGCTTGGAGAAATCTCATTAGAATCCCTATCCATTCCGGGTGCCTGGGTGGCTCAGTTGGTTAAGCGACTGCTTTCGGCTCAGGTCCTGATCCTGGAGTCCTGGGATCGAGTCCCGCATCGGGCTCCCCGCTCAGCGGGGAGTCTGCTTCTCCCTCTGACCCTCCCCCCTCTCATGTTCTCTCTCATTCTCTCTCTCAAATAAATAAAATAAAAAATATTTGGAAAAAAAAAAGAATCCCTATCCATTCCATTTACTCCCTAGAGGTTAACTGTTATGGACCGAATTGTGTTCCCCCAAAATTTGTGTGTTGAAGATCTAACCCCCAATGTTACTGCTTTAGGAGATAGGGATTTTATTTTGTTTTAAAGATTTTATTTATTTACTTGACAGAGAGAGACACAGAGAGAGAGGGAACACAAGCAGGCGGAGAGGGAGAGGGAGAAGCAGGCTTCCCGCGGAGCAGGGAGCCCGATGTGGGGCT
Organism: Callorhinus ursinus; assembly: GCF_003265705.2. Taxonomy (NCBI): domain Eukaryota; kingdom Metazoa; phylum Chordata; class Mammalia; order Carnivora; family Otariidae; genus Callorhinus; species Callorhinus ursinus. The sequence goes on along the minus strand of NW_027397136.1, from coordinate 2,940,438 downwards.
CCATCCCAGGACCCTGGGATCGTGACTGAAGCCGAAGGCAGACGCTTAACGACTGAGCCACCCAAGCGCCCCGAGATAGGGCTTTTAAAGAGGTAATAAAAGGTAAATGAGAGCATAAGGGTGAGGCCCTTATCAGATAAGACTGGGGTTCTTATACGAAGAAAATGAGACATCAGAGCACCCTCTTTCTCCCTATGCACATGCAGAGGGAAAAGGCCATGTGAGGACACAGAGAGGAAGCAGCCATTTGCAAACCAGGAAGAGATGCCAACAGAGTTGATGTATCAACAGAGACCAAATTTTCTGACCTTGATCTTGAACTTTTAACCTCTAGAACTGTGAGAATATACATTTCTGTTGTTTATGCCACCCAGGCTGTGGTATTTTGTGATAGCCCTAGCAGATTTATACAGTAACTATTAATTAGGATTTGATTTATTCTTCTTTGTTTCTTTTTTTTTAGAGATGGGGGAGGGGCAGAAGGCGAGAGAGAGAGAGAGAGAGAGAGAGAGAGAGAGAGAGAATCTTAAGCAGCTCCACACCCAGCACAGAGCCCGAGGTAGGGCTCTATCTCACAACCCCAAGATCACGACCTGACCTGAAATCAAGAGTTGGATGCTGAACCAACAGAGCCACTCAGGTGCCCTTCTTCTTTGTTTTTCTGTTTTTGGGTTTTTTTTTTTTGAGAAAATAAGCAAATATTTACAGTTTCTTATACAAAAAGTAGCATATTATATACTCTTTTGCACTTAACAATATACCTATAAATCACTCTATATCAGTATGTAGAAATCATTCTTTTTTACAATTCCATTTCTTTATTGTATGTGTTAAGCATAGTTTATCCAACTGTATATGCAATATTTTACTACTACAAAATGCCTGAATGAATTACCTCATATATATGTTGTTTAATGTTTGTGGAAGTGCCTGTTTAGGGTAAATACCTAGGAAATGGATAGCTGAATCAAAGGGTACATGTATATGTATTTTTGTTAGATAATGCCTAATAATCCTTTAGAGGGGTTGCACTATTCTATATTCTCTCTGGCAATGCATGAGAGTGACTTTTTCTTTACTGCCTCACCAACAGTGTTGTCAAACTTGAATTTTTGCCAATCTAATAATGAGAGATGATATTTCATTGTATTTTAATTTACTTTTTTTATCATAAGTGGAGTTGAATCTTTTGTCATATTTTTATGGGTCATGTGTATATCTTTTTCTCTGGTTATCTTTTTTAAAGTTACATTTTCTAAAAAAATAAAAGGAAAAAAATTACATTTCTTATCCAGGATATAGCATATGCTTGATTTTTGTATATTTATTTTCTATCTAGATACATTACTAAATTATTTTATTAAGTCTAGTGGTTAGTCTATCAATTCTTTTATGTAAAAAACTCTAAAGGTGACAATCATCATTTAATAATATTTTTGTCTCTTCCTCTTTGATCCTTATAAATTTCTGTTCTTGTGTTATTATGCTAGTTAGGACAATGATATGATGTTGAATGGAAGAGACAATAGTGGCTTTGTTTTATTCCTTATTTTAAAGAGAATGATTTTAATGGTTTTCCACTAAAGGTAATGTTTGCTATAAACATTTTTATTTACTTTTAATTATTATTTTTTACTATAAGCATTTTTAAAAACAGTTGTTTTTTTTTCTAAGTGGAACCCAGCGTGGGGCTTGAACTCACAACCTGATGAGTTGGATGTTTAACTAACTGAGCCGCTCAGGCACCCCAAAAATAGCTTTCCATTAGATTAAATTTCTCCTCCATAATTGTTTTGCTAAGAAGTTTTGTTTTTGTTTTTGTTTTCATTTTTGACTGGCCATGGTTTGATATTGTCCAGTGAAATGACTTGGCCTCAGAAAGCTGCCACTTCCCGTAGTTCCAGCCCTCCACCGTGGTCCCCTCTGAGCAGGTGAATTCTTCTGCTGAAACTTGCATACTGTAAGGAGACAGTGTCGCCAACAGCCAGGGAAGTCAAAGATCCTAATCTATCCAGGGACAAGGTGAACGGGCAGGCTCCAGTATACTGGTTCCAAAATGTCACTTTGTTTTTTTGTTTTGGTTTTTGTTTTTTAAAGATTTTATTTATTTGAAGAGAGAGAGAGACAGTGAGAGCAGGAACACAAGCAGGGGGAGTGGGGGAGGGAGAAGCAGGCTTCCCTCAGATCACAGAGCCCGATGCGGGGCTCGATCCCAGTACTCTGGGATCATGACTTGAGCCAAAGGCAGATGCTTAAGGACTGAGCCACCCAGGTGTCCCCCAAAATGTCATTTTGTAGTCATGTGATAAAGTAGCAATTATAGGCATTGAGGCCAGTGTGCTTGGTAGAAAGACACAAGATGCAATAGTCTGGAAATGCCCTTATATTCTCATATTCTGTTCCGTGTCTGCCTTAGGTTGCACTATGTGGCTTCACAGCCTTCCCCTGCCATTGCTGCAGGAGACAGACTTGTGTCTGTCCTCATTGACCTCGCAGTAAGTCTGAACATGCTGCTTTGCAGGAAATGTATGAGGTACCTGCAGCCCCGACTGCCCCATAATCTGATGGTTTTATCTTCAGATGTCTGTAGTGTATGTGGTTCTTGGGGGACCCAGCAACTGGTAAGTGACCAGGTTCCTAGAGACAGAGGCTCTCTCTGTACATGGGTCCCAACATCCCACGAGGCAGAGTGTTGTCCTGAGAGCCAGGGCACAGCTGTGACACGTCCAGACTCACAGCCAATGCAGTGACCACCAGGGCGTGGCCAAGGAACTTCGGCCTTGGTTGTGAGGGACCATGCAAGTGCCACATGATGATCGTCCTTCCAGGACAGACACTGAAGAACTGGCTTGATTTGTGAATACAGGCTACCTTACTGATTTCTCATTCCTGTCCTCTGAACCTTTCACCACATTTCCAGTTTTCCTGTCTTATCTTTTCCTGTGGAGATACACAGGTCTGAGTTCAGAGCAGAAACAACAGAGACAGTGTCCACGGGGGCTGGGCTATACTCCTGACAAGCTTTAGTTCAAATCCTCTCTTCTGTAATTCTACTGGGCCTGCTGTATTTAAAAATGCTATGTCTGAGTTTGCTTTGCAGTTTCCTCATCACTGCACAGAATCTACACAAAACCTTCTGAGAAAGCTTTTCAGGTGGTACCTGAGGAGCAGCATCCCTGTGGCTGTTGGAAGTTGTGTCCCCTCAGACCAATGGGATTGATTTTCTTGGGGTGTCTGGCTGGCTCATTTGGGAGAGCATGCGACTCTTGATCTCAGGATTGTGAGTCTGGGTGTAGAGATTACTTAAAAATAAGAAAACCTTTTTTAAAAAATAGGATTTTCTTGGTGAACTTCTGTATTCAATGCCTTGTAATGTTTATCCTTTGGAAAATAGTTCAGGCAGCCACTTGCTAATCTCTGTGATTACAGCAGGCTGGCCGGGCATGGAGCTGAGGCCGGTGGGGCGAAGAGTGGAGGGCATCCACAGCTACCACACTCCAAGCCTCCTGTGCCTCTGCCCCTAGCAGTGAGGTGCATCGCTAGGACAGGACCTGTCTTGCTAGAATTTTGGATTTTATCAAATATTTTTTGTGTATCTATTGATATACTTTTTTTCTTTAATACCTTAATGTGGTAAATTACATTGATTTTCTAGTATTAAATTACATTTGTATGCCTGGGTAAACCCAACCTTGTTATAACACACTATCTTTTAAATATATTGTTGTACTTGGTTTGCTACTTATTATTTTTGTAACTTTCTTCCATGAGTATTGTTTTATAATTTAATGTTCTTGTCTGGTTTTGGTATTAATATTTTATTAACTTCAGTAAATGAGTTGGACTGGGGCATTTTCTAACTCTATTTTTTATAAATTTTCTGGAAGAGTTAAAAATAAGTTTAAAATTATTTGTTCCTTAAATATTTTGTAGAACTGATATGTATAAACTTCTGGACTTTTTTTTTTTAATGAGAGAGTTTTTACTACCAATCTGTTATAAAAATATTCAGGCTTACTATCTCTTCTTCAATCAGTTTTGGAAAGTTATAAAGTATGTGTATTTAGATATCTCCACATGTTCACTAATTTCTTTGATTACCATATTCCTGTCTTTCAGAAATTTTTCTAGGATTTTTTTTTTCTGAAGTGTCATTTATATTTTCCTTTGGCAAAGATCAATTGGTAATAAACTCTGTGCTTTTGTTTATGTGAAATGTCTTTATTTTGTCCTTGGTCTTATAAAATAGTGTTACTGGGTACATAATTCCAAGATGACAGTTATTTTCTCTAAGTACTTGAAGATATTATTCTGTCTTCTGGCTTCCCTTTTGTGTTAACAAGTCTGCTGTCAGTCCAATTACTGTGCCTTTGTAAGTAAGCTGATTTTTTTTTCCTGGCCCAATGTTATGGGTTGAATTGTATCACTCAAAAAGATATGTTAAAGCCCTAAGCCCCAGTACCTAAGAATGTGACCTTATGAGGCACCTGTGTGGCTCAGTCGTTAAGCATCTGCCTTCAGCTCAGGTCATGATCCCAAGATCCTGGGATTGAGCCCCACATCGGGCTCCCTGCTCCGCGGGAAGCCTGCTTCTTCCTCTCCCCACTCCCCCCGCTTGTGTTCCTTCTCTCGCTCTCTCTCTGTCAAATAAATAAATAAAACCTTAAAAAAAAAAAAAAAGAGGGCGCCTGGGTGGCTCAGTTGGTTAAGCAACTGCCTTCGGCTCAGGTCATGATCCTGGAGTCCCGGGATCGAGTCCCGTATCGGGCTCCCTGCTCAGCGGGGAGTCTGCTTCTCCCTCTGACCCTCTTCCCTCTCGTGCTCTCTCTCATTCTATCTCTCTCTCAAATAAGTAGATAAAATCTTTAAAAAAAAAAAAAAAGAATGTGACCTTATTTTGAAATAGAGTAATTGCACATATAATTAGTTAAGGTCATATTGGAGAAGGGTGGCCCATTGATCTAATATGACTGGTGTCCTTTTAGGAGAAGAAAAGAGACACAGAGACATAGGTATATGAAGATATAACAGATGCTGATGGAGGCGGAGATTGAGGTTTTGCAGTTGTGAGCCAAGCAATGACAAGGATTGCTAGCAAATCATCAGAAACAAGGAAGAGGCAAGGAAGGATTTTCTCCTACCAGTTCAGAGGAAGCGTGACCCTGCTGACACCTGGCTTTTGGACTTCTAGACTCCAGAACCATGAGACAATAAATTTCTGTTATATTAATCCACCCAGTTTGTGGCACTATGTTATAGCAGTCTTTAGGATTTATTTATTTATTTATTTTTAAAGATTTTATTTATTTATTTGAGAGAGAGAGAATGAGAGATAGAGAGCACGAGAGGGAAGAGGGTCACAGGGAGAAGCAGACTCCCTGCTGAGCAGGGAGCCCGATGTGGGACTCGATCCCAGGACTCCAGGATCATGACCTGAGCCAAAGGCAGTTGCTTAACCAACTGAGCCACCCAGGTGCCCAGTCTTTAGGATTTAATGCAACTGATTTTAAGGTATGTTGTAAAAAAAAAAAAAAAATTCTTTTATTTTGTCAGTTTCACTGGAATTTTCCAGGTTGGATTTCTTTTTACTTAGTCTTCTTAGTGACTTCTGATGTGTGGATTTATGTTTTTTATCAATATGGAACAATAGCACTCATTATATGGCTATAAGCTCATTTCCATTCTCTTGATTCTCCTTCTGGGACTCTAAGTAAATTTAAATTAGGAAACTGTCTTTTCTATCTTCATGTCCTTAGCCTGTCATATTTTCATCTCCTTGAATCTCTGTGCTGCTTTCTAGGTAAAGATGTGTGGCAGCAATTGATAGTTGTCACTCATTAGCTATTTTCTCTTTATTTTAGTAATAGAACTTAATTTTGATGGGTCCATGACCATCCATAGTAAAAGCTTTGCCCTTGAGCAAAGAATGACCATGTAGTGAGATTTTGCCATGGGATATAAACAGGGGTGGTGTGCACAATTTTAGGAAGTTTTCTTTTTGGCTATTTGTATATCTTGTTTGGAGAAATATCTATTCACATTTTGTACCCGTTTTTTAAAATGGGGTTGTCCTTTTTATTGTTGAATTTTGAGTTATTTATATATTCTAAATATAATATCAAATATATGGTTTGCAAAATTTTTTCCCATTCTATGCACTGTCTTTTCACTTCCCTGACAGTGTCTGAGTTAGTCTCCCAGGGCTGCCATAACAAAATACCACAGACTGGATATGACCTCATTTAACCTTTATCACCTTTTAAAAGGCCCTGTCGCCAGATACAGCCACATTGTGAATTAAGGCTTCCACATATAAATATTAGGAGAACACAGTTCAGTCCAAAATACTCTGCCTTCTAGGTACCCAAAGTTTATATCCTTCTCATGTGCAAAATACATTCACCCCAATCCTAAATTCTTAACCCGTTCCAGAATCAACTCTATGTCCAAAGCCTCAACTAAATATCATCTAAATCAGGTATGGACGAGACTTGAAATATGATTGATCCTGAGGTATATTCTTCTTCCAGCTGTGAGCCTATGAAGCAGAGAAATTCTGTGCTTCTAAGATACCATGGTGAGACAGGCATGGATAGACATTCCCATTTTAAAAGAGAGAAATCAGAAAGAAAAAGGGGGGGGTGGATCCAAAGGAAGTCCAAAACTTAGCAAAGCAAATTCCATTAGATTTTCTGGCTCAATACTTTGCCCTCTGGGGCTACGGGGGTGGCAGCATCATCCTCTTGGTTCTGGGCAGTAGCTTTGTTCCTGAGGGACTGGTTGGTAGCAGCTTGACCCACTAAAACTGAGGATACAGCCTTGCCCCACCCTTCCCAGACCTGTAACCTCTGGGCTCATGGTAAGAGTGACAGTTCTGCTCATCTCTGAATAGTTTTTGGTGCTATTCCTCCCTTTTCTTGAAGGATAATGAGGACTGGCAGCCAGATAGCTCTACTTTTTTATCCTGTAGAATCCCAGAAGTCCAACAGGACTCCTTTATTTTGGTGACTCTCTCCCTATTCTTGCAAGCTGGCAGTGTTTCTGCTGGTATAATCCCATCTCTATTCCTGGATACTTCTGAGATGGCTGATTAAATCCATGAGTCACACTGCCAGGGGGAAGAATTTTCTCTACCTTCAAGGCCCTTCTAGCTGGACTAGGAATCAAATTGATGGGGGCAGAGTAACAAGAGAAAATCAAATTTAATAGCATATATACAGGGAATCCACACAGACATGGAAATTCCAAAGACAGTCAGGCAACGTGATGCTTGTATGAGCTAAAGAGAGGGTATCTGAGGATACAAAGGGGAGAAAGACCATTAGCAGGAAGATGAAAGATGTTTAGAAACCAAGGTTATCTTATTATGTAGATAAGTTTCTTAGGTAAAGGGGAATCTCTATTAATAGCTCTCTTCTTGGTACAGAGGCAGTTGAGGGGGGATGTAAAAAGCTTTTTCTGAATCTGCTGGGTTTTAATGGTTTTTAATTCAAATAATGTTCATGCTGAAGTGGCCCATCTTGGGGCAGCCTGCCCTTGGACCCTACAGCACCTATGATCTCTTTATCAAATGATTTTCCAGCCACACCTTTGATGTGCTTTGTAGAATTTACCTTTTCTTTTTTGGTAATATGGACAGTAATTGGGTACTGCCCCCAATTCCAACATGTGGGAGGGTAGTGGATTTCCCCACATTACCAAGAAGCAGTTCTCCAGACACCAGATGGGTATCTTATAATTCAACTCAATTCTGACAGTATCTACGCAGAAATAGTACCAGATCCCACAGGTAAGGTCTCAGTCCCACAGGAGTGCTGTCACCCCACTGTCTTTCCTGCTCCTTCATATGCCAGATGCAAGTCTATGTTATTACCTGTGTCCCTGGCCAACTGGCTACAAACTGAAGGTTCTAGTGATCCCCTCCAACTCAGGATGCTGTCTGCAAGTTCAGATTGTTACCTGTACTTCTGACCAGTTGGCTATAAATTAGAGGTTCCATGACCCCCTCCTTAGGATTGATTAACTTCCTAGAGTGGCTCACAGAACTCAGAGCCACATCTTTCTTAGTGGTTCTTTCTTTCCTACTGGTTTATTATAAAAGGATATAACTCAGGAACAGCCAGATGGAAGAGAGGCATTGGGTAAGGTATGGTGAAAGGATGCAGAGCTTCCATGCCCTCTCCAGGTGCATCACTTAACCCATACCTCCACATGTTCACCATCCCAGAAGCTCTCCAAATCCCATCTTTTTGGGTTTTTGATGGAGGCTTGATTACATAGACAAGATTGATTAAATCACTGGCCATTGGTAATTGATTTAAACTCTTGCCCCTCTCCCTTCCCAAGAGTTGGGGGTGGGATCGGGACCAAAAGTTCCAAACCTCTATTCCTTTTTGGTTCCCCTGGCAACCAGCCCCCATCCTTAGGTGCTTCAAAAAGTCACTTTACTAACATAAGCCCAGTTGTGAAAAGGGGCTTGTTACATCTATTTCACCCATGTCACCAAATATCTTGACAAAAGATGTTCCCATTGCTTTTATTGCTCAGGAAATTCCAAGGGTTTTGAGAGCTGTGAGCCAGGAACAGTGGACAAAGACCAAATATATTTGAGAAATATATTTTGGTCATCTGAGTGACCAAATATAAATCATAATACCATAGGTAGGCTAAGAATTTTCTAAATCTTCAAGTCCTCATTCCTTTTTGCTTAATAATTCCTTCAATTTATCTGTCTTCTCCTGCATTTTACTATAAGCAGTAAGAAGAAATCAGGCTGTACCTTCAGCACTTTGCTTAGAAATATTCAACTTTATTATTTTTAAATTCTACTTTCCAGGGGCGCTTGGGTGGCTCACTCAGTTAAGTGTCTGCGTTCAGCTCAGGTCACGATCCAGGATCCTGGGATTGAGTCCCCGCATCAGGCTCCATGCTCAGCAGGGAGCCTGCTTCTCCCTCTCCCTCTGTCCCTGACTTTGCTCGTGTTCTCTCTCTCTCTCTCAAATAAATAAAATCTTTTAAAAAAATTCTACTTTCCACAAAATATGAGAACACAATTTGGCCAATTTCTTTGCCATTTGATAAGGGTCACCTTTCCTCCAGTTTTCAGCAACATGCTCATTTCTGTCCCAGAGCTCACCAGAATCACCTTTGATATCCATTTTTGTACCAACAGTCTCTCTTCAAGGCATGCTAGGCTTTTTCTAACATGGGCCTCAAAACTCTTGCAGCCTCTAATCATAAAGCTACATTTTTTAGATATTTGTTGCAGCAACATCTCACTTCTCAGTATCAGAATCTGTATTAGTCTGGTAGGGATACATTAACAAAATATCATGGCTTAAACAACAAAAATTTGTTTCTCACAGTTCTGGAGGCTGGGTATCCAAGATCAAGGTGTCAGCAGGTTTGGCCAGCTTGTAGATGGCCATCTTCGTGTTGTGTCCTCACGCGGCCTTTTCTCTGTGCATATTCCTCAAGTGTCTCTTCCTCTTCTTACAAGGACACCAGTCCTATTGGATTAGGGTTCCACTCTTACAACCTCATTTAAATTTAATTACCTTTTTGAAGGCCTCTCTCCAAGTATGTTGAAGGTTTGGGAAAGGGTGAGGAAACTTGAAGGAACACAATTCAGTCCAAAAGAGTGTACTTGAAGCACAAGAGATAATTTTTTTTTATTGTGGTAAAATATATACAACATAAAAGTTACCATTTTAACCATTTTTAAATGTACAGTTGTATGACATTAAGTGCATTCATATTGATATGCAATCATCACCACCATCATCTCCAGAACTTCATCTTCCCAAACTGAGGTTTGGGAAGTACTCTAATTCCTAAACACTAACTCCGTATTCTCCCTTCCCCAAGCCCCTGGCAACCACCCTTTTACTTTCTGACTCTATGAATTTGACTACTCTAGGTATCTCATATAGATGGAATCATACAATATACAGTCCTTCTGTGATTGGGTTATTTCACTTGGCATCATATCTCCAAGATTCACTCATGTTGTAACATGTGTCAGGATTTCCTTTCTTTTTAAGGCTGAGTAATATAAAAGTTTTCCATTTTGGTGAAGTCCAATTTTCCTATTTTTTTTCTTTTGTCACTTGTATGTTTGGTTTCATCGCTAAAAAACTATTGCCTGATCCAAGGTCACACAGATTTATACCTATGTTTTCTCTAAGAGTATTATAGATTTAACATTTATATTTAGGTCTATGGTCCATTTTGAATTAATTTTTGTAAATGTGAGGTAGGGGTCCAGTTTCATTCTTTTGCATTTGGGTATACAATCATTACAGCACCCTTTTTTAGAAAGACTATTCTTTTCCCATTCAATTACCTTGATGTTCTTGTTGAAAATTGTCCATAAATGTATGGGTTATTTCTGAACACTTAAGTCCCTTCCAGTGATATATATGTCTATTACTTTCCAGTACTACACTGTCTAGATCACTGTAGCTTTGTAGTCAGTTTTGAAATCAGGAAGAATGAATGTTTTCCTTTTTTTTTTTTAAGGATTATTTTGGCTATCCTGCGTCCCTTACATTTCCATGTGAGAGATGCAGCTTGTCAATTTTTGAAAAAAAAAAGGCAGCTGAGATTTTATTTTATTTTATTTTATTTTTTTTAAGATTTTATTTATTCATCTGAGAGAGAGAGAATGAGAGAGAGAGAGAGAGAGAGAGAGAGAGAGAGAGAGCGCGCGCATGAGGGGGGGAGGGTCAGAGGGAGAAGCAGACTCCCCGCCGAGCAGGGAGCCCGACGCGGGGCTCGATCCCGGGACTCCAGGATCATGACCCGAGCCGAAGGCAGTCGCTTAACCAACTGAGCCACCCAGGCGCCCGGCAGCTGAGATTTTAATAGGATTGCATAGAATCTGCAGAAAAATAGGGGAGTATTGCCATTATAATACTATTAAGTCTTCTGCTACCATTTCTTGATGAACTACCTAGACTGATGATGATTTAGCTAACTTATAAACTCTGTATCTTGTGTCTTCCTACCCTCTCAGTATAGACTAACAATTACTTGCTCTTCCATTAGTTACTTTTCCTACACTTTTTTTTTTAAAGATTTTATTTATTTATTTGACAGAGAGAGAGAGAGATAGCGAGAGAGGGAACACAAGCAGGGGGAGTGAGAGAGGGAGAAGCAGGCTTCCTGCTGAGCAGGGAGCCCGATGCGGGGCTCGATCCCAGGACCCCGGGATCATGACCTGAGCCGAAGGCAGATGCGTAACGACTGAGCCACCCAGGCGCCCTAAACATAATCTCTTGAGTACTTTTACCTTTACTTCTACCTTTCCTCCCTGTGCTCCACATCTTAAACTGTCCACTGCATTTTTACCTTTATATTGTTAACAATGGTATTACATTTACAAACTATGCTTTAATGGTAGCAAGATTATTCATAATTTATTAATATGTTGGGTCTAAAAGTTGAACACCAGAAAACAGCACTTTCTAAGCTTTCTATCATAGTAATTAGTTATTCAGTTGAATTCTCTCTTTTTCAGATTTCTCTCCCGGAGCTCCTATCTTTCCATTCCAATCTAGCCTAGAGCTCTTGGGACTTCCCTGAATTAGATCTTCCCTGTTCTCCTGAATTAGATCTGATATTGTCAACTACCCTATTTTTTAACTCATTTTGCTTGAGCAAATCTTCAAGTAACTCTATTTAAAAAATGGTATTTGAGGGGTGCCTGTGTAGCTCAGTCAAACATCTGCTTTTGGCTCAGATCATGATCTCAGGGTACTGGGATTGAGCCCCCCACCCCCCATCGGCTGCCAGGCTCTTGCTCAGTGGGGAGGCTGCTTCTCCCTCTCCCTCTGCTGCTCCCCCTTCTTGTGCTCTCTCTCTCTGTCCCTCTCTGTCAAATAAATAAATAAAATCTTAAAAAAAAATAAAAAAGCGTATGTGGGAGGGGCGCCTGGGTGGCTCAGTCGGTTAAGCGTCTGCCTTTGGCTCAGGTCATGATCCCCGGGTCCTGGTATTGAGCCCCGCATCGGGCTCCCTGCTCCATGTGAAGCCTGCTTCTCCCTCTCCCACTCCCCCTGCTTGATCTAAAATCCTTTTTGAATCCCTGCAGATCTAAAAATGTTTTAATTCTGCCTTTTTTAAGGTTTTATTTATTTATTTGAGAGAGAGTGAAAGAGAGTGAGAAACAGTATGAGAGGGGAGAGGGTCAGAGGGGGAAGCAGGATCCCCGCTGAGCCGGAAGCCCATTGTGGGACTTGATCTCAGAACTCCAGGATCATGACCTGAGCTGAAAGCAATCGCTTAACCAACTGAGCCACCCAGGTGCCCCCGTTCTGATCTTTTACTTAATGATATTTCAGCTAGGAGTGGAACTTTTCTGAAAAGTAATTTTTTTCTTAGGTTTTGAGGTTCAAGAAATATTTCCCTCAGAAACTTGGAATTCTTTGTTATCTTGTTATATTTAGAGTTGCTGGTAAAAATTCCAATGTCAGCTTGATTCTTGGGTCACTTATTTTCTTTTCTTTGGGAAATTTAAGATCTCTGTTTTTGCAGTTCTAACATTTTACAAGGTTGTTTTTTCTACGTTTTTCTCTGTGCTAGTAGACACTTCAAGCTCTGGGAAATTTTCTTCCATTATTTTTGAGTAATTTTCCATTCTTTACCTTTTTTTCTCTTTCTCTTGTAATATTAGTTCTCTTGGATTTATTCTTTCTCTTATATTTTCTCTCGCAATTTCCACCTCTGAGTATGTCTTCTTTTTTTAAAGTTTATTTATTTATTTATGTAATCTCTACACCCAACATGGGGCTCAAACTCATGACTGGGAGATCAAGAGTCATGTGCTCTTCTCACTGAGCTAGCTAGGTGCCCCATATTTCTTCTACTTGTAAATTTCATTCACTTTATCTTTTAAAACTTCTAGTGAATTTATAATTTTGGCAATTTTTTTTAAAGATTTTATTTATGTCTTTGAGAGAGAAAGAGTGTGCACAACCTGGAGGTGGGGAGAGACAGAGGGAGAAACAATGCGGGGCTCCATTCCAGGACCCTGGGATCTTGACCTGAGCCACAGGCAGACGCTTAACCGACTGAACCACCCAGGCGCCCCTAATTTTGGCAATTTCTTATGATTTCAAGACTTACTTTTTATTCTTGGATTGTTACTTCATCTGAGTATACTGAGTATATTATTCTTATTTCATAGGTGTACTAAAAGTCCATGAGCATACTAACTCTTATTTTTTAAGTTCTCTGAAGTTTCTTTATTTCCTCTATGGTCACATTTTGTTTATCTTTCTCCCCTCCCCCTAAATTGGAGACTTCTTTTAAAAATCTATTAATCTAATCCTTGGTTGTCTGTTCATGTTTAAGATGAAGTAATTGGAATGCTGATTAGGAATCTTGTGAACTTGGGAGGGTCTTGCCAACTTGCACTTCACTCAAGGAAGGGTGAGTGGGTAGAAAACCAGCTATTGTGCCAGAATAAAGACTGCTTCACTCTTAGTCATTAAATGCTCAAATGGGGGCTCCTGGGTGGCTCAGTTGGTCAAGCATCTGCCTTTGGCTCACGTCATGATCCCAGGGTCCTGGGATGGAGTCCCGCATCGGGCTCCCTGCTCTGCGGGGAGCCAGCTTCTCCCTCTGCCTGCAGTTCCCCTTGCTTGTGTTCCCTCTCTGTCAAATAAATAAATAAAATCTTTAAAAAAAAAATAAGTGCTCAAATAGCTGCCCAACTCCTCCCCAGAGATTATGAGAACTCTTGATTTTTAGCCTGGGATAAATGCCTACTGACTGTATCCGAGATAAGGAAGGGTTCTTCTGTTCTATATGGAGATCTTTATTTCACCTTCCTATTGGCTGCAGCCTCCTTCTGCACCTACTCCACATTATGGTTTCTTTCATTTTGTTTAGTCAGGCTGCACTCACTTTGTGTGTAAATTAAAAAAATATATATGTTTTGGTGGTCTCCTTCCCATTTTCTATTACATATGGGTTTTGTATCATTTTTAAAATTCCTTTATTAGCATTTTAATTGGGGTCTCAGGAAGAAGAGGTAATGAATGCATGTGCTTAGCCAGCTTTTTAAAAATTTATTTTTAATTTATTTTTATTATTTTTTAAAGATTTTATTTATTTGAGAGAGAGAGAGAGAGCACGCACAAGAGCCGGGGGAGGGAGAAGCAGACTTCCTGCTGAGCAGGGAGGCTGATACGGGCTCGATCCCAGGACTGTGGGATCATGATCTGAGCTGAAGGCAGATGCTTAACCTACTGAACCACCCAGGTGCCCCCCAGCTTTTTTTTTTTTTTTGTAATTGAAATATGGTTGACAACCCATGTTACATTATTTTAAAATTATGGAATGCTTCATTAATTGGTGTGTCAGCCTTGCACAGGAGCTATGCTGATCTTCTATCATTCCAATTTTAGTATATGTGCTTAGTATATGTGCTGCCCAAGGGTGCACTCAACCGGCTTTAATAAAAAAATACTAAATGTAAGTTAAAAAAACAAACAAAAACATCTGGGGCAGAGTAGGAAATAAGAAAAAACGACCAGTGGAAGGGCAAAAAACCAAAAAACAACCCTCCCCCCAAACACACACAAAAAACCAAACTATCACAATTCTCAGTCTGTGATATTGATAGTACCCTCTGTATGTATAACTTACTGCTTAACATAGTAACTCTCCAGATCCACACATTTTAGCGACATAGCGGATCTCAGACATGGAGTTCACACCCCATTTTACAGTTAAGAAAAGTAAAACCCAGAAATAAAGTGATTTCCCCAAGGTCATTCAAGTAGAGAGTAGCAGAATGGAAACTAGGATATGACTCCCACTTTTTTTTTTTTTTTTTTTTTTTACCTCCCCACACTGCTGGGGAGTAACAGGATGAGCAGATCAGCAGTTAGATGAAAAAGATCTTGAAAAACAGTCGAAGAAGGATGGCTTTTTTTGGGGTAAAAAGCCAGATGTCTAAAAAAATGAAGTATTTTAGGATGCTTATTTGGCAGCTATACTATCTTCTTTGGCAGCACAGTCTAACAATTGGTAGGCATATGTTGAATGTACTGAAGGGGGCGACTGTACAGCAGGACCGGGAACTGCAATAATCCAAGTGCGTGGTGATCTGGGAAGTAACAGAGTCTGGGCAGGATGTGACAGTAGAATTTGGTGAATGAATGAATGAATGTGAATACTGAGGAGAGATGGGAAAATGTTAGTGGGATTATGAAGGAGTGTAAGTTGGTTAATTGTAGTGGAGAATAAGTAGGGGTAAAATGATGACTCGACCCCTTTTAAGGGCATTTTAAATGATTCGATTCAACCTAAAACACTGGGGCAAATATTCATATCACTCCTACTTTCTTGGTTAGGGATAGTTTACCTACATTTGTAAATTAATGGATGCAGCTGCCCTCTTTGCATGACTCCGACGAAAGAAAAACCGACTGCAACTCAGTACAAGAAAATTGGATTTCCTGAAATAAGGTACCATTTGCCTAACATGTTCTGAGGACCAAATACGACAGCGTAGCACCGCATCCGGCACATCGCGGGAGCTGACTGTGCACCTTAAATTCCGCCCACGCTCTCCTCTCCCGCCGAGCTCCTACAGAAAATCCACGTACACTGGCGTGGGTCTTCTGCGACGCTTAAGTTCTTTCCCTAAGGTCGAGTGGACAGCCCCGCGGCCACATTCGCAAAAGCTAAGGGTGGGGGAAAAATCCAATTTCCCTCGGACAAAGGGTTCCCACTGCGGCCTTGGAAGCGCAGCCCGGGATGTATGCCGATTCTAGACCTACTCTAGACAGCGGTGGCGGTGCTGGGGCTTGTGTAACGGGTCCCGCCAAAGAGGGGGTGGGGCTACTCTAAGGTTTGGGAAAGCGACAATTCCGCTCTTCGGGCCTGGCCGGTCCACTTCCTACGGCAAGCAGAAGGAGACAAACGCCGCCTTGCCTTGCTCCCACCTACCGCCTCTTCCCGGAGCGGACTCCGGCTCTCCCTTCCCGTGGCCGCAGGGGCCGCGCGTGGGCGTTGTGGACACCCCGCGCCCGTTGCTCTGCTTGGGCGCGCAATCGCTGCGGGAACCTTGAGTCACCCCACTCCCAGTCCCTGACCCGCCTTCCTCTGGAAGGCGCCGGAGGCCTGCGGGCTGCCAAGTCGCATTCTCAGGAGGGTGCGGGAAGGCTAGGTGGCCTGGCCGGGAGTAGGCGGAGCTCGCGGTGTCTCGCGGCCCCGGCGGGGGTGGGGCTAGGTGTCTCGCGCAGGGGGCGGGGCGCGGTGACGTCGGCGGGCGTTAGGGCAGTACTGTGGCTGTGGTGGTGGCGGCGGCGGCGGTGGCGGCGGTAGTGGCGGCGGCGGCGGTGGCGGCGTCCGGGCGGCAGCAGCAGCAACAGCAACAGCAGCAGCCCTGAGGAGGGTGAGACGGCCGCCGTGGCGGCAGCTCGGAAGTCGGGCGGGACCGAGAGCTTCCCGCCTGCCGCTGGCGCTGAGGCTTTTTTTGCCTTTTCTTAGCTTGCTTCTTCCTCACGGCCCTGGCTAGGGCTGGGCAGCGCGCCCCCGGGGAGGGGCGGAGCTGTAGGTGAGGCTTCAGGACCCCCCTCCCCCTCCTCTCCCCACCGGGGGGATGGGAAAGTCCGGGGAGGGGCGGACCCCACCCCACCCCACCCCACCCCACCCCAGCCCCCCGCGGGCTCCACCCCACCGAGCTCCAGGATTGGGCGGGAGCTGAGGCGGTAGATGTGGGGAGCCCGAGATGGGAGATGGGAGATAGGGGTTCTGGGCGCTTGGTGAGCGGAGGGTTTGAGGCGTGATGTTGCGGGCGAGGTAGTGGCGAGATGGAGAAATTGGGGAGCTATGAGGAGGTTGGGGTGCGGTCAGGGTGGATCTGTGTGTTTAGGCGACCGATGTAAAATGTTGAAAGATGATTTTTTTTTTCTTCTGTGAAATGGTAAGATAGATGAAGGGTGTATTTCAAAAGGAAGATGAGCTGTGGATGTTGCCTTTGAGGCAGTTGGAGAAGCTGTTGCACTAGGTCTCACATTTCTACTTCGGGGTTTGGTTATTATTTTTCCTCCTCGCGGGGTGAGTCGGGAGGGAAGAAAATCCCTCTGCTTTTGGCGCAGGTGGGTACATTGTGAGGGTGGCTGGGTTTAAAGTTTTACACCCTTCAGGAAGAGTGAGATCTTCGATTAAGACAACTTCATTTTGGCAGTAGCATAAGGGAATAGGTCCCATTACATCTAGTTCCCTAAAGGTGTTATCTTCCAGTCTTTTTTGTGTGCCTAAAAGATCTCTTTATACCATCTGACTTATAATCTTTATTCTGTTGTCAGAAGGCCTGAAAATCAGGTAGTTGCTTCGGAAGACACGTTTCTGAGTAATAGTTGCAGGTGGTTGTGGTTGACTGCTTTGGATGGATAATTTGAACAGTTCTCTTGGAGCTAATTATATGAAAAATGCTTAAATGTTTTAAAGCACAGCTGTCTTTTACAGCTCGTTTTTCAACAGACCTTGACATTTAGACATTTTGTGTTCAACACAGTTATTGGGGATTATTTTTATTTCTCAATTGCAGATGTTATTAGACACTAAAAATGGAGTGGAATAATGTTTTTTTCGGTAGGTCCCTCAATTTCTGAGAAATGTTCTTGGAGTCAAGTGCTTTTAAAATGCTCTTTAATAACATTTTGGAGGCATGTATCTCACTTCATAGGGAGATAATGTTACTAAGAGTAAACAGTGTTCAGTGTTCTTCACATCAGTGTTTCACAACTTTATACATTAAATCAATCTCTTCTCGATTCCTGCTCCCTATTAGATTACTGTCAGTATTCACTGACCTTACCTATCAGTGTCATTTAAGCTGTTTCTTGCTCAGAAAACAGGTCCTGTGATGGACATGTATTATGTAATGGATGGAAGTAGGCATGACTCTCAATAATTCATTTGTGGAGGAAGAGAAACCGTCATGAAATGGAATTTAAGCAGTGACTTTCCCAAGGCTTACTCAATTTATTTGGGAACATAGCCAGAGAAATGCTTTCCTGTAACCCAAGAGAGAAATATACAGATGTGAGTGTCAGTAGTTGCAGATCATTGCCTTTTCTAACATGCCTAATTAATGAGCAGACTATTATCTTCTAGAAAATACTTTCAGGCAACAGATGATACAATAGCTATAGAGAAAGGGTGTGTCCAATTTGTAATTCTAAAAGATTCAATTAAATGTATTCAAATAGATCAAATTAGTAGTTGGTAAATGAATACTTTTGATTTGGATTAGTTACTTAGAAGGAAAAATTAAAATCATATATCTAGTTTTGGCTTTTAAATTATACATTGATTTAATTGGGTATGAATGAGTACAAATGTGAACTAAGATATCAGGTGAAACTTTTTATGTATATTGCTAAAATTACATTTGCATGGCTGACAGTGGCATTCTTTGTGGGAATGAAATCGTGGGATTGGGGGGAAAGTATAAGGTAGAAGTGGTCTGTTTCTCTTTAGAATTTCTTTTTTTTTTTTTTAAGATTTTATTTATTTATTTGAGAGAGAGAGAATGAGAGAGAGAGAGCACGAGAGGGAAGAGGGTCAGAAGGAGAAGCAGACTCTCTGCTGAGCAGGGAGCCCGATACGGGACTCGATCCCGGGACTCCAGGATCATGACCTGAGCCGAAGGCAGTCGCTTAACCAACTGAGCCATCCAGGCGCCCTCTCTTTAGAATTTCTTATGCCTAGAAAAAAATACTACATTTTATTTTTCAAGAAATGTCACTTGCTAGTCATTACTGTGTTGTTCTTGTTGAATTTACTGAGCTCTCTCCTCCCACCCCCACCCATTACTAAAGTCAGGTATGTCAGTCTGTTAATTGAACATTAGTACTGGAAGCAAGATAAAAGTGAAGATTCTTATAGCAACAACTGCTCTTCTGCTCTAAGTTTATGCTTTTGAAGTAGTAGAAGAGCTGTTAAATGTGCATTTGATACATACCATATCAAAACATCAATGGAAGAACACCAGGGAATGTAGTATTTTGGTTAACTAAATAATTAGTACATTCATTATCAATTTTCAGATAAATATAATGTAATGAAGTAAACAGCATACAAGTTATATAAAATATTTATTTTTATAGCTCTTCAGCATCTGAGCCTTGGGGGCACTGAATCATTCAATGGTTATTTTTTTTATTAACATTCTTAGTTTATTGATCCTCTCATGAAAAATCTGCACAACCACCACAGATAAAGCCACTGCAGCATCTTTACTCCTTCTGTTGTCCAATCTCCAGCTCACTTCCTTTTGCCAGCACCAACGTTGGCTTTTGCAGTCCCCCTGACTTTCTTCATTCTGTTCTTGCATTCCTTTCGCTGTTTTCTTGATGTCTTTTTCTTCTCATACAGGCCATGTCTTGCAAGTCTGTGTTTGAGTTCATTTTTCTTTGCGTAATCCAAGGAATCATAAATCATGCCAAAGCCGGTTGTCTTGCCACCACCAAAATGGGTTCTGAATCCAAACACAAATATGACATCTGGTGTGGTCTTGTACATTTTGGCTAGTTTTTCCCGAATTTCTGTCTTAGGTACCGTTGCCTTTCCAGGGTGAAGAACATCAATGACCATCTGTTTCCGCTGAAGTAGTCGGTTAGTCATGAACATCCTGGTCCGGATAGTTACTGTGTCGTTCATGATGGCGGCGAGGCTTCAAGCAGCCGGGGAGGAAAAGAGCTATTCAATGGTTATTTATTGAGTGTGGTTCTGGGTATTTTTTTAGCGATTGGGGATACAGTAGTGAACAAAACTGACAAAAATCCCTGCCTTCATGGAACTTACCTTCCAGATACCTTTTGGGGAGATGAAGAGAAACGTGGCAAAGGAAATTAATAAAAGGTCATTGGGTTAGGAAAACCAGGAGAGTGTGATGTACTAGCAGTGAAGGAAAGGAAGTTTGAGGAGGAGGGAATGATCAAGTGTGTCATTGTTTAAAGATGTGTCAGAGTGTTGGGTAAGGGATAATTTGCACGATTATAATGTCTAATAAGAGAAATATGAGTAAATGCTTTTTAGTGTGGGATGAAATAGATACAAGAATTTGTCAGTTTTTTACTTCCCTGGATTGATTTTTTAAAAACATATATTTCAGTGGCGCCTGGGTGGCTCAGTTGGTTAAGCGACTGCCTTCGGCTCAGGTCATGATCCCAGGGTCCTGGGATCGAGCCCCGCATCGGGCTCCCTGCTTTGCGGGAAGCCTGCTTCTCCCTCTCCCACTCCCTCTGCTTGTGTTCCCTCTCTCGCTGTCTCTCTCTCTCTGTCAAATAAATAAAATTGAACAAACAAAAACATATTTCAGTTTTTATCCTTTTCAGAACAAAATAGGCAATCTGTGAGTGTATACTATATTAAGGACAGATCATGACATTTTTCTTATTTTGTTATTTTTTAATATACTAATAACTATTATACTCATTTAAAAAATAGGTAATACACATACCAAATCAGAAGGTATGCAAGAGTACATAGGGAAAAGTAAGTCTCCTGTCCCATCATGTTCCTGAAGGCAGTCACTGTTTTCAGGTTCTTGTTTTTCCTAACCAGTAAAATTTTGTGCAATAATATGGTTTAGTTATTTTAAAATTGCATAAATATAACCTATTTTATCTTCTAGGTTTTTTTTTTTTTTTTTTGCAGGCTTAGTATTTGTTTTCATAAATTAAGTCTAGCTCCCTGCAGGCCTTTTGTTTTTATTTTATAACAGCTTTATCAAGAGATAATTCATATACCAGACAATTCACTCACTTAAAGTGTATAATTCAATTTTTTTGGTGTGTGTATCACCACAATCAATTTTAGAACATTTTCTTCACCCTCAAGAGAAGCCCTGTATCCGTTAGCAGTTACTTTTCTGACCTTTAGTTTTTAAGTTAGGTATTCTTTTGTATATTATGTGGGAAAAAATGTTGTGAAATACTTGCTTACCAACTAAATGACAATTAAACCGTTTAGTGTAAAAGCATAGATTTGTGTAAAAGTCAACTTAGATAACATTTTATTTGGTTGAGTACATGCTTGTGAAATGATTTGATTACTTAAGTATCTTTTCATTATTCCTACATTTATCATATATTTATTGAGTACCTTTTGTGTTCTAAGGCCTTGGCTAGGCCAGGTGGAATCCAGGATGAATAATGGACAGGGTCCCTTATTCTTAAGGAGTTTAATTCTAGTGAGAGAAGAGGAAAAATTAATAGGGGTTTGTGGGCGGCTGTGCTTCAGCTCATAGGATGGATTCCTAAACTGGACTGTTGGAAAATCTGAGATGAGATCTTAAGGATAAGTAGGATTTGGCTAAATGAAAAGGATGCAAGTAGAGGGAACAGGGTTTGCAGAGCCCAAAGGCTAGAAAGCTGTAGGGCAAATTGAGTGATCTGAAAATAGTTTGGTCTGCTGGAATGTTGAGTGCTAGTGTGAGCTGTTGGTATCACCCCTTCTTTATGTTAAATAGTGTGTTGTCTTAAAAAGGCAAAATCATGGGGCGCCTGGGTGGCTCAATCCTTAAGCGTCTGCCTTTGGCTCAGGTCATGATCCCAGGGTCCTGGGATTGAGCCTCACGTCGGGCTCCTTGCTCAGCTGGGGGCCTGCTTCTCCTTCTCCCACTCCCCACTGCTGGTGTTCTCTCTCTCACTGTCTCTCTCACTGTCAAATTAATAAAATCTTAAAAAAAAAAAAAGAAGGCAAAATCATTACATTTTTAATTTGCTTAAACTCTATGGATTGCTGTCACTTTGTAGCTGTATAACTTTGGGTGAATTACTTTACTGTCTAAAACTCATCCATAATGTTAATTTTCTCATCCATAAAATGGGAAAAATAGTCCTACTTCATATGATTGTTGTGAAGAATAAATGAAATGAAACTCATAAAGCTTTTAATAAAGTGCTTGGAATATAGTAAGTACTCAATAAAAATCAACACCCTGATGGTGATGATACAGTGTGGTGATGGTGGTAATGATACCTGATTTGTGGAATTCCTTTAGGATATTGTGGAACCCCAGGGAGTTCTCAGGAGACTGGAAAATGATACCTGTCTTTTTAACATTTTTTCTGGGAGGAATGAAGTGAATACTAAGAACTTTAGGCCGGCACTGTCCAATAGAACTTTCTGTGATGATAGAAGTGTTTTATATACCATTTGATACAGTAGCTACTAGTCTCATGTGCTTACTGAACACTTCAAATGTGGCTAGTATAATTGTTGAGAAATAATTAAAATTGTTAATTTTGTTAAAATTAATTTAAATTGCCACTGTAACTAGTGATTAGTGTATTGGGCAGCACGGCAATATGTTTATAGATTGATGAATCTGATACTAAACTGGCAGTATTTTAGCATACATTATTTAAAAGGTAGTTTTAGAGGGCGCCTGGGGGGCTCAGTTGGTTAAGCATCCAACTCATGATTTCAACTCAGGTCATTATCTTGGGGTCATGGGATGGAGCCCTGCATTGGGCTCTGAGCTCAGCTGAGTCACTTGAGATCCCCCACCCCTCTGCACTCTCTCTCAAATAAATAAAATCTTAAAAAAAAATAAAAGGTAGTTTTAGAAGCCTTGTTAAGGGATACAGTGATCACTGGGATATAGCGTGGATTCATGAGGTCACTTCAGATAATAATTTCAGTTTCCTAGAGTTGACATGGTTTCTAAGCTGATAAGGAAATGTAGTAGTTGTAATGTATCTAGACTTAACCTGGATCTTTTCATGCTGTCTTTGTGGAAAATATGAGATATTTTATGAGAACAGGGACTGTCATTTGTTCTCTACTGAGCAAATAGTAGATACTTGCTAAATATTTGATGAATGAATGGATGGTAAGACAATTAAGTGAATTCCCAACTGGCTGTGAATGGATATACCCAGAGAATAGAGTTGCTTACTGAGGATGATGGGTTTGAGGAACTAGTATTAGATGACTCATCCATGTATGTATTGAAATAACCCAGGAGCGGTGGTATAAAAGACAGTGGCAGTGTGAACTAGTTGCCAGCATCTCCTCACTGAGTGTGGAGGATGTCCAGGTGGTCATTAGCTGATAGTGAAAAGGCAGAGGTAGAAGACTGTGTTGCTGAAAAGCATGGGAATCAGAGTAACAAAGATTTTACATGGGGGTTCAGGATTTTACATGGTCTGGAGGTGGCATGGGAAGAAAGAAGGGTACCAGTCTCAATTCCCAACATTGGGTGTGGAGTGTGAGAGACTTAATAGCCTCCACTTGAAAGGGCTGCTTGGGAAGAGGGTCATGGGAAAATCAGTTTTCAGTTAAGGCAGAGAGGCAGTGAAAGCTTTCAGAAGAGTTTCTTCATAATGGAACAAAGTTCCTTGAGAGTATTTTTCCACCCTGCTGGCTTATCATCACTTAAACTTTACTTATTTATTATTTATTTATTCATTTATTTGTTTTTATTTATTTTTTATTTTTATTTTTTTAAAGATTTTATTTATTTATTTGACAGAGAGAGCAGGAACACAAGCAGCAGGAGTGGGAGAGGGAGAGCAGGCCTCCCGCTGAGGAGGGAGCCTGATGTGGGACTCAATCCCAGGACCCTGGGATCATGACCTGAGCCGAAGGCAGACGCTTAACGACTGAGCCACTCAGGCGCCATTTTTTTTTTTTTTTAAAGATTTTATTTATGTGACAGAGACACAGTGAGAGAGAGAACACAAGCAGGGGGAGTGGGAGAGGAAGAAGCAGGCTTCCTGGGAGCCTGATGTGGGGCTGGGAGCAGGGAGCCTGATGCGGGGCTCGATCCCAGAACCTGGGATCATGACCTGAGCTGAAGGCAGACGCTTAACGACTGAGCCACCCAGGAGCTCCTGTCTTTCTTTCTATCTATCTGTCTGTCTATCTATCTATCTATCTATCTATTTATTTAAAATAGGCTTTACTACTGATTGAGCTAGCCAGGCACTCCTCATCACTTAAACTTTATTTATTTATTTATTTATTTATTTATTTATTTAAAGATTTTATTTATTTATTTGAGAGAGAGAATGAGAGATAGAGAGCACGAGAGGGAAGAGGGTCAGAGGGAGAAGCAGACTCCCCGCTGAGCAGGGAGCCCGATGTGGGACTCGATCCCGGGACTCCAGGATCATGACCTGAGCCAAAGGCAGTCGCTTAACCAACTGAGCCACCCAGGCGCCCTAAACTTTATTTATTTTTAAAACGTATGTCTATAATCTCTGCACCCAACATGGGGCTTGAACTCAGGACCTGGAGATCAAGAGTCCCATGTTCTTTAGACTGAGCCAGCCAGGTGCCCATTATTTAAGCTTTAAAATGCCTCTCATCTTCACAAAAAACTCTTCTCCCAACTTCATACTTTCTCTAAGTTGCTGTCTGCTTTACAGTCACACTTTTTGAAAGACTTGTCTACATTTGTCATATGTCTCCATTTCTTTGCCTGTGATTCTCTTCTCACCCTATTGTTTCTGTCTTCACAATTTCATCTAAACTGTTTTGCTGGGTTACTAATGTATTTAAAGCCAGTGGCTACTTTTCTATCCTCTTATTTAACCTTTTAGCTCTACTAGTTGTCTATTGCTATGCAACAGATTACCCCCAACTTAACTTAAAACAACAAACATTTGTTGTTTCACGGTTTCTGTGGGTCAGGCATCTGGATGTGGTATGTCTGATTCAGGGTCACTCATAAGGCTGCAGTCAAATGTTGACTAAGACTGCAGTCATCGAAAGCTCCACTGGGGGAGGGTCTGTTTCCAAGCTCAAGCATAGGGCTGTTGGCAGGCCTGAGGTCCTTGTTGGTTGTTTGCTGGAGAAATCATTTGTATCTCTGCATACGAGTACTTGCAACATGGCACTTGCTTCTAGATTGAGAGCTCTGTGGAGGAGGAGCGGAGATATTAGCCAGTTTTTTGTAACCTATTCTTGGTAGTGCCATTCTCTCACTTGCTCTGTTCTGTTCTTTAGAATGGAATCTCTAAGGTCCTACACATGCAAGGAGGTGGGGGTTCCACAAAAACATAAATACTAGGAGGCAGAGATCATTCAGAGCCATTGTCAAGATTGCCTACCACAGCAGCATTTGATCCAGCTGATTTCTCCTTACTTTGTAAAGCTCATTTCTTTCACTGTATTAGATCATGCTTCTGTATTTCTTCCTGGTTTTTGGGCTTTCTGTCACCTTTGTTGAATCCTTCTCTAGCCATTCATTAAATGTGTGAATTTCTATGAGTGATCTCATCTCCTGTTTCATTTTTTCATCTACATGTTGAGTATTCATTTTTCTGACTTCAGGTTTTACCTCTTTGCTGAGTGTAAGGGTCATTGTTACTCAGTATTTCCATTTCGATGCCCCTTAAACTCAGCATTTCCAAAACTGAATGTATTATTCCTGCTCTTCTCTGGTGTTCCTTAATTAATTAAATGACACTTCCAGTTGCTCAAGCCAGAGATATGTGTAGTATTCTTGATTTCTCTCATTCCTCCACCTTCCATTTTATTGTTCCTATTGATTTTATAAAAGTCATTGCTCTTCAGTGATGGTGTAAATGTTTTTATGAGGTAGTGCATCCCCTGTCAGATTCCAGGCATTGAATGAATGTTTGCTAGGTGATTTTTAAGTTTCCTTCCCATTTTGAGTTACCCTGTTGGTAACTAGTGAAGATTTTTGATTAGGAGACACATGATCGAGCTGTGCTTTGTAGATGTAGCAACTCTTGAATTCATTAAAAAAACAAACAAACTATTTTTTAGGGCAGTTTTAGGTGCACAGCAAAATTGAGTGGAAGGTACAGAGATTTCCCATAGATCCCCACTCCTGCCCCACACATGCAGAGCTTTCTCCATTATCATCTCCCACCAGAGCGGTACATTTATTACAGTTGAGCCTTGATCAACACATCATTATCACCCAAAGTCCATATGAACTCTTATTTTTAGTGGTTGACCAAGAATGAAACTAAACTTTGTATTCCTTTTGATTTTCTTTATTATGGTGTGCTGTGTGATGAATAGACAATGGTTTTCATCAGACAGTCCTTTGTATGTATTTATTATTTACATTTTCCCTTATTTTATTGTTTTACTTTTTTGTTTGGAAGACCTTTGTATGGAAATTAGGTAACTGGAAAAAATTGTCTGAACTTCAGTTAAACATCTCTGAAATTGTGAAAATATTTCAAGAACTAAGTTTGGACCTTAAGCATAATTTTATTATAGTAGTATAGTTTATTAAATAAAGGAATTAATTTCTCCTTGAAGCTCTTCTTGAATGTAACACACATAAAGGAGAGTATATAAAACAAATGTATAGCTTAACTTATGAAACAAACACTTGTATAACCAACATCTAGGTTATACATTCCAGAAACTTTCTTTGCCTCTTCCTAGTCACATAAAAGTTACTGTTTTTTTTTTTTTAAAGATTTTATTTATTTATTTGAGAAAGAGAATGAGATAGAGAGCATGAGAGGGGGGAGGGTCAGAGGGAGAAGCAGACTCCCCGCTGAGCAGGGATCCCAATGTGGGGCTCGATCCCGGGACTCCAGGATCATGACCTGAGCCGAAGGCAGTCGCTTAACCAACTGAGCCACCCAGGCGCCCATAAAAGTTACTGTTGTCTTGAGTTTTATGGGAGTCATTTTTTGCTTTTCTTTATGTAAACCTATATTTAGTTTTGTCTGTTTTTCAATTTTATATTCATGGGATCATACTGTATAATTTTATGCTTGGTTGCTTTCACTCAACATTTTGTGAGATTTAGATTTGTTGTCTATAGCTGTAGTTTGTTCATTTTCATTGATAAATATAGTCCATTGTATAAAATACACCACAATTTATCCATATATCAATGATGGATATTTAGGTTGTTTCCAGTTTTGGGTCATTATGAATATGCCACCATGGCCATTCTTGTACAGGTCTTATGGTGCATATATTTCCGATGACTGTAAGAGCCTGGAGTGGAAAGTCTGGGTCATAGAGTATGCGTAAGTGGAATTTTAGTAGATAATTGCCAAACAATATTCCTGTGTAATTCTACAAACTTATATGCCCCAAAGCAATATTTGAGAATTCCTTTTGTTCTATATCTTTGCCAGTATTTGGTATTGTCAGTGTTACTGATTTCAGCTATCTGGTAGATTTATGGTGATATCTCATGGTTTAATTTGCATTTTACTGATTACTAGTGAAGTTCAATAACTATGTCTTTTGGTCATTTGAAAACTGTGAAGTGCTTATTCAAATATTTTGCTCAATTTTCTGTTTGTCTTTTCTGTTCTGATTAATTTATAGGGGTTATATATTTTGCGTGTGAGCCCTTTGTTGGTTATTTATGTTGCAAATATTCTACTCTAATCTGTTACTTGGTATTTTGCTCTCAGTGGTGTCTTTTGAAGAACAAGATTCTTTCTTTTTTTTTTTTTATTAAAGATTTTATGGCGCCTGGGTGGCTCAGTTGGTTAAGCGACTGCCTTTGGCTCAGGTCATGATCCTGGAGTCCCAGGATCGAGTCCCGCATCGGGCTCCCTGCTCAGCGGGGAGTCTGCTTCTTCCTTTGACCCTCCCCTGTCTCATGCTCTCTCTATCTCATTCTCTCTCTCAAATAAGTAAATAAAAATCTTAAAAAAAAAAAAAGATTTTATGGGGTGCCTGGGTGGCTCAGTCGTTAAGCGTCTGCTTTCGGCTCCGGTCATGATCCCAGAGTCCTGGGATCAAGCCCCGCATCGGGCTCCCTGCTCCGCGGGGAGTGTCCTTCTCCCACTCCCCATGCTTGTGTTCCCTCTCTTGCTGTGTCTCTCTCTGTCAAATAAATAAATAAAATCTTAAAAAGAAAAGATTTTATTTATTTGAGGGAGTGAGGGAGAGAGAGAGAGCACAAGCTAGGGGGAGGGGTAGAGGGAGAGGGGGAAGCAGACTCCCCACTGAGCAGGGAGCCTGACATGGGGCTCAATCCCAGGACCCCGTGATCACGACCTGAGCTGAAGGCAGACGCTTAATTGACTGAACCATCAAGGTGTCCCTTGAAGAACAAGATTCTTAATTTTAGTGTAGTCCAATTAATATTTTCCTTTATGGTTGGTGCTTTTTATGTCTACATTAGGAATCATTCCCTACCCCAAGGTCATGAAGTTATTCTCTTCTATTTTCTGGAAGTGTCCTTGTTATACCTTTCTTACATAGCACTATGGTCTGCCTGTAATTGATTTTTTGTGTGTATGCTGTGAGGTAGGAGTTGTGGTTTATTTTTTTCCTGTATGGTTAGCTGATTTTCTCAGCACCATTTACTGACAGTTCTTTCCTTTTCAAAATTGCTTTGTAGGGGCGCCTGGGTTGCTCAGTCAGTTAAGCATCTGACTGTAGGACTGTTGGTTTCATGTTAGGTCGTGATCTCAGGGTCCTGGGATCGAGCTCTGCTCAGTGTGGAGTCTGCTTGGGCTTCTTACCCCCCCCTTCCCCCCACAGCTTGTGTGCTTTTGTTATCTCTCTTGCTCTCTCTCTCAAATAAATAAATAAAATTCAAACCAAACCAAAACAAAAAAACTGCTCTGTAATAGATTGTCTCTCTATTCTGTTCCATTGGTTTTTCTATCTTGGTCCAGTGCTAGACTGTTTTAGTTACTGTAGCTTTATAGTAAGTCTTAATATCTGGTAGAGTAAGTGCTCCCACCCTGTTCTATTTTTCAAGAATGTCGTCTTCTTCCTTTTTTTTCCCCAAGTAAACTCTAGGCCAAATGAGAGTCTTGAACTCATGACCCTGAGATCAAGAGTTGCATGTCAGGCACCCCCAAGAGTGTCTTCTTCACATTGAATGTTTATTAGTGACTGTCATGATCAGTAATCAAGACAGTGTGGTATCAGCATAGGGATAGCCATATGCAACAGTGGAACAGAAGAGAGAGTCCAGAAATGAACCCACACATTTATGATTAATTGATTTTCAATAAAGGTCCCAAGGTAATTCAGTGGAGGAACTGATAATTTTTTTTGAAGATTTTATTTATTTATTTGACAGAGAGAGACACAGCGAGAAAGGGAACACAAGCAGGGGGAGTGGGAGAGGGAGAAGCAAGCTTTCTGCTGAGCAGAGAGCCTGTTGCAGGGCTCGATCCCAGGACCCTAGGATTGTGACCAGAGCCGAAGGCAGACCCTTAACAACTGAGCCACCCCAGTGCCCCAAGGATAATCTTTTTAACAGAAAGTACTACAACAATTGAATATCAACATGCCAAAAAAAAAAAAAAAAATGAAACTCAAACCTTACCTCATAGGAGAAAATCTTTGAGACCTTGGGTTAGGAGAGGATTTCTCAGATACAATACCAAAAGCATGATTCAGAAAAATACTGATAAATTGGCCTTTATCAAAATTAAAGTTTTGCTTTTCAAAAGAACCCACTAAGAAAATAAAAAAGACAAACGATAGAATGGGAGAAAATATTTGCAAATGCTATATCTGATAAAGGACTTGCATCCAGAATATCTAAAGAACTCTTATAACTAAATAGTAAGACAACTCTCCCCAAAATGGGCAAAAGATTTGTATAGACACTTCATCAGTGAAAATCTACTGATGGTAAGCACTTGAAAAAGATACTGATTATCATTAGTCATTAGTGAAATGCAAATTAAAATTACAGTGTGTTACTAGTGCATACCCACTAGAATGCCTAAAATAAAAAAAACTGAAGTACCAAGTGGTAGCAGGGATGTAGAGAAACTGGGATTTTTGTGCATTGTTGGTGGGAATGTTAAATGTCACAGGTATTTTGGAAAATAGTTTGGTAGGTTCTTAAGTTGAACATACATTTACTGTGTATCTTCAACCATTCAACTCTTAGGTATCTACCCAAGGGAAATGAAAACATATATTCACACAAACACTTGTGTGCACATATTCATAACAGCCTTATTCATAGTAGTAAAAACTGGAAGCCATCCACATGTCCATCAGCTGGTAAGTTGATAAAATACAGTATATTCATATAATGGAATACTACTGAGCAATAAAAAGAAACTACTAGCTTAACAAAATAAATGAACCTCAAAAAATGTTTTGCTGAGTGAAAAAACTGCCAGTTTATAATTTTATTTACATGCAATTTCTAGAAAAGCCTGTATTGCTGAGGCCAGGGGTGAGAGTGAAGATTTAGCTACAAGTGTGTGTAAGGGAACTTACTGAGGTGATGAAAATGTAAAACTGGATTGTGGTGATGGTTGCACAACTGCATAAATTTACTAAAACTCATCAAACTAGATACTTAAAATGGATGAGTGTTATGGTTAAGTTTTGACTTAAGCTGTTTTTTAAAAAAATGTTTTGGTTATTGTATTGGTCTACTGTATTTCCATATAAATTTTAGAGTCAGTTTGTCAAGTTAAGAAATGTTGGTGAAAAAGAAAGAAAGGGAAAGAAACATTGGTATCCTGATTTAAATTACATTGCATTTATAGATTAATTTGGGTAGAATTACTTCCTCATAATGTGGAGTCTTTGAATCACTGAATATGGTATTTTTATTTTTTGTTTTTCACGTCTCGATAATGTTTTATAGTTTTCTGTGCAGTATTCTTACACATCTTTTGTAGATTAACCTTAGGTTTATGATGGTATTATAAATGGGATTTTATTTTATTTTTAAAAATTTTTATTTATTTGAGAGAGAGAGAGAGCGCGTGTGGGGGGAGGGGCAGAGGGAGAGGGACAAGCAGACTCGCAATTGAGCAAGTAGCCCAACTCGAGGCTCGATCCCAGGACCCCAGGATCATGGCCTGAGCCAAAGGCAGATGCTTAACCGACTGAACCACCCAGGCGCCCCTATAAGGGGGATTTTTAAAAAAGATTTTATTTATTTATTTGACAGAGAGTACACAAATAGGGGGAATGGCAGGCAGAGGGAGAGGGAGAGAAGCAGGCCCCCCGCTGAGCAGGGAGTCCAATGTGGGGCTCAATCCCAGGACCCTGGGATCATGACCTGAGCTGGAGGCAGATGCTTAACCGACTGAGCCACCCAGGCTTTTTTAAATGGGATTTTATTTATTTATTTATTTATTTATTTATTTATTTTTAATTTTTTTATTGTTATGTTAATCACCATATATTACATCATTAGTTTTTGATGCAGTGTTCCATGATTCATTGTTTGTTCATAACACCCAGTGCACCATGCAAAACGTGCCCTCCTCAATACCCATCACCAGGCTAACCCATCCCCCCACCCCCCTACCCTCTAGAACCCTCAGTTTGTTTTTCAGAGTCCATCATCTCTCATGGTTCGTCTCCCCCTCTGACATACTCCCCTTTTCTTCCTCTCCTGTTATCTTCTTCTTTTCCTTTTTTCTTAAAATATGTTGCGTTATTTGTTTCAGAAGTACAGATCTGTGATTCAACAGTCTTGCACAAGTCACAGCGCTCACCGTAGCACATACCCTCCCCAATGTCTATCACCCAGCCATCCCATCCCTCCCACCCCCAACCACTCCAGTAACACTCAGTTTGTTTCCTGAGATTAAGAATTCCTCATATCAGTGAGGTCATGTGATACATGTCTTTCTCTGATTGACTTATTTCACTCAGCATAACACCCTCCAGTTCCATCCACGTCGTTGCAAATGGCAAGATCTCATTCCTTTTGCTGGCTGCATAATATTCCATTGTGTATATATACCACATCTTCTTTATCCATTCATCTGTCGATGGGCATCTTGGCTCTTTCCACAGTTTGGCTATTGTGGACATTGCTGCTATAAACATTGGGGTACATGTACCCCTTCGGGTCCCTACATTTGTATCTTTGTGGTAAATACCCAGTAGTGCAATTGCTGGATCGAACGGTAGCTCTAATTTCAACTGTTTGAGGAACCTCCATACTGTTTTCCAGAGGTGTTGCACCAGCTTGCATTCCCACCAACAGTGTAGGAGGGTTCCCCTTTCTCCACATCCCCGCCAACATCTGTCGTTCCCTGACTTGTTAATTTTAGCCATTCTGACGGGTGTGAGGTGGTATCTCATTGAGGTTTTGATTTGGATTTCCCTGATGCCGAGTGATGTTGAGCACTTTTTCATGTGCCTGTTGGCCATTTGGATGTCTTCTTTGGAGAAATGTCTGTTCATGTCTTCTGCCCATTTCTTGATTGGATTATTTGTTCTTTGGGTGTTGAGTTTGATAAGTTCTTTATAGATTTTGGATACTAGCCCTTTATCTGATATGTCATTTGCAAATATTTTCTCCCATTCTGTCGGTTGTCTTTTGGTTTTGTGGACTGTTTCTTTTGCTGTGCAAAAGCTTTTTATCTTGATGAAATCCCAATAGTTCATTTTTGCCCTGGCTTCCCGTGCCTTTGGCGATGTTTCTAGGAAGAAGTTGCTGCGGCTAAGGTCGAAAAGGTTGCTACCTGTGTTCTCCTTTAGGATTTGGATGGACTCCTGTCTCACGTTTAGGTCTTTCAACCATTTGGAGTCTATTCTTGTGTGTGGTGTAAGGAAATGGTCCAGTTTCATTCTTCTGCATGTGGCTGTCCAATTTTCCCAACACCATTTGTTGAAGAGACTGTCTTTTTGCCATTGGACATTCTTTCCTGCTTTGTCAAAAATAAGTTGACCATAGAGTTGAGGGTCCATTTCTGGGCTCTCGATTCTGTTCCATTGATCTATGCGTCTGTTTTTGTGCCAGTACCATACTGTCTTGATGATGACAGCTTTGTAATAGAGCTGGAAGTCCGGAATTGTGATGCCGCCAGCTTTGCTTTTCTTTTTCAGTATTCCTCTGGCTATTCGGGGTCTCCTCTGGTTCCATACAAATTTTAGGATTATTTGTTCCATTTCTTTGAAAAAAGTGGATGGTATTTTGATGGGGATTGCATTGAATGTGTAGATTGCTCTAGGTAGCATTGACATCTTCACAATGTTGATTCTCCCAATCCATGAGCATGGAACGTTTTTCCATTTCTTTGTGTCTTCTTCAATTTCTTTCCTGAGTATTTTATAGTTTTCTGAGTACAGATCCTTTGCCTCTTTGGTTAGATTTATTCCTAGGTATCTAATGGTTTTGGGTGCAATTGTAAATGGGATAGACTCCTTGATTTGTCTCTCTTCTGTCTTGTTGTTGGTGTATAGGAATGCCACTGATTTCTGTGCATTGATTTTATATCCTGCTACTTTACTGAATTCCTGTATGAGTTCTAGCAGTTTTGGGGTGGAGTCTTTTGGGTTTTCCACGTACAGTATCATATCATCTGCAAAGAGTGAGAGTTTGACTTCCTCTTTGCCGATTTGGATGCCTTTGATTTCTTTTTGTTGTCTGATTGCTGTGGCTAGGACTTCTAATACTATGTTGAATAGCAGTGGTGAGAGTGGACATCCCTGCCGCGTTCCTGACCTTAGGGGAAAGGCTCTCAGCCTTTCCCCATTGAGAATGATACTCGCTGTAGGTTTTTCATAGATGGCTTTTATGATATTGAGGTATGTACCCTCTATCCCTATACTCTGAAGAGTTTTGATCAAGAAAGGATGTTGTACTTTGTCAAATGCTTTTTCTGCATCTATTGAGAGGATCATATGATTCTTGTTCTTTCTTTTGTTAATGTATTGTATCACGTTGATTGATTTGCGGATGTTGAACCAGCCTTGCAGCCCAGGAATAAATCCCACTTGGTCATGGTGAATAATCCTTTTAATGTACTGTTGGATCCTATTGGCTAGTATTTTGGTGAGAATTTTTGCATCCATGTTCATCAAGGATATTGGTCTGTAATTCTCTTTTTTGATGGGGTTTTTGTCTGGTTTTGGGATCAAGGTAATGCTGGCCTCATAAAATGAGTTTGGAAGTTTCCCTTCCATTTCTATTTTTTGGAACAGTTTCAGGAGAATAGGTATTAATTCTTCTTGAAATGTCTGATAGAATTCCCCCGGGAAGCCATCTGGCCCTGGGCTTTTGTTTCTTGGGAGATTTTTGATGACTGTTTCAATTTCCTTAGTGGTTATAGGTCTGTTCAGGTTTTCTATTTCTTCCTGGTTCAATTTTGGTAGTTGATACATCTCTAGGAATGCACCCATTTCTTCCAGGTTCTCTAATTTGCTGGCATAGAGTTGCTCATAATATGTTCTTATAATTGTTTGTATTTCTTTGGTGTTGGTTGTGATCTCTCCTCTTTCATTCATGATTTTGTTGATTTGGGTCATTTCTCTTTTCTTTTTGATCAGTCTGGCCAGGGGTTTATCAATCTTGTTAATTCTTTCAAAGAACCAGCTCCTAGTTTCGTTGATCTGTTCTACTGTTCTTTTGGTTTCTATTTCATTGATTTCTGCTCTGATCTTTATTATTTCTCTTCTCCTGCTGGGTTTAGGCTTTATTTGCTGTTCTTTCTCCAGCTCCTTTAGGTGTAGGGTTAGGTTGTGTATTTGAGACCTTTCTTGTTTCTTGAGAAAGGCTTGTATTGCTATATACTTTCCTCTCAGGACTGCCTTTGCTGTATCCCAAAGATTTTGAACAGTTGTGTTTTCATTTTCATTGGTTTCCATGAATTTTTTTAATTCTTCTTTAATTTCTTGGTTGACCCATTCATTCTTTAGTAGGATGCTCTTTAGCCTCCATGTATTTGAGTTCTTTCCGACTTTCCTCTTGTGGTTGAGTTCTAGTTTCAAAGCATTGTGGTCTGAAAATATGCAGGGAATGATCCCAATCTTTTGGTACCGATTGAGACCTGATTTGTGACCTAGGATGTGATCAATTCTGGAGAATGTTCCATGGGCACTAGAGAAGAATGTGTATTCCGTTGCTTTGGGATGGAATGTTCTGAATATGTCTGTGAAGTCCATTTGGTCCAGTGTGTCATTTAAAGTCTTTATTTCCTTGTTGATCTTTTGCTTAGATGATCTGTCCATTTCAGTCAGGGGGGTGTTAAAGTCCCCCACTATTATTGTATTGTTGTCAATGTGTTTCTTTGCTTTTGTTATTAATTGCCTTATATAATTGGCTGCTCCCATGTTCGGGGCATAGATATTTACAATTGTTAGATCTTCTTGTTGGATAGACCCTTTAAGTAGGATATAGTGTCCTTCCTCATCTCTTATTACAGTCTTTGTTTTAAAATCTAGTTTGTCTGATATAAGGATTGCCACCCCAGCTTTCTTTTGGTGTCCATTAGCATGGTAAATGGTTTTCCACCCCCTCACTTTCAATCTGGGGGTGTCTTTGGGTCTAAAATGAGTCTCTTGCAGACAGCATATTGATGGGTCTTGTTTTTTAATCCAATCTGATAGCCTGTGTCTTTTGATTGGGGCATTGAGCCCATTTACATTCAGGGTAACTATTGAAAGGTATGAATTTAGTGCCATTGTATTACCTGTAAGGTGACTGTTAACTGTCTGTTGTCTGTGTTCGTTTCTGCTCTTTGCTGCTTTTAGGTTCTCTCTTTGCTTAGAGGACCCCTCTCAATATTTCTTGGAGGGCTGGTTTCGTGTTTGCAAATTCCTTTAGTTTTTGTTTGTTCTGGAAGCTTTTTATCTCTCCTTCTATTTTCAGTGATAGCCTAGCTGGATATAGTATTCTTGGCTGCATATTTTTCTCGTTTAGTGCTCTGAAGATATCTTGCCAGTCCTTTCTGGCCTGCCACGTCTCTGTGGATAGGTCTGTTGCCAATCTAATGTTTCTACCATTGTAGGTTACATATCTCTTCTCCCGAGCTGCTTTCAGGATTTTCTCTTTGTCTCTGAGACTCGTAAGTTTTACTATTAGATGTCGGGGTGTTGACCTATTATTATCGATTTTGAGAGGGGTTCTCTGTGCCTCCTGGATTTTAATGCCTGTTTCCTTCCTCACATTAGGGAAGTTTTCTGCTATAATTTGCTCCAATATACCTTCTGCCCCCCTCTCTCTCTCTTCTTCTTCTTCTGGGATCCCAATTATTCTAATGTTGTTTCGTCTTATCGTATCACTTATCTCTCGAATTCTGCCCTCGTGATCCTGTAGTTGTTTCTCTCTCTTTTTCTCAGCCTCTTTATTTTCCATCATTTGGTCTTCTATATCGCTGATTCTCTCTTCTGCCTCATTTATCCTAGCAGTTAGTGCCCCCATTTTGGATTGCACCTCATCAATAGCCTTTTTGATTTCGATTTGGTTAGATTTTAGTTCTTTTATTTCTCCAGAAAGGGTTTCTCTAATAACTTCCACGCTTTTTTCAAGCCCAGCTAGTATCTTTAAAGTCATGATTCTGAACTCTAGGTCCGACATCATACTAATGTCTGTATTGAGTAGGTCCCTGGCTGATGGTAGTACCTCTTGTTCTTTTTGCTGAGGTGATTTCTTTCGTCTTGTCATTTTGTCCAGAGGAGAATAGATGAATGAGAGAACGAAATGCTAACAGGTTTACAACGTCCCCAGCAAATATACTGTATACAAATCAGAAAAGACCTGAAACCAGGGGAAAAGAAAGGGAAAGAAAGAAAAAAGAAAGAGAAAAAAGAAAAAAAAAGATAAAAACAAAAACAAAACAATACAAAAATAGCAGAATATGATCAAATATGATCAGGCTAGTGCATAGATCAGTACCACACACTAGATTTTGGGCGTATTTTGGTCTGTTAGAAAAAAGTGCCTCCTAAAATTTTAAAGGAAGAAAGACATATATGTACAAAATAAGGGTTGATACAATGAAGGGATGGAAGATGACTGTAAAGATGAAAATTATAAAAGGTTTTATAAAAGGACTTGGTAAGATAAGTTGTTTGAAAAAAGAAAGAAGATTTAAGAAAAGAAAAAAAAAAGGAAAAAGGGAGAGAATGTGATCAGGCAGGAGACTAGAACAAAGCCATACACTAGTGATTTAGGGTATATTTTGATCTGTTAGAAGAAACTGTACCTCAAAATTTTAAAGAGAGAACAACTTATATATATATGCCAAAAATAAGGGTAACTACTATGAAGGGATAAAATATGACTCTAAAAATGAAAAATGAAAAATGTTTTTTTTTTTTTAAAAAGGGATTGATAAGATGTTGGTTAAAAAAAGGAAAAAAGAAAAATAAAAAAAACAGTCAACAAAAATTAACTTTGATGAAATAATGAATCATGGTTAAAAAAAAAAAAAAAAAGCCATGAATCTATGTGCAGTATTCCCCTAGCGCTGGAGTTCTCCCGTTCTCCTTGATCGATCAACTTGGTCTTGGCTTGCTGGCTGTTTGTGCTGATCTTCTGGGGGAGGGGCCTGTTGCTGTGGTTTCCAAATGTCTTTGCCGGAGGCGGAATTGCCCCGCCCTTGTTGGTCCGGGCTAAGGAAGCTGCTCCGGTTTGCTCTCAGGAGCTTTTGTTCCCTGCAAGCTCTCCGTACAGCCTTGGAGGACCAGGGCAGAAATGGTGGCCTCCCAATCTCTACCCGGAGGAGCCGAGAACTCGGGGCCCCGCTCCTCAGTGTGCCCCCAGAGAAAAGCAGTCACTTCCGTGTCCCCGGTCTCTGGCCGCAGCCCGTGCTCACCCGGCCTGTGACCGAGCGTTGCTATCTCTGGCACCCGACCCCGCGCAGAGTCTCCAAACCCAGCAGATCCCTGCAGTGCGTTCCCGCACCGCTCCTCCCCGGGAAGGAAGGGGAGTCTCCCCGGATCTGCTGCCTGCTGGGTCCCTGCTGGAGGAGCCGTGCCCCGACTGGGCCGCGGGTCACAGTCTATGGCAACCCCGAGCTGAGAGCCCGCAACTCTGCTCCGTCTCTGCAGCCGGCTTCCCCGCTCCGATACCTGGGAGCTCTGGTGCACTCAAGCACCCCCGGTCTCTCTGTGACCCCGAGGGTCCTGAGACCACAGTGTCCCGGGAGGATTCCACCCCC
>NW_027397136.1:2889342-2892603 GCF_003265705.2 Callorhinus ursinus | reverse complement strand
AGTCTGGCCAGGGGTTTATCAATCTTGTTAATTCTTTCAAAGAACCAGCTCCTAGTTTCGTT
This sequence comes from Callorhinus ursinus, assembly GCF_003265705.2. Classification (NCBI taxonomy): domain Eukaryota; kingdom Metazoa; phylum Chordata; class Mammalia; order Carnivora; family Otariidae; genus Callorhinus; species Callorhinus ursinus. The sequence continues at coordinate 2,892,541 of NW_027397136.1, read as the reverse complement.
GATCTGTTCTGTTCTTTTGGTTTCTATTTCATTGATTTCTGCTCTGATCTTTATTATTTCTCTTCTCCTGCTGGGTTTAGGCTTTATTTGCTGTTCTTTCTCCAGCTCCTTTAGGTGTAGGGTTAGGTTGTGTATTTGAGACCTTTCTTGTTTCTTGAGAAAGGCTTGTATTGCTATATACTTTCCTCTCAGGACTGCCTTTGCTGTATCCCAAAGATTTTGAACAGTTGTGTTTTCATTTTCATTGGTTTCCATGAATTTTTTTAATTCTTCTTTAATTTCTTGGTTGACCCATTCATTCTTTAGTAGGATGCTCTTTAGCCTCCATGTATTTGAGTTCTTTCCGACTTTCCTCTTGTGGTTGAGTTCTAGTTTCAAAGCATTGTGGTCTGAAAATATGCAGGGAATGATCCCAATCTTTTGGTACCGATTGAGACCTGATTTGTGACCTAGGATGTGATCAATTCTGGAGAATGTTCCATGGGCACTAGAGAAGAATGTGTATTCCGTTGCTTTGGGATGGAATGTTCTGAATATGTCTGTGAAGTCCATTTGGTCCAGTGTGTCATTTAAAGTCTTTATTTCCTTGTTGATCTTTTGCTTAGATGATCTGTCCATTTCAGTCAGGGGGGTGTTAAAGTCCCCCACTATTATTGTATTGTTGTCAATGTGTTTCTTTGCTTTTGTTATTAATTGCCTTATATAATTGGCTGCTCCCATGTTCGGGGCATAGATATTTACAATTGTTAGATCTTCTTGTTGGATAGACCCTTTAAGTAGGATATAGTGTCCTTCCTCATCTCTTATTACAGTCTTTGTTTTAAAATCTAGTTTGTCTGATATAAGGATTGCCACCCCAGCTTTCTTTTGGTGTCCATTAGCATGGTAAATGGTTTTCCACCCCCTCACTTTCAATCTGGGGGTGTCTTTGCGTCTAAAATGAGTCTCTTGCAGACAGCATATTGATGGGTCTTGTTTTTTAATCCAATCTGATAGCCTGTGTCTTTTGATTGGGGCATTGAGCCCATTTACATTCAGGGTAACTATTGAAAGGTATGAATTTAGTGCCATTGTATTACCTGTAAGGTGACTGTTAACTGTCTGTTGTCTGTGTTCGTTTCTGCTCTTTGCTGCTTTTAGGTTCTCTCTTTGCTTAGAGGACCCCTCTCAATATTTCTTGGAGGGCTGGTTTCGTGTTTGCAAATTCCTTTAGTTTTTGTTTGTTCTGGAAGCTTTTTATCTCTCCTTCTATTTTCAGTGATAGCCTAGCTGGATATAGTATTCTTGGCTGCATATTTTTCTCGTTTAGTGCTCTGAAGATATCTTGCCAGTCCTTTCTGGCCTGCCACGTCTCTGTGGATAGGTCTGTTGCCAATCTAATGTTTCTACCATTGTAGGTTACATATCTCTTCTCCCGAGCTGCTTTCAGGATTTTCTCTTTGTCTCTGAGACTCGTAAGTTTTACTATTAGATGTCGGGGTGTTGACCTATTTTTATTGATTTTGAGAGGGGTTCTCTGTGCCTCCTGGATTTTAATGCCTGTTTCCTTCCTCACATTAGGGAAGTTTTCTGCTATAATTTGCTCCAATATACCTTCTGCCCCCCTCTCTCTCTCTTCTTCTTCTTCTGGGATCCCAATTATTCTAATGTTGTTTCGTCTTATCGTATCACTTATCTCTCGAATTCTGCCCTCGTGATCCTGTAGTTGTTTCTCTCTCTTTTTCTCAGCCTCTTTATTTTCCATCATTTGGTCTTCTATATCGCTGATTCTCTCTTCTGCCTCATTTATCCTAGCAGTTAGTGCCCCCATTTTGGATTGCACCTCATCAATAGCCTTTTTGATTTCGATTTGGTTAGATTTTAGTTCTTTTATTTCTCCAGAAAGGGTTTCTCTAATAACTTCCACGCTTTTTTCAAGCCCAGCTAGTATCTTTAAAGTCATGATTCTGAACTCTAGGTCCGACATCATACTAATGTCTGTATTGAGTAGGTCCCTGGCTGATGGTAGTACCTCTTGTTCTTTTTGCTGAGGTGATTTCTTTCGTCTTGTCATTTTGTCCAGAGGAGAATAGATGAATGAGAGAACGAAATGCTAACAGGTTTACAACGTCCCCAGCAAATATACTGTATACAAATCAGAAAAGACCTGAAACCAGGGGAAAAGAAAGGGAAAGAAAGAAAAAAGAAAGAGAAAAAAGAAAAAAAAAGATAAAAACAAAAACAAAACAATACAAAAATAGCAGAATATGATCAAATATGATCAGGCTAGTGCATAGATCAGTGCCACACACTAGATTTTGGGCGTATTTTGGTCTGTTAGAAAAAAGTGCCTCCTAAAATTTTAAAGGAAGAAAGACATATATGTACAAAATAAGGGTTGATACAATGAAGGGATGGAAGATGACTGTAAAGATGAAAATTATAAAAGGTTTTATAAAAGGACTTGGTAAGATAAGTTGTTTGAAAAAAGAAAGAAGATTTAAGAAAAGAAAAAAAAAAGGAAAAAGGGAGAGAATGTGATCAGGCAGGAGACTAGAACAAAGCCATACACTAGTGATTTAGGGTATATTTTGATCTGTTAGAAGAAACTGTACCTCAAAATTTTAAAGAGAGAACAACTTATATATATATGCCAAAAATAAGGGTAACTACTATGAAGGGATAAAATATGACTCTAAAAATGAAAAATAAAAAATGTTTTTTTTTTTTTTAAAAAGGGATTGATAAGATGTTGGTTAAAAAAAGGGAAAAAGAAAAATAAAAAAAACAGTCAACAAAAATTAACTTTGATGAAATAATGAATCATGGTTAAAAAAAAAAAAAAAAAGCCATGAATCTATGTGCAGTATTCCCCTAGCGCTGGAGTTCTCCCGTTCTCCTTGATCGATCAACTTGGTCTTGGCTTGCTGGCTGTTTGTGCTGATCTTCTGGGGGAGGGGCCTGTTGCTGTGGTTTCCAAATGTCTTTGCCGGAGGCGGAATTGCCCCGCCCTTGTGGGTCCGGGCTAAGGAAGCTGCTCCGGTTTGCTCTCAGGAGCTTTTGTTCCCTGCAAGCTCTCCGTACAGCCTTGGAGGACCAGGGCAGAAATGGTGGCCTCCCAATCTCTACCCGGAGGAGCCGAGAACTCGGGGCCCCGCTCCTCAGTGTGCCCCCAGAGAAAAGCAGTCACTTCCGTGTCCCCGGTCTCCGGCCGCACTCC
>NW_027397136.1:2863188-2889242 GCF_003265705.2 Callorhinus ursinus | reverse complement strand
GGAGGATTCCACCCCCGCTTAGCCACTGCAGCGACGTCCCTCCACGGAGCCAACTTCTAAAAGGTCCGATTTTGTGCTCCGCGGCTCTAGCACTTGCCAGAGGCGGCCGGCGGAGGCCCCTCCCCCGCCGTCTATCCTTCCGAATATCGCCTCGGATTCACTTCTCCGCACGTCCTACCTTCCAGAAAGTGGTCACTTTTCTGTTCAGAGAGTTGTTGCTACTCTCTTCTTCGGTCTCCTGTTGAGTTCGTAGGTGTTCAGAATGGTTTGATCCCTATTCAGCTGAATTCCTGAGACCAGACGAAATCTAGGTCTCCTGCTCCTCCGCCATCTTGCTCCGCCCCTTATTTATTTATTTTTATTCTTTTTTTTTTTTAAGATTTTATTTATTTGACAGTGAGAGAGGGAACACAAGCAGGGGGAGTGGGAGAGGGAGAAACAGGCTTCCCGCTGAGCAGGGAGCCCGATGCGGGGCTCGATCCCAGGACCCTGAGCTGAAGGCAGACGCATAACGACTGAGCCCCCCAGGTGCCCCTAAATGGGATTTTAAAATAAATTTTATTTTCTATTTGTTGTTGACATATGGAATAAAATTGAATTTGAATATTGGCTCTATTTTGCCAGGTTTTGGCCAAATCTGATGAATTCTAATAATTTTATCTGTAGATTTTCTTGGGTTTCCCACTTATATAATTATGACATTTGTGAAAAATTACTGTTTTGTGTCTTTCCTTGCAATTCTTATACTTTTTTCTTGTCTTACTTTTGGCTTAGGATCTGTGGCATGTTATTGAGTGGAGTGGTGATAGGAGAGATCCTTGTTATTTTCCCATCTCAAAGGGAAATTGTTTAATTTTTCACTATTAAGTATGATATTGTCAAGCATATACATGTAAGGCAAGACAAGGCCTGACTGATTTGACTGGTATAGTTAACACTGAACGCTTTAGACTTAAGCAGTTTATTACATGGGCAGTGGAAAGGTGAATAAGCCAAAGGTGCCAGCTCCCTATGACCCTTGTTCCACACATCACAAAAGTCAACACCAGAACAAAAACCTTGCCAGTGACTACAGTGGGGCACTCTATTGATGCAAGAGGCCATTCAGATTTGCTACACAGCAGTTTTGTGGTCTATAGCTCTGTTCTGAGATGGGCAGGCTGAAAGTCATGTGCCTCATCAGAATCCAGTGATGAGAAACTGCCTCATGTCATCCTCCAAGGGAGATAGAAAAGCGATGGGAGATGACCTAGTAGCAGCTCCTTATGGGCCTCCCATCCTTTCCTTTCTGGGGAGATTACAAGGCATTCTGCCAAGACTCAAGGAAGCTACAAGTTGCCAAATATGGAACAGCAGAGTGGTTCCTCAACAGATACTTGTTACTTGCTTTTGCCCATGTCCTTTAGTAGATTAAGAAAGTTTTCTTCTATTCCTAATGTAAGTTTTTTTTTTTAAAGATTTTATTTATTTATTTGACAGAGAGAGACACAGTGAGAGAAGGAACACAAGCAGGGGGAGTGGGAGAGGGAGAAGCAGGCTTCCCGCCGAGCAGGGAGCCCGAGGTGGGACTCGATCCCAGGACCCCAGCCGAAGGCAGACGCTTAACTACTGAGCCACCCAGGCACCCCTACTACACGGATTTTTGATATAGAATTTCTACTGGGTAAAGAATTTCCTAACATTTGTTACCCTTTATAAGGCTTTCACTTATTTAGGAAAAAAATTATTGACAGAGACTTTCTTTTCTCGGACTGCTTGCCTTTTTTCTCCCTTGAGTATATGTATAATTTTGTCCTTGTACATACAGAATTTACTGTTGCTCACCTTTTCAAGGAAGAGACTGATTTGAACTTAAAATTGGTCAGTAAGTTATTAGAGATCTGATAGAATTCTTATGAAACAAGAAGTAGCTATGTTTTACATCTTTCTGAGTATGTCCCTTCAGGTTTTTTAGGGTACATCCCTTCAGATGCCACACAGGTGACCTTTCTACCTTCATGGCAATATTGACTTCATTTTCATTAGTGGCAGATAATTTTGAGTATTTCAAGTAGTTTTTCATTCCTTTTCTAAACTGGTCTATTAAATTTAGGCTGAACCTTTGCTTGATGTTTTTCTCCCCTGAATAAGTAGAAAGTTATTAAGTAGAAAGGATGATTGAAAGTAGAGTTATTGACCATTTCACTTGATTTGTTCTGGTGACTTTTCTAATGGTCTGCTGGTAGTTAATTTTATAGTATTGCCAAGTTTCTGAACCCATTTTGAAATAATTTGGTTATGCTTAAGGCATATTATTTTTTAAATTTTAATAGAGCAGCAGTTTTTATCTGTTTTCCTCATTGTTAATAACAAGTTAACTGAAAACAGACTTTTTATTTTTATTTTATTTTTTTTTTAAAGATTTTATTTATTTATTTGACAGAGAGAGAGCACAAGCAGGGGGAGCGGCAGGCAGAGGGAGAAGCAGACTTCCGGCCAAGCAGGGAGCCTGATGTGGGGCTCGATCCCAGGATCCTGGGATCATGACCTGAGCCAAAGACAGACGCTTAATGACTGAGCCACCCAGGCGCCCTGAAAACAGACTTTTAAATGGGGAGAACAGACTGCTAGTTGCTAGAGGGGAGGTGGGTGGAGGGATGGGTGAAATAGATAATGGGGATTAAGAAGTAAAAACTTCTAGTTATAAGGTAAATAACTCATGGAGATGAAAAGTACAGGGAAGGGAATACAGGCAATAATATTGTAATAATGTTTGGTGCCAGATGGTGACTGTATTTATCATGGTGAGCACTGAGTAAAGTATAGAATTGTTGAATCAATGTGTGGTACATCTGAAACTAATATAACACTGAGGTTAATTATACTTCAATTAAAAAAATAAGTTAGTGGAAAATGGATGTAAATTCTTTAGGTTTATATTCACAAATGTAGGTAAGTACATAAATACTTATTTCTACATAGCAAGTATATGTGTAGTTTTTAAAAGTAGCAAGATTTTCTTGAAAAATTCAAAAGTGGGTTGGTTCTTAACAAATTCATGTTAAAATTCTTTTGAATAGTATAACAAAAATATCTACCAATTTTTATTTTCATAGTTGTTCAAGAGTAGTACATATCTATTCCCCCTTTTTTTTTTCCTGTTTCTTCCCTCATTCAAAAAAGCTTTATGGAAAATCTAGTGTACTTTGTTCGTGTACTATGACTGTGTATTGTGTCTGTCTTAGCAATATAATGTTTGAAACATTGTCTCTGCCCTCAGGGTGCTAGTGCCTGGGAAGGAAGACAAGTAGGCAGTGTTAGTGGACTGTGATAAGCGTTAATGATACGGACAAGAACTGGAGTGGAAGGGAGTGGTGAAAGATGAGGCTGGAGATTGGGTTTGGATCATGAAGGGCTTTGTAAATCGTGTTAGAGTCTGGAATTTTACCTTGGGGCAATGGCAAGACTTTGGAGACGAATAAAGGAAATGTTGATATTTACATTTTATAATGAGTAGATAGGAGGAAGCGAAGTGAGGAGGCCAACTAGGAGGCTGTGGCCTTAATCCATCAAAGCCTGAAAACCGAGGTAGTAGAAGTGGGAATAGGGATGCAGACAGAATTGAAAGCTTTAAAGAATGCAGGACTGGAGGCTGCTGGGAAGATGGCGGAGTAGGACAACCCTGGGCTCACCTCTTGCTGCGTGGCCGCCTAGAGAACACCCACATAAATAACCCAGAAGGCAGCCCGAAAACTGGCAGAACAGACTCTCTACAGCCCAGCATAGACAAGAGGCCACAGCGAAGCAGGTCCACCCGCTCTGATCGCTCTTGGCAGGAGTCCATCCGAAGCAGTGCCACAAGCCTGACAGTGTGCATGCAGCCCAGACAAGGGCCAGCACCACTCTAAAGTGAGTCCTGCCCCAGGGAGAGGAAGATAACCACACACCAGTCTGACTGTGACCCCAGCAGTGGGCTGGGGGCAGGCAGCTGGTCTGACTGCAGGCCCCACCCACCAAAAAAGCTTCTCAGGGGACAACACAGGGAAAGTGCCTGCAGTTTGGTGCTACTGCATCTCTGGCAAATACTTGGTCTGATTCAACTCAAGCCTAAGGCAGCTCCGGGCCAGCCTACTTACACCACAGGCACCAGACTCTGCCCACAACAGGCAGAGGCCATCGCAGGCTGGGCTGAAGGCAAACACATCCCAGCCACAACAGTAGGACACCCCTGGAGCAACACACATAGGAGACACCCCCTGAAGCACCATTTTCTGGTGAAAAGGAGACATTGTGCTCCAGGACCTCTTCTTCATAAAGCCACTACTTTCAAGTGCGGGAGACATAGCTGACTTTCCTAACACAGAGAAACAGACACAGCAATAGACAGAATGAGGAGGCAGAGGAATATGTCTCAAATGAAAGAACAGAACAAAACCAGAGCAGGAGATCTAAGTGAAACAGATATAAGTAATATGTCTGATAGCGAATTTAAAGTAATGCTCATAAAGATACTCACTAGAATTGAGAAAGGAGTGCAGGACCTCCATGAGACCCTCCACCAAGAGATAGGAGACATAAAAAAGAACCAGTTAGAGTTATTGGACTCACTAAATGGAAATAAAAATAGACCACCTGGAATAAATAGCAAACAAGAGGAAGTAGAAGAATGGATCAGCCACCTGGAGGACAGAATTATGGAAAGTAATCAAGCTGAGCAGATGAGAGGAGGAAAAATATGCAAAATGAGAATAGACCCAGGGAACTCAGTGACACTGCCAAGCATAACAGTTGCATGACAGGGATCCCAGAAGAAGAGTGAGAGAAGGGGGCAAAAGCTTTGTGTGAAGAAATAATAGCTGAAAACTTCCTGAATCTGGGGAAGGAAAGAGAAATCCAGATCCAGGAGGCACAGAGAGCCCCCAACACAACCAACACAAGGAGGTCTGCACCAAGACACAAAGTAAATAAGATGACAAAAAATAGTGAGAAAGAATTTTAAAAGCAGCAAGAGAAAGGAAAGCAGTGACATACAAGGGAAACCCCATACAGCTATCATTGGGTTTTTCAGCAGAAACTCTGCAGGCCAGAAGGGAGTGGCATGATCAATTCCAACTGCTAAAAGGAAAAAATCTACAGCCAATACTCTATCCAGCAAGGCTTTCATTTAGAATAGAAGGAGAGATTGAGTTTCCCAGAAAAACAAAAGTTAAAAAGCAGAACTAGCCACATCCCTGTCACACACAATGCATCAGCCTGTGGGTCCCAAATTCACAGTCCAGCCACCCTCCTGCCCAAGTTAGCATGCACGGCCTGCCACCTGCTCAATGCCAAGTCAACACGCCTTCACCTCAGATTGCCAAGGGCTCAAACTGGCACTCTTCCCCTCAAATGCCAGCCCCAGTGCTCAACTTTGTGCACAAAAGTGGGCATAATTATAACAGCAGAATGAAGCAACCCAAACAGTGACCCTGTTTCTGTGGAATATGGAATGGATAAAAGGAGTGTGCTAGGCTGAGAACATCAACAAGCACATCAAAGAACAATACATATAGCATGATTCTGGTTAGTAAAAAAAAAACAAACCTGAGAAGAATAAAACAAGATGAAATCAGAGAGGAAGACAAACCATAGGAGACCCTTAAGCATAGGAAAGAAACTGAGGGTTACTGGAGGGGAGGAGGGGGGATGGGGTAACTGGGTGATGGGCATGAAGGAGGGCACGTGATGGAATGAGCACTGGGTCTTGTATGCAACTGATGAATCACTTAACTCTACCTCGGAAACTAATAATACACTATATGTTAATTAATTGAATTTAAATTAAAAAAAGGAACCACTCCGCCCCCAAAAATAAAGAACACAGGACTGGGTAATTCAGAATGTGTGTGTGTGTGTTTACATGTGCTTTTGTGGGGGAAAGGACAGTTGAGGGGAGGGAGGAGACTAAGGTGACTTACAGACTTTCAGATAGAGCAGGTAGAACAGTCCTGTCCGATTTTGTAGCCACTACTCACATAGGGCTGCTTAAATTTAAAGTAATTTAAATGAAATAAGATTTAAAATTCAGTTCTTCAGTTGTACTAGCCATGTTTCATGTGCTTATTAGCCAAATGGGACTAGTGGCCTCTGTGTTAGAAAGGGCAGATATAGAACATTTTCATTGTGACAGAAAGTTCTGTTGTACAGCGCTGGTCTGAAGTTTTTGTACCTACTACCTTTTCCCCAGAGGAAAGTAAAAATAATAGGTGGTATTTGCCTAAGTCTCCTAAGAATTCTGGCTCCACAATATTTTAAGGGATTCTGTGAGTCTCACATAGTTATCACCATCACCACCAGCACCAGTCATCATCAGATCTAGAACACTTCTATAATCAGAGATGGTTGTGTTGGAGCACTGAGCTAGAGGGATAGTCATGCCATTCACTGAACTATTTATTGCTGTGGTGAGGGCAATAGGAACCTCTGGAAGGTACTGTCCAATAGAAATATGATGTGAGCCACATATTAATTAAAATTGTAGTATTCACATTATAGAGTAAAGAGAAACTATTAGATCTTATAATTTTTTAAAACATTTTATTTAACTCAATATATCCAAAATATGATTTTCAACATGTTAAAACATTGATTTAAAAAACTATTAATGAGCAGTTTTACATTATTTTTTCATACCTTTTGAAATCATTTGTATACTTTTTAAATAGCGTATCTGTTTTTGTTTTTAAAATTTATTTTTTTAGTAATCTCTACACCCAGTCTGGGGCCTGAACTCTTAACCCTGATCAAGAGCTGCGTGCTCTTCCGACTGAGCCAACCAGGTGCCTCTTTTACAGCATATCTTAATTCACATGCTAAGTTTTTAACCAGAAATACTTAATCTACATTTAGATTTCATAAAATTTGCAGTTGAAAAAGTGGCCTCACATACCCAACTTTTCCCAAACATGCTTAAAAATTTTCTAGTAACTGAATTATCAGTTTTTAAATTTAACTTTTATTTTATTTTTATTTATTTTTTCAAAAATTTTATTTGAGAGAGAGCAAGCAAGGGGGTTGGGGGTGAGGGAGGGAGATGGAGGGAGGGAAGAAGCAGACTCCCTGCTGAGCAGGGAACCTGACACGGGGCTCAACATGACGGGGGTGGGGGCTCTATCCCAGCACCCTGGCATCAGGACCCGAGCCAAAGGCAAGCACATAACTGACTGAGCCACCCAGGTACCCCTAAATTTAACTTTTAATTACAGTGACATAAAATTAAAAATTCAGTTCCTCAGTTTCACTAGCCACATTTTAAGTGCTCAACAGCTACATGTGGCTGACTACCACATTGGGCAGTACAGTTCTGGAATAACCAAGTGCATTCACTTGATAGTTGGAAATTCAGGTCTGGAGCTCAGGAAAGAGGTGTAGAAACAGACAGCTAGATGGCAGGGACTGTGAGGAACAGGGAGATAAATAAATTTGTGATTTAGGACAAATCAATATTAACTTTTGTGCTTCATTGAAAAAACCTGTAAATGCACCTGGTGTGATTTAAAATGGTAGATGAGTATGCTACAAGCTCATGCTCGATATGAGCATATTGTAGTGGTTAAGAGCCTGACTTTAGAGTCAGATGTGTGATCATGGGCAATTTACTGAGCCTTTTTAAGCCTTAGTTTCCTCATCTAGAAATGGGATAATAAAATCTTTCTCCCTGAAAGGTTCGCTGGAAGGGTTATAGGAAGAATCCATGGCGAGTATTTACCATGTATAATACCTTGTCTCATTTCTAAGTTTCCATTTCTTTCTTGTGGACTGTACCATAAATTTAATAGTTTATTTTTTAAAGATTTATCCATTAGAGAGAGAGATCTCAAGAGTGTGTGTGGGGGAGGGGCAGAGGGAGATGGAGAGAGAAACTCAGACTCTGCACTGAGCACAGAGCCTGATGGGGGGCCCGATCCCACAACCCCAAGATCACCACCTGAACTGAAACCAAGTCAGATGCCCAACTGACTACGCCACCCAGGCGCCCCTTAATAATTTGTTTTTAAAAAGTTATACATGTTGATATAAGCTGAATCCTAATTTCAGAAACTTTAAATTATGAAAGAATGTTTATCTTAAAATAGAGGAAATTGGGGCGCCTGGGTGGCTTAGTTAAGTGTCTGCCTTCAACTCAGGTCATGATCCCAGGGTCTGGGATTGAGCCCCACATCGGGCTCTCTGCTCAGCAGGGAGCCTGCTTCTCCCTCTGCCTGTTGCTCCCCCTGCTTGTGCTCTCTCTCTTTTGTCTCTGTCAAATAAATAAAATCTTTAAAAAAAACAAAACTAGAGGAAATATACTTATTGTTCATACTGATGAGTGCTCATTATGATCCACATACTATGTCAAATGCTTTACATGATGTGAAAGGTTTTTTTTTTTTTTAAAGTGCAGTGTAGCATATTTCTATTGTAAAGTTTCACATAACCAGATTTTGTAATAGAAAATCTATTTTAATTCTGGAACTTTGAAGTGTATTATGGTCTAAGTCTTTTTTTAGTTAGTCCAGGAACCATTGAATTCTGCTTGAATCTCTTTGGATCTCTTAAATTTATGATTTTGTAGTACTCTAAGCTAAATCTATAGAATTTAAGAGTGTAATTCTATATTTGTGTATGTATGTATAAAGAATTATGGCTTAAAAAAATACCCTTGGTGGAGTTTATTCAGAGAACTGTGGTGACAGGAGAAAAATGGACTCTCAAAGAGAAAAGAATTCTGATTTTTACTGGCTCCGCAATTCTTTTTTTCAAGTCTTTTTAAGTCCCATCTTGCCCATTATATATCTGGCGGTGTGCCATTTTTCAAGTGTACTAGAAAAGACAAACATTTTTATAATGCTTACCCCATATGTTGAATACCTCATACATGCTGAGAAATGTTGGCTGTCTTCTTCACAGTAGTTTCCATATACTCAGGTCTAAAATAGTATTAGACATCTTGCATCTGTATTATTGCAAATAATGAAAAAAAGTTATGATGCCGTTAGGGCCAGCAGATAGGTTTGATACTATATTCGTGTGTTGGGAAGGATTTTGAGACCAGGTTCAAAAGGAAGAAATGTTCACCTTAAATTATAGTGCTTTTTCCCTCTTGTTTCTGTTTAAACATTTTTTCTTTTTTTAACAAGTATTATATACCCATTTGGAAAATTTTGACAACTACTAAGACAAAGTAAACAGATTTCCTCCCATTCTTTTTGTTTTGCTTATATGGATATTTGCAAACTCTAGAGTATACCTTATGTTAAATGTATATCCATTTTCATGTACTGTGTTGTAAATATTTTTTGTCAGACATTAGTTGTAAATGTATTTTTGTAGGTGGCATATTAAATCAGAAAGGTTTTACTTAAACATTTCCCAAATGAATGAGTTAATAATAAAGCTGATATATAATTCATAATTAATGGATTTATGTACATTTTAGATCATTTAAGTAGATAGGCTTCTTGCATATGGAATTATTGCAAAAGATATGAATGTTTTTAAGACTCTTAAGCATAACCATCTTCAAACTTGCTGCTTCCCAAATGCTCTTATATTTTAAGGAAGGAAACAAATACTTTGAATACAGATGCCTTTATTATTTTAGGGAAGAAAATCAAACATTGGGTGCCTGCAATTTGTCACTTAAACTTTTAAAGTTTAGGGCGCCTGGGTGGCTCAGATGGTTAAGCGTCTGCCTTCGGCTCAGGTCATGATCCCAGGGTCCTGGGATCGAGTCCCGCATCGGGCTCCCTGCTCCTTGGGAGCCTGCTTCTCCCTCTGCCTCTCTCTCTCTCTCTGTCTCTCATGAATAAATAAAATCTTTAAAAAAAAAAAAACTTTTAAAGTTTATGAAATGTTTCAGACATGCAAAAGGATAGAATTGTATAATTAATACCTGTGTACCCACCACCCAGCTTAAGAAATAAAATATTGTAGAGTTAAAAGCTCCTTGTGGAACTTTCCCTGATTATAAATGTCTTGACAAACAATGATGTGGATATTTAATCTTCTCCAATTATACAGGCCTAAGTCCAAGATTTTTTGGGCAAGAATTCAGAAATTCTCAGATTTTAGAAAGGTGATATGATGCATATACTATATGTATCTAACTTTTCAAGCAGGATTGAGGGGCATCTTCCAATTCCTTCATCAAATACAGAAGTATTTCTGCATCACTTCAGGTGTGGTTTTGCCACCAAATTGGTTACAAAAGTTTTTGGTTTTCAGAGATTTTTGGAATTCAGATTTGTGGATAATGGCTTGTGAACATGTATATCTATCTATTCACTGTGTTCAGTTTAATCAATCTGGTAGGATTTGTTCATCTTTTTGTCAGACTGATCATAGTGTAGTATGAGATGTGTAAAATGAAAGGTAATATAGCTGGAATTCAGACAATTTAATATTTTAGGATTTTAAGATATCAGGATATCATTGAGGATTGGAGTGGTTGGGAAAGGCTGTCACCTCCAGCTGGACTCTCTTGAACTAAGTGGCACAGGTTGTTTTGTAAGTAGAGAACACTATGATTAATAACCTTGTATTTGCTTCTAAGTAACTGCTTGACAAGATGTTTGTCATGGTGAGAACTTTGATAGACCTTACAATTAACTTGATTAACTGATTGATAAGAATTACTAAAAACCATAATTACCTTGACTATAACTGAGTTAATCACCTTCTCATCCTCCCATAAAGAAGAATGGAATGGCAGCCATGATGTGTTAAGTGTTATTGCTGCTCCTAGCAGAGGGGCTTTTTCTGGTAGGAATGTCACCAAAACATTGCTACTGTAGCCACATAATTCTGTAATTTTTGGATTCTATGAGAATCAGATTAAGGTCATACAAACTGATGCACGGTGTTAGCAAACCTGAGAAGCTGTATACTGAAGGTGGAAGCAGAGACATATGTGCTTTAACTGGTAGGGTGTGTGTGTGTATATATATCTAGATTGTGTGTGTGTGTGTGTGTGTGTGTGTGTGTGTGTGTGTGTGTTTAACCTACTACTCACAGGGACTTTATCAGCCAGGAGCCTAGCCCATTAATTACCATATAATAGTGCTGAATGGTTGAGGTCCTTACTTAAGCCTTTAGTTTACAGTGAGAAGTGTGTGTGTGTGTGTATGTGTGTGTAAAAGTAATACATGCTCACTATTAAAGTATATATGCAAGGGAAAAACTGATTCCATCTGACCTTTCAGAAATAGCTTCTTACTATCCAGATCATTTCTGTGTGTGACAAACATACATGTATGCAACCTTTTGTATATTGATGGGGTTGTATTATACAATTCTTCTGTAACTTTCTTTTCTCCTTCAAAACATATTAGAGATGTCTTTATAGAGGTTATCAGATATAGATTTAAGGAATTATTTTTATTTTTTTTAATCTTTAAAAAAGATTTTATTTATTTGACAGAGAGATAGTGAGAGCAAGAACAGAAGCAGGGCCGCTGGGAGAGGGAGAAGCAGGCTTCTGGCCAAGCAGGGAGCCTGACATGGGACTTGATCCCAGGACCCTGGGATCATGACCCGAGCCAAAGGCAGACGCCTAATGACTGAGCCACCCAGGCGCCCCAGGAATTTTTTTTTTTAATAGCAGTATTTTATTTTATAGTTTGTAGATAGCATTTTTTAATCTCTTGGTAGAAATTTAAGTTTTCTCTATTTGCTGTACAAATCATACAATAATTGAACACCCTTGCACATATATCCTTAAACCTGTGATATTTTAAAAGTGAGACTTCTAGGTCAGAGGGCATGCACACTTGAAATGGATTTGATTGATTCTGCCAAATTGTACTTGAATGGGATTTTAAAATTTTATCTGTTAATCTTTGCATGAAGTGCTTAAGATAGCAGCGTACTTTTTGCCCCTAGTGACATTTATGACCCTTTAACAAAATGAACAGAATCTTACAAATGTTGAAATACAGTATTTAAAATATTCAATTCATTTTCTGATAATAAATGCTAATTACTCATGAGTACAACCCATCACAGCAGATTGGACTAGTAATTTTGAGATTTAGTCACAATTTCACATACAATGCTTTATTTTTATTTTTATTAAAGATTTTATTTATTTTTTTTGACAGAGAGAGAGAGAGCGAGAGAGGGAACACAAACAGGGGGAGTAGGAGAGGGAGGAGCAGGCTTTCCACTGAGCCGGGAGCCCGATGCGGGGCTTGATCCCAGGATCCTGGGATCATGACCCGAGCCGAAGGCAGACGCTTAACGACTGAGCCACCCAGGCGCCCCCGCATACAATGCTTTAAATAGCTAATGGGTGATATATTTTCTAGTTCACTTTGAAAACATCTCAAGAGTACATCTGTGGCAGTTGTAATTAATTTGAGGTAGGTTACTATGTTGCTATTGAAGGGTTTTCTGCTTTCCTTAGATTTATGAATATTTGGTGTTCCTTTGGAGATTCAGGTTGTAGAGAGCTATTATCCTTCTAATCTGTGAGGAAAGAGTTGAGACTACTGTTTGCAGTTGCATGTTATGCTTGTAGCTATTTGTGGGAAGAGTGAGAATTAAAGGCTGACATACAATCATTGTGTGTGGAAGCCTTTTTAATTTTAAGCTTTTCTGGGTGTACTCCAGGATTCTGAGAGGCTGTGTATGGGTATCTGTGGGGTGGGGCCCGCTGGGGTGTGTTTCCCTCAGTATGTATTTAGGTATTGGTACCAATGCTCTTCTTACAGGGAAAAATGATTCTGGAATTTTCTGGTAATCTTCTCTTTATGGTTTTCCTGACCTAGTTGACAAGTTCTGTGGGGTGAATATGTAGTAGTGGCCAGGTCTGAACTGAGTTTTGTTGTTTTACTTTAAGACCTCATGGAGATTTGGTAATGAATATGGGAAGTAGGTTTTAGGATGTTAAGAAAAACCCTAGATCACAAAGAATTGACCTCTACAAGCTATGCCTCTTTCACTTTCCTTGAGGTTTTGTCTCAGCAGCATTTTGGTTCATTTTGGAGGCTTTGAAGTAGATTATTCTCATAATTACTACTTCGGTATGGCCATCTGTATATTCTGGCTAAGGGATACAAAAAAACACTTTTCTTGGTAGGAGTGAAAATTGAAGTTTTCCAGAAGGAACTTTACTAAAGAACTAAGAGTAGAAAATCCCAAATCTCACCCGCCCCCCACATTATTAGAAGGGTTTTAAAAATAAGAGAATTGGATATTAAAAGCAATACATGTTTATGGTAAAAATTGTGAAATTACAGAGACAGGATACTACTTTCTTATTCTAACTTAACCTTTAGTTGATAGAGCTTGTAGGATATGTAGACTCATTTTTTTTCACCTTAATTCTGTCTCATTTTGATGCTTATGAATGGATATTATATAAAGGTACAGAATGTCTGTAGTAGATTGGCTTTCACATTCTTGATGGCCTGATCTTTCCACTTCTTTTCTCCCCTCTTCTTCCTTCCACAACTCTGTCCATCTGTTTATAAACATATGGTGACTGAATGCATACTCTGATGCACTGATGAGTAAGGTGTATGTGTGTATTAAAATCCTATTTTCATAGAGTGTATGGTGTAGTAAGAAATACAGACAAAACATGTAAAGAAAGTATTCATAAATTCTAGTACATCCTAGGAAGGGAGCAGGCAGAATTACATGTTCTCTGTAGAATATTACTACCTGGTTCTCAGTGAATAATATTTACATTGTCATCGTATTTTAAACTATTTATTGGCTTTCTGTTTTTAGAGTTGATGGTAGACAAAAGAAGACAGTTATAGATCAGAAAATAAATGTAACGCACTTGTACAATGTAAAAATAACAGAAAGGTGATTCATGTGAGGGGTACCTGGGTGGCTCAGTTGGTTAAGCAGCTGACTCTTGATTTCAGCTCAGGTCTTGGTTGTGAGTTCAAGCCCTGCATTGGGCTCCATGCTGGGTGTGGAGCTTATGTAAAAAAAAAAAAAGTGATTCATGTCAGGTAGTTGGGTGTACTGGGAACCCAGATTGCTTATCTTATACTGAGATTGGTAGGAGGTTAAGAGTTTAAATTTGGGGTGCTCAGTCGGTTAAGCGTCTGCCTTCGGCTCAGGTCATGATCCCAGGATCTTGGGATCGAGCCCCACATTGGGCTCCCTGCTCAACAGGGAGCCTGCTTCTCCCTCTCCATCTGCATCTCCCCCTGCTTGAGTGTGGGCACGTTCTCTCTCTCTGTGTCAAATAAATAAGTAGAATCTTTTTAAAAATTAATGTTTATTTGTTTAATATATTTATCACCTACCTTTTATGTGGTAGGCCCCATTCTAAGTGTTGAGGTACAGCAGTGGACAGAAAAGGGAAAATTTACTGTCCTCATGAAGCTTTCATTCTAGTGAAGGAAGCTGGCAATATCAAAATGGAGAAATGAAACAAATTGCATATTATATGGTAATAAAAGGTATGAAGAAAAATTAAATAATTTAGAGTTATTTAAATTATTTATCTAGAGTTAGACTAGACTTAAAAGCAGAATGGTCAAAAGTGGTTATCTGTAATGAGAAGGACAGAGGACGAGACTTTAATTTTTATTATTTGAATTTTTATTTCTATATGCATGTATTATTCAATAGTAATATTTAATGCCATAGGTATAAACATATTAGTAGGGGCGCCTGGGTGGCTCAGTCGTTAAGTGTCTGCCTTCAGCTCAGGTCATGATCCCAGGGTCCTGGGATCGAGCCCCACATTGGGCTCCCTGCTAGGCGGGAAGTCTGCTTCTCCTCCCATTCCCCCTGCTTGTGTTCTGTCTCTTCCTGTGTCTTGCTCTGTCAAATAAATAAAATCTTTAAAAAAAATAAAAAAATAAACATATTAGTAACATATATTACCAAAATGGACACCAAATATTTTTGAGTCCAAATATGCTTATAATTTTTTGAAGATTATTATTTAAATAAAAAGTAACATCAAGATCACAATAAGTTAACACTTCACACTAGCGAGGATGGCTAGATGGACAGTAACAAGCGTCCATGAAGACATGGAGAGATTAGAACCCTCATACATTGCCACTGAGGATGGCTAGATGGACAGTAACAAGCGTCCATGAAGACGTGGAGAGATTAGAACCCTTATACATTGCCACTGAGAATTGTTGCAGATACTTTGGAAAACAGTTTGACATTTCCTTCACATGTTACATAGACTTTTCATATTGCTCAAATAATTTTACTCTGAGGTAGATACCTAAGAGAATTACAAACATATGTCTACACAAAAACTTGTACATGAATGTTCATAGTAGGATTATTTATAATAGGAACCCAAATGTCCATCAGCTGATGAATGGATGAGCAAAATGTAGAATTTCCATACAACAAAATATTATCCATTATATGGAATGAAATACTGATTACATATGAATGAATCTTGAAAACATTATGTTAAATGAAAGAAACCAGACACAGAAGGCCTCTTATTTTATGTTTCCATTTATATGAAATGTCCACAGTAGGTAAATATATGGAGACAATGGTTACCAGGGCCTGGGGAATGAGAAATGGGGAGTGGCTGCTTATGGGTTTGTGGGATTTCTTTTTGCAGTGATGAAAGTATTTTGCAATTAGATAGTGGTATAACTGTGCAACCTTGTGAATATACAAAAAAAAATCACTGAATTATACACATTAAAATGGTGAAACTTATGATATATGAATTATAGCTCAATTAGAAAATGGTGAAGCAAAAATGAAAAGGCATACAAAAGAAAGTGTATTGATTCTCAGTGGGGCTTGGAGGGAGAAAACACAGGGTATTAGAATATGGTGCTTTTATCAAATGAAAAATGACTGCCTGGCATTTTTAATATATCTCCCACCCTCAATTTGATGTCTATCAAAATGAACTATTATTGATGGTAATGTGTCATATCCCTTAAATATGTTGGGCTGGGAAAATAAAGGAACATCAGCAGCTTGGAAGGTGGCAAGACTATATGGGCAAGTAGGCTGTTAAGGAGATTGTTGCAGTAGTACTGGCCAAACAGGATGAGGTTGTAGCTGTAGGGATGGAAAGGAAATATTTTAGAAAGGTAAGAATTGATGGTACACAGTGATTGTTTAGTTAATGAGAGTTGAATAGAGGAGTGAAAAAGGCGTCAAAATGAATTCCATCAAAGTAGAGAACATAGGAGAAGTGCATGTTGTAGGGAAAATGTATGTTTAGTTAGAACTGCTGAGTTGTCTGTGGGAAATCTTGGCAGATATGTATAGTAAGTAGTTGGTCATGTAAGTCTGCAGGCCAAGGGGGAAGCCAGAGTTGGGAATATTGATTGAGAAAAAACCTAAACTAAAATAAGTACCTGCCTAAAATAGGTGATAGTTGAAGCGAGCTCCAACAGTCGCTGTGGGTAAGATTGCCCAGGGAAAGTAAAACTGCAGGAGACAACAACATGTTTGGGCATAGAGCTGTAAGGTATGTACCAGTGTTTTAAGGATAGGTAGAGGAAGAGGAGCCAATAAAATGTATGAAAGAGGGATTGTCTTGGAGAGATAGTAGAATCAGAAGAGTAGTACTAAAGAGACCCAGGTAAGGCTTTCAAGATCGAAGTGGTCAGTAGTGTCAAATGCAGTGAAAGTAAAGAGAATCCATTGATTTTGGCTATAAGGAAACCATTCAGGCTTTATTCTAGAAGTGGTAGTGGGAGTTTTTAGTGCCTAGGGCTTCATCTTATGCCAATATACCATTTCTGTTGGATATCTTTATACCACCCATTCCTGAAAAAGTTTTATATTTTGGGCCTGATTATAAAAAATAGTATACACTCAAAAAAAATCTGTGGTTTGGCAAGAAAGTGAGATCACCACCAGATATCTTACTTCCCAGAGTTGTACATCCTGCTGAAACTTCAAAAAAAACCCAGCTAGCCAAACTCAGGTGGAGTCTGTGTTTGTAACTTTTTCTTTTTTGTCTTTGGTTTGACAGTGGATAACAAACATCTTTCTTTGTCATTAAGTGTAGAGCTACATCATCAGTTATAATGAGGTGGTATATTAGTTTTCTAGGTCTGCTATAACAAATTACCACAGACTTGTTGATGTAAAAATCCGCAAATTTATTCCCTCAGTTTTGGAGGCTGGAAGTCCAAAATCAGTGTAGGCAGGCCTTGCTCCCTCTGAAGGCTTAAGGGAGAGTCCCTGGTTGCCTCATCCTGGCTCTTGGCCATCTTGGCGTTCTGTGGCTTGTAGCTGTACCGTTCCAGTCTCCACCGCCATCTCCTGTGTGTGTCTCTGGGACTGAATCTCTCTCTCTTTTCTCATAGAAAGACACCAGTCATTAGCTTGAAGGCCTGCCATAATCTAGTAGAACTTATCCTAAGTTGGTTACATCTCCAAAGACTGTATTTCCAAATAAGGTCACATCCAGAGATTCCTAATTGACTTGAATTTAGGGGTGACACTATTCAACCTATTGCAGATGGTATTTCATTTTATAGTTTTGCCTTAACTTATATAGCCAGTTCCCCATTGCTGGACATTTAGATTGTAATTTTTTCCTAGTATGAACATAATGGAGACAGGGAATAATATATGTAGTAGGTGATCCAGCTGGGCACCTTTTGGTACTCCCTTGTCCCATCTTAACTGGATGGACGTGTCCAGCAATCCTGGCCTGAGATGAATATGATCATCAAGGGGTTAGGCCCCTTGGGAGTGAAAGTTTGGGTTGCCATCAGGTAAGCCACTAAGACCTGTAAATAGGATGAAATTAGTGGAGGAGGGAGAAGAAGAGTACCATTTGTGTTCTTGAGAGAGTGACAGCATCTGTAGTTTGTTTCAGTAACCTTCCTCTTCTGTGATTCCCCTCAAGAACAGAGACCTGTGAGAATCACGGAGAAGCGGCTTCCTGTTCCCATGTGGAGAAGTAATTCTGCAGTGCAAGGGGTGGACTGTGGCAGCCACACAGATGTACTGTTCAGATCTCCTGTTGTGGGGAGCAGAATTGCCTCACTTTCTCTACCGTTACTGCCTTTGTACTTTTGTCAAAAATGAGTTGTCCGTATGTGTGTGGGTCTATATTACTTTTTAAATTATGAAAGTAATTCATATTCATGTTAAAACCTCAATCAGTATAGAAGAGTGTAAAAACCCACTTTTGCTCATGACTTCTTGTATTCTTATAAATTAAAAAAAATTAATTTACATAATTTACGTACTGACTTACTTTTTTTTTTTTTTTTGGAATGGCGGGGGGAGGGTGAGAAGGAGAGGGAGAATCTTAAGCAGGCTCCAGCACCCAGCGCGGAGCCCGATGGAGGGCTCGATCTCACAACCCTGAGATCATGACCTGAGCTGAAATCAAGAGTCAGATGCTTAACCAACTAAGCCACCAGGCGCCCCAGACTTACGGTATTATTTTTAATATCTGTAGAGTATTACCATAATTTTAGACTATTACCAGAGTCGTCTTATTTTATTTTCAGTTTATTCTTACTGTTTTCCCACTTATGTGAAAATATGTATAAGATGAATTCCTAGAAATGTAATGACTAACATTTATTGAAAACCTACTAAGAACTAGATAGATATTTATACTTACTCACTGATTTGGTCCTTTTAGCCATCTTTTGAGGAGAACACTATGTCCATTTTATAGATGAGGATACTGAGGCTCTGACAGATATATTTTGTTTAATGTTACACATTTAAATAATGGAGCTGAACCAACCAGCCCAAGCCTTTCCTACTAGATACTACTTGACTAAGCCTCAGGAATACAGTAAGAATTATTTAACAGGGAGCTTGTTAGGGGTGAAATGTATATAAGGTCTATGCATTACATTTTTGTTACTGTACATTTTACACTCACTCCCCAGAAAAGATTTCAGGTCAGATTTTTGGTTTCATACTTGAGCATGGTGTTATTAATATGCTTCAATATGAAGAGCAACAGTGTTAAGGAGGGTGATATAAAAGCTGTGTCCATGTATTCTGAGCACTATTGCTTGATGATTTGGAATTGTATTTTTAATTTTTGCCATTCCACTTCATTTGGGGAACTTTAAAAAAATGACTTTAAAAAAATAAATAAAAAATGACTATTGTTTTAAAAATAAATCTGATTAGGGGCACCTGGGTGGCTCAGTTGGTTAAGCGGTTGCCTTCGGCTCAGATGAGCCCCACGTCAGGCTCCCTGCTCAGTGGGGAGTCTGCTTCTCCCTCCCCCTCTGCCTGCTGCTCTGCCTACTTGTGCTCTCTCTCTCCCTCTGTCAAATAAATTAAAAAATTCTTTGCTTATAAGTGTATACCACCAAAACTGAATTAATTTTAGGTTTCTTGACTTTATTTTCTGAGAACAAATTGAACCTTCTCTTGGTAGGGAAACCCACTATTTTGAGGCTTTTAGGCTGTTTTTGAGTTAATGCTTGTTAGGTGAAAATAAAAACTGTAAAAAATTGTAATTTTTCATGGGAACATGGAAATATTAGATGGTGAAACTGTTATTAATAAACACCAAATCTAAGATAAACCAGATTTCTAGTAATGTTCTTGTCAAAAATTAGATTTTAGGAAATTTTTCTAAACATAAATTGGGTAAACTTGCAGAGATTTAAACACTGCTGATATTTTTTAGTATTTTTTAAAACTCAAAATATAGGATAAGAAAACTCATTTGAAGTACTTAATAGGTCTCAGGCTATAATATTAACTTGACAGATAATTTAATAGAGATTTTTAAGTATTAAGAGCAATGTTATATCCATAGGCATATTTTCTACATGTGATTGCTGTGTGTGTGTGTGTGTGTGTGTGTGTGTGTGTGTGAGAGAGAGAGAGAGAGAGAATTTTTAATTTTCTTACAGAATGAGAGGCATTAATCTGTTCTTATTGAGCTTATGGTGTCTTTTTTTGGAATTAAAATGTAGCTACAGAATTTCCTATTTTTATTCATCTAAGAAGAACAGTTTGTTTTTTAAAATATTGAAATCTTGACTGTTTAGTACATTTCTTTATGACTTTCAGGGCATAATTTTAGAGGACAAAAATACATAGCGAAACATAGAGAAGGAGGATGTCAATTTATGGAACTTGGTTACAATTTAAAAATAAAGTTTATTAACATAAAGGATTTATTATTAACATGATAAAAGGGCTTTCATTATATTTGTCTTACATTGCATTTAGTTGCAGTTTCCTTAAACTAATTTCAAGCTTACTACCACCTTGTGAATATAAGAACTATTTTACTGAATTATATTCAGATTTAGGTTGACTTGTGGATTCAGCAAACATTGCATATTTGATTTGTATTAGGCACTATGCTAGGTTTTGGAGATAAGGTATTCCTTTAAGGAAGCAATTAATTAAAACATAGTACATTGTATTTTGAAAGCTCTTGGTTCCATGAGAGGTGCACCTAAATTAGACTGAGGGATTTAAGGGTTTGTGTAGGACTGTGACTATTAAATTTAGTTTGGAAAAATGAGCAGTAAGTAGTTAGTCACTTGAGGGGGAAGAGGAAGGTCATAGAAATAAAAAGAGGGCATGATATTTCAGGAAATTGCAGGTACTTGATCATGGCTGTCACATGGAAAAGGAGAGTGGTTAAGAAGTAAACTGCCTTAGGGAGGTAGGCAAGACCGAAATCATGAAAAATCTTATATGCATTGCCAAGGAATTTAGATACTTATTTTGGGAAGCCATCAAAGGAAGTATGTAGGTGTGCTCATGTCATATTTAAATTTTAGAGCAGTGGTTCTTAAACTTTTTGTTCCACCATCTCTATACACTCTTGAAAATCAGGACTATAAATAGCTTTTGTTTATGGAGGCTATATCTATTACTATGTACTGTTTTAGAAAGTAAAACTGAAAAAAAGTAAAATTGAGAAAAATTTAAAGCATAAGAGTATACAAGTATACATTCCATTAGTTGTCAGTGGGATATACCACATATCATGTAGCCTCTGAAAGACAATACTATACATTTGTAAGAGTGTACAGTGAAAAAGGCAAATAATATAGTATTATGAAAGTAGTTTTGTTCTCATGGACCTCCTGAAAGGATCTTAGGGAGTCTTAGGGGTTCCTGACCCACTTGGGGAATCGTATTAGAAGATCATTCTGGTGGGGCGCCTGGGTGGCTCATTTGTTGAGCGTCTGCCTTCAGCTCAGGTGATGATCCCACCGAGGGTCCTGGGATCAAGCCCTGAGTCTGGCTCTCTGCTCAGCGGAGAGCTTGCTTCTCCCTCTCCCGTTCCCCCTGCTTGTGTTCTCTCTCTTGCTATGTCTCTCTGACAAATAAATAAAATCTTAAAAAAAAAAAAAGATCATTCTGGCAATGGTGTTGAGAATTGTTTAGAGCCTACAAAAAGAAACACACTTTTAATTGTGTTGCAGTATGGTATACCCCCTCGAAACAAAGATTTCAGGAACAAATCTATTATTTTTTTGTGGTATTAAAAAAATTACTGGATGGGCGCCTGGGTGGCTCAGATGGTTAAGCATCTGTCTTCGGCTCAGGTCATGATCCCAGGGTCCTGGGATCGAGTCCCGCATCGGGCTCCCTGCACCTTGGGAGGCTGCTTCTCCCTCTGCCTCTCTCTCTCTCTCTCTCTCTCTCTGTCTCTCATGAATAAATAAATAAAATCTTTAAAAAAAATAAAAATAAAAAAATTACTGGATTAAAAAAACCCAAACATCTCACAGTTTTTTTTTTTTTTTTTTAAGATTTTGTTTATTTGTCAGAGAAAGAGAGAGCACAAGCAGGGGAGTGGCAGGCAGAGGGAGAAGCAGGCTCCCCACCGAGCAAGGAGCCGGATGTGGGACTCGATCCTAGAACCCTCGGATCAGGACCCGAGCCAAAGGCAGCCACTTTACTGACTGAGCCACCCAGGCGTCCCCATCTCATAGTTATGTAGAGCATGTCTGGCTCAAGGTTCTGGCTCAAGATATTTTGTGAGGTTGCAGTCATCTGAAGGCTTGTTTGGAGTTGGAAGAGCTTTTTTGAAGCTCTCACATGACTGTTGGAAGGAGGCTTCAGTTTCTCACCATGTGGCTGTCTATAGGGTAGCTTGAACATCCTTACAAATGGCAGCTAGGTCCTTACAAAATGAGGGATCCAAAAGAATGACCAAGACAGAAGGCCCATTTTCCTTTATGAGTTGTCTTGGAAGTGAAACATCATCGGAAGCAAATCAGTAAGTCCAGTTCACATTCCAAGAGAGAGGAATTTTGCTTTCCCTCTTGAGGGGAGCAGTATCAAAGAATTTATGGAGATACCTTAAAACTACCAAAATGCTTGTCAGGAGAGTGAATCATCCATGGGTCTTTTCTGCATGCCTTTGTGGGTATGCTAAGAATACAAGGCCCTGAGTGCTCTTAACCTGGGCCATTTCTCAGGATTGTGTATGCAGCAGGCTACCTTGAGGTAATGTTTCCCATTGGGACAGAGCAGGCTTACTGCTCGTTTTAAAAGTGGTGGATTCCCTAAACTAAGTATCCTCAGCTGCAGTGCAAACCCACTGCATGTGTAGCATCTATCTGGGCCCCTCTTGTAATCTGTTGGACTTGGGGGTAACAGGGAACCAATGCAGACATTCTCATACTGTTTGCTGTGCAGTGAATAATAAAGTTTTTGGTCTCTCACCCAGGAGACTCACATGTTCTGTCTGATAGGGAGAGGGAGAAGATTTGAAATAACCACCACAATAGATAGTAGATAGGGAGCTAACAAAATATGGATAGGAAGCTAACTAAAGGACCCTGGGAGCAACATTATGGGCTCAAACTGTACAGCTTTATGATTTTATCCAGCAGCAATCAGGATTCCAGTTGTATAATTAGTGAAGGTGTTTCTTTTGGATTAATCAAGGACAAGGGAGTTAGGAGTGTGAAATTTTTTTTCCCAAACTTTTGTGGTATAATTAATGTACACTAAACTGAATGTATTTGAAGTATATAGTTTGGTGAGGGTTGCCTGGCTGGCTCAATCAGTAAAGCATGTGACTCTTGATATTGCAACTGTAAGTTTAAGCCCCATGTTGGGTGTGAAGATTACTTAAAAAAATAAAATCTTAAAAAATACATACATAATTTGAAGAGTTTTGTTATGTATATGCCTGTGAAACCATTACTCAAGTCAAGATAATGAACGTTTGCATCACCCCGAAAGTTTCCTCCTCCTTTTTGATCCATGCCTCCCCCAACCCCATCCCCAGGCACACACTGATTTGCTTTCTGTCATAATAAATTAGTTCTAGAATTCTGCATACATGGAATCATACTAACTTTTTTTTGGTCAGAATTAATTCTTTTTTGTCAGTTGTTTAAAGTGCAAGAATTATTATTTTTGTTGTATGTCTGGCATCTTTTTAAAAGAAACAAATTTTTTTGAACACTATCTTCCCTGAAGCTCATGAGATTAAAAAGCCAGTATGAGGAATTCAGAGCTAGTAAATTTCTTCCTTTTGTTGTGTAAATGAATACGGTTCTGATAATAGCAAAGACTCCACATGCAAATGCCATTTTGGATCTGAAAGTGACTTGAACATTAGAGTGCACCTGCTAATGTTGAAAACTTGATGGGAGTTTTTGTTATTGGATCTTAGCCTATTCAGTGTGATTCACTTACTTGACTACATGAAAATAAAATTCTGCACAAAAGCACAGTTGGGAATTTTTTTCTTGAATGTGGCAGTTTAATGTTCTGATGGCATGATTCCTGAGACTCTGAATTATTACTCATTATTTTGTTACTTTCACTTACTTTGTTCTTTTGCCCACCATCTTTGAAGAAAGACTTTCTCCTTAATAGAAAGAGAAATGTGATAATTTAAGCTTTATACCTGGAAAGCCTAAAATTGCCTTAATGAGTACTAGATCAGCAGGACACACTGCCTTAAAACTGTGGAAGCCTTTAATATCCTGTGAACATTTGAGATGTTCTTATCAGCAGATGATCGTGATTAAGCACAGTAGTTAAGAGCCTCCAGGGCTGTGGAATTAGGTGCCCTAATTCCACTCTTGACCCTACCACTTAATGGCTATGTGACTTTAGATGTCACTTAACACCTATAAGCCTTATTTGCATCATCTCTAAAATGGAGATAATGGCAGTACCTATGTTATGGGAGGCTTTTAAATATTAAGTTAGGTCTTATAAAATTTTAACACAATGCCTGACATATGGTAAATATTCAGTGTTAGCTTTTGTTATTATTTAAGGGATTCTGGATAATGAATGGCTCTCTTATTTTAAACAATATTCAGATTAATTAAAAGAAAAAGCTTTGCATCTCTCTTTCATCTTGAAATAGAATTCATTCAAACAGTAATATGTAGGTTATTACTTGTTACCTACCTCACAGTTCAGATTAATCGTGAAAAGGAGGGGTGCCTGGCTGGCCCAGGCAATAGAACACGTGACTCTTGATCTCGGGCCTGTGAATTTAAGCCCCATGTTGGGCATAGAGCTTACTTAAAAAAAATCATAAGAAGAAATTTTTACTTCTTAAACTAGGTTATTCTTGAGAGGAATTTCCTAACACTACTAGTAGAATATTGCAATTTCCGAACTTGGTATACTATTGCTCTTTCTGAGATGGAACCTTGAAGATTCAGGCTCTATGTATTTTCTGTTCTGCTTGCTGTTACCTTGGGGCTATTTTTACTAATGATAAGGTGAGACTGCCAGTGTATTCATATTTCTGAAGAGTAACCTGTTTGAGTTTGACTAAAGTATACGGATTCTTTAAAATCCTATTTTTGACCACGTGAGTTACTTGGGTAGAGTGTTCAGTGAAGAAACACTTTTTAAAAAATTTTATTTGAGAGAGAGAGAGAGAGCGCGCATGCGAGTTGGGGGGGCAAAAGGGGAGAGGGAGGAACAAGCAGACACCCCACTGAGTGTGGAGCCAACTTGGGGGCTCATTTTCACCACCCTGATATCATGACCCAAGCGGAAATCAAGAGCCGAAATCAAGAGTCTGACACTTAACTGACTGAGCTATCCATGTGCCCCGGTGAAGAAACAGTTTTAAGAATTCTATGTAACAGTGGATTTTTGGAAAATATTTTTTAATGTGCTGTTACCTCTTACTTGACCTAAGCCAGTTCTTTGGTACTATATTTGGAAGCTGTGGAGATCTAGTTGATTTATTTTTGAGAGAAGTGTGGAAAGTAAATAGTTGTGTATGTTTTTAAAATTGGTTTTAATTATACTTATAGAATATGAACATATTTTCCTTTTAAAAAATTCAAGTTTTATTGTAGTATGAATATAAAGTGAATCTAAAGCCTCCATAAACGTTTTGCCCCCAACCTCCTCTTACAATACAAGTTCCCTTCCTTCATACTGTTGCTCTTTCAAATTTGGCATTTCCTTGTAGGAATTCTTTATACATGTTGTAGAGATCTTTATACATATGTATATATACACATTTTTCACCTAGTTTTTGGTTTCTTTTTTAATTTTGCTTATAGTATTTTTTGGTATAATACTTCACCATTTTGACATAATTAAATATATTATTTGTTTTTCTTTATGGTTTTTACTTTTTGTTTCTTACTTAAGAAGCCCTACCTTAACTCAGGTTCACAAGGGTGTTCTTCTAAGTTTTCTTCTAGTACTTTTGGTAGTTTTAAAATTTGTATCTTTGGGGTGTCTGGGTGGCTCAGTGAGTTAAGCATCCAGCTCTTTTTTTTAATTATTATTATGTTAATCACTGTACATCATTAGTTTTTGATGTAGTGTTCCATGATTCATTGTTTGTGCATAACTCCCAGTGCTCACACAGAACGTGCCCTCTTTAATACCCATCACCAGGCTAACCCATCCTCCCACCCCCCTCCCCTCCAGAACCCTCAGTTTGTTTTTCAGAGTCCATCGTCTCTCATGGTTCGTCTCCCCCTCCGATTTCCCCCCTTCATTCTTCCCCTCCTGCTATCTTCTTCTTCTTCTTCTTTTTTTTTTTTAACATATAATGTATTATTTGTTTCAGAGGTACAGGTCTGTGATTCAGCAGTCTTACACAATTCACAGAACTTACCATAGCACATACCCTCCCCAATGTCTATCACCCAGGCACCCCC
>NW_027397136.1:2854912-2863088 GCF_003265705.2 Callorhinus ursinus | reverse complement strand
AGCATAACACCCTCCAGTTCCATCCACGTCGTTGCAAATGGCAAGATGTCATTCCTTTTGATGGCTGCATACTATTCCATTGTGTATATATACCACATCTTCTTTAGCCATTCATCTGTCGCTGGACATCTTGGCTCTTTCCACAGTTTGGCTATTGTGGACATTGCTGCTATAAACATCGGGGTGCATGTACCCCTTCGGGTCCCTACATTTGTATCTTTGGGGTAAATACCCAGTAGTGCAATTGCTGGGTCGTATGGTAGCTCTATTTTCAACTGTTTGAGGAACCTCCATACTGTTTTCCAGAGTGGCTGCACCAGCTTGCATTCCCATCAACAGTGTAGGAGGGTTCCCCTTTCTGCGCATCCCCGCCAACATCTGTCATTTCCTGACTTGTTAATTTTAGCCATTCTAAGCATCCAACTCTTGATTTCGACTCAGGTCATGATCTCAGGGTGGTGAGATTGAGCTCTGCATCGGGCTTCATGTTGGGAATGGAGCCTGCTTGGCATTCTTTCTCTCCTTCTCCCTCTGCGCCACCTCCCCCTCCTGTTCACGGTGCACATGCACATACACTCTCTCAAAAACATAAATAAAATAAAATTTATACCTTTAATGTACATCAGATTTATTTCTGTGTACTGTGTGAAGTAGGGATGTAATTTATTTTTCCAAGAGCACCAGTTGTTCAAACCCCATTTATTGAATGATTTGTCTTTTCCTCACTCTTTTGAAATGTTACTTTTAGCATATACTAAACTTACATATACAGTTAATTGTTCCTGAACCTGTGCCATACAATTTTAAATACTGTAGCTTTTTTTTTTTTAAAGATTTTATTTATTTGACAGAGAGTGAGAGAGCGAGAGCAGGAACACAAGCAGGGGAAGTGGGAGAGGGAGAAGCAGGCTTCCTGCCGAGCAGGGAGCCAGATGTGGGACTCGATCCCAGGACCCTGGGATCATGATCTGAGCCAAAGGCAGAAGCTTAATGACTGAGCCACCCAGGCGCCCTAAATACTGTAGCTTTAAAAGACTATGAGTCCTTATGAGAAATCCTGGGGGTCAGTTGTGGTTTGGAGTCCAGATTTTTCCCCCTGCTACCCAGTGGACATTATGCAGTATCCTGTAATCATATACATTGTTTTCTCAACGACTGTATGAATAATACCTATAAACAATAAGTGACCTCATACCAGATCAAGTCAGGTTTTGCTGCTAAAGAAGAAGAAAAAAAACTTATTTTTAGAGGTTTTACGATTTTTACATTGCAAGTGAAGGATCATGGACCTGTAATTTATCTTGCTAAGGAACATCTTCTTTGTTCTTCTATTGCAAATCGTTTAGGTTATTCTTACACCTTTACTCTTCTATTTGAATTTTAGAGTCAGCTTGTTGAGTTATTTGGAGAATCCTGTAGAGATTTTCATTAGGATTTGAAGTATTTCATGCTTGTACCTTTTTATACCAGTGTTTTTATGGTTTTGTTGCTATTGTGAGTGGGATTTAAAAAAAATTGCATTTTCTAATTGTTATTACTAATGTATAGGAAAGTAGTGATATTTATATATTGATCTTGTATCTGATTTGTAGAGTTCTATTAACTTGTTAGTTGATAATCTTGGGTTTTCTAGTTAGAAAATCATACGTTCAAACTTGAGTTTTATCTTTTCATTGCTAGTATTTATGCCTCTTATTTCTTTTTCTTTTCCATTTGCATGGCATGGTTTCAGTATTCAGTTTTAAGACATGCAAAATACTGTTAAAATGATGTTTACAGTAAAATGTGCTGTAGACAAATTTTGAATGCGTGAATAAACAGATGATAGGAAGGGAGATCTTTCTTATGTGGGGGTAATGAAAAGTTTCTGAGAGGCAAATATTTATTATTGGGGGATTTAATGTGTGATCTTTTCATTACAGATATGGTATAAGGTATTTCTTCAAGACTGGACAGCCGAAGACCTGTTACTCCTGATTAGCCTTAAGCAGACTTATAGCCATCGAGAAACCTCACGGAATTTCATATTTTGCTTTCTGCTTTACACCTTTCTTGGCACCCACGTTCATCTTGCAACCATGTATGGAAGTGCTCGCTCAGTTGGGAAGGTGGAACCGAGCAACCAGAGCCCTGGGCGTTCACCTAGGCTTCCACGTTCCCCTCGTTTGGGTCATCGTCGAACCAACAGTACAGGAGGGAGTTCTGGAAGCAGTGTTGGAGGTGGCAGTGGGAAAACCCTTTCAATGGAGAATATCCAATCCTTAAATGCTGCCTATGCCACATCTGGCCCTATGTACCTAAGTGACCATGAAAATGTGGGTTCAGAAACACCTAAAAGCACTATGACGCTTGGCCGTTCTGGGGGACGTCTGCCGTATGGTGTCAGGATGACTGCTATGGGCAGTAGCCCCAATATAGCTAGCAGTGGTGTTGCTAGTGACACCATAGCATTTGGAGAGCATCACCTCCCTCCTGTGAGTATGGCTTCCACTGTTCCTCACTCTCTTCGTCAGGCAAGAGATAATACAATCATGGATTTGCAGACACAGCTGAAAGAAGTATTAAGAGAAAATGATCTCTTGCGGAAGGATGTGGAAGTAAAGGAGAGCAAATTAAGTTCTTCAATGAACAGCATTAAGACTTTTTGGAGCCCAGAGCTGAAGAAAGAACGAGCCCTGAGAAAAGATGAAGCTTCCAAAATCACTATTTGGAAGGAACAGTATAGAGTTGTGCAGGAAGAAAACCAGGTTAGTTTTATATGTATGTTTACCTTTACTGACTGAATTCATGTGTGTAAGTGAAATGAGCTATTCTCTTTCTTTTCTTAGGTTTTCCTCTTGGTTCATTTGTCTTTCTTTTTCCTATTTATCTGAGTATTTTTCTATCCTCCATTTCTTAACCTTTTCCGGATTTGGTCCTGTACCTTTGTTTTTTTCTGGTTGCCAGGTCTGCTTGCTCACTATTCTTGCTTGCTTTTCCCACTTGCATTTTCCTGCTTCTCTTTCTCTTCCTGTCTTTTCTTTAAGCCTGTTATTACCTTTCTCCAGTTCTTGCGAGAGTTTAATTTTGTCATCTGCTCTAAGATGCATTATCAAAATTATTCAGGCTACGTACCTTAAGTTTCAGGTGTAGCAGTAAGATTTATTGTAGTGCTCGCTTCGGCAGCCCATAAACTAATAATCAAAATAATACAGAAGATTATCATGGCCCCTGCGCAAGCATGACACGCAAATTTGTGAAGAGTTCCATATTTTTGCTGGTTGAACTTGGCATTCAAGCATCATGCACCTCGCACAATTTATGGCTCACATTATTATCTGGCCGACTGGTGTGCTGACACTCATTTCAACTGACCCCGATTTTAGTCCTGTGCACTGCCACCTGTGTGATGTTAAGTTAGTCATCACCAGGCCTAGTTGTAAAATGAGGGCTCAGACAAAATGAATTCAGGTTGTCAGATTGTATTGGTTTGTTTGTTTGTATGCAAAGTATCTGAATCTCCATGGCCTGCAGAGTTTGAGGGAGGGGGTGGAGAAAGGGAGGGAAGAGATAAGTGTTAGTGGCTGCTGCACACCTGTGACATCTCACCAGTCTGCCAGGAACGGACTTGAGGCAAGAGGCTGTCCACACAGAGAAAAAGAAAGAAAAAAAATTTACCATAATAGGTGTAAAAAAATCAGTCTTGAAAAAACCAGAAAAACTACTGCAAGGCAAATCAGTATGTTGATAGCACAGAATGACAATTAGTTTTAAGAAGTTAGTATTGATAATGTAAATATTAAGTACCAACAATGGGATGCAGTTTTTTCTCTTGGCATTCATGAAAGTTTAACTTGAGGATGTTTATGTAGATTTTTAAAAGTCAAAAAAATTTTTTTCTTTTTTAGTTCTTCAGGTATAAGGTGGAAGAAAGGCAATTTGGTGTGGTTGGTTGCTTCTAGAAAATAAATGAGATAACTAGGCATTAAAATTAGGGCTTTGCAGTTCGAGAGCTAAATGCTATCCTATTAGATATATGAAACATTTTTTTTTTCCTACTCTTCAGGTTATAGTTGATGTTTTGGCCACTGTCATGTCACATTGCTGAGTGACATATGACTCCAAAGATGTGAACAAATCATATTCACGCTTCCAGCAATTAAAATCTTTTTTTTTTTTAAGATTTTATTTATTTATTTGACAGACGAGAGAGGGAACACAAGCAGGGGGAGTGGGAGAGGGAGAAGCAGGCTTCCCGCTGAGCAGGGAGCCCGATGCGGGGCTCTATCCCAGGACCCCGGGATCATGACCTGAGCGACGCTTAATGACTGAGCCACCCAGGCGCCCTCAGCAATTAAAATCTTAATCGTACTTTTTTTTTGGACTTTTAGAACTTTTCTTAAATGTGTGTTTGAATTATTTGCCACCTTAATAAATTCTCTTACTCTTAAAGGAGAATTTTAAAGTAGCCATCTTATTGTTGATGTTATACTTTGTTTTGGGGTTAGGTTAATAAAAATTATGAAGAAAGTAATAAACTTATTTGGATTTCTTCAACGTTCTTGAATGATGCTAAGAAAGAAGGAATTAGAAGTGATCTGTCTTTGATGAAGTAAATCTAAGATTTCTTTTGATTGTTTTACCATTCTATTACTAATACTCAGTTCAGACATTCATATCTACTCTTGGTTATTTGAAGAAGATTGCTAGTTATATTGTTTTGTATGTTAAAGCCACAGACTTACTTTTTCAGTAATAAAAATAGCTTCTTTTCTCTGATCATAAAAATAATACTGAAGAAGATAGATACGAAATCAAAATTTATCCCAAATCCTCCCATCTCTGAAATCTTTGCTATTCCATTGTTAACATTTTGTTGCTTCTCCATAATGAACATCTCTGTGCATACACACATAAAATTTATACAAATGGAATATTATAGGTGTTACATTGTGACCTTTTTTAGCCAACACATCTGCTGTATATTAAAGCCCTATGTGTCTGAATCATTATTTTAATGCCTATATACTATTGTGTCTGTACTAGTTAATTTAACATCACAGAGTTAAAAATCTTCAAATTTATTTGATAGTACAATATGAATTAAAAACTAAACATTGGGGCACCTCTGGGTGGCTCAGTCGATTAAGCATCCGACTCTTGGTTTCAGCTCAGGTGATCCAAGGGTTGTGAGATAGTCCCGCGTCAGGCTCCACTCAGTGCAGAGTCTGCTTAAGATTCTTTCTGCCTCTCTCTCTGCCCCTCCTCTGTCTCTCTCAAATAAATCTTAAAAAAAAAAAAACCCAAAAAACTAAACCTTGAATTCATTTGAATCAGAGATTTCAAAATAATTAGAAATTATGATAATTTTCTTAGGTATATTATAACCTCAAACTACTTTGCATTTAGTTTTTAACCAGTGATTAAATGTAATTTGTCATTATACAAAATCTGGATGTTTTATTAGTATACTTAAATTTTAAGTCTCTTAGAGACCCAGCCTCTTTTTAAAAAAGAGGAAATGTCCTTTAAAAAGTATTCCTTAGGAAGTTTCTTGAGTTTGAGTCTTCAAGACTTTAAAAACAAAAATGTGAAAAGAAGGAGAAGAATTGAAATAGACCGCAGTGTTAGATCTTAAAAGTAAGGACAAGGTTCCTAAATGTTTATTCTGATACATTTATTTATTTAAAATATAGATTTCCAGGCCTTTTGCTTCATAAATATCTCTGGAGATGGAGTCCAGGAGCCTATATTTTAAACAACCTTCTCTGGTAGTTCTGAGATAAACCAATTTTGGGATCTTTAGAATGTAGTACATCTAATTCTTAAGCCAATGTGTTGCTCATTTGCCATAGGGAATTCATGATTATTCTCTTGTCACCTTTGAGCTCAATTGTGACAGAAGGGAAAATAAACAAGGGACCATTGGCTAAGTGCTTCTCAACCTTTTTTCGGCCTACTACACTTCAGGGTAGTGACAGGCTCCTTCCTGCACATAATGATCATTAACTTTGTCAGTGACCCTTAGTAGAAGGAATGTGTGTAGAGAAAAAAGTGTTTAAAATCTTAGATATGTTTATTTAAAAAACATCCTGGTGATTTTGATATCTCCTCACCTTGAGAATCACTGATGTACAAGATAAAATATTTAAATGACATATGACAGTAGGAGGGGGAAATAGGTTTTCTTCAGTTCACGTTTATGTTCTCAGAAGGTGAAGTACAACACCAAAAGTTTATCATTCCTAAATATGAAATAATAGCAGATACATTCTGAAAGTTTTTATAGTTTGGTGTTGAATTGTAAATATCAAGAGAGAAAAAAGGAGTTTGCTTTATTTAATCTTATAGGAAGGTACCAATGTAGCATAGGTCTTAAAAACGGTATCTGTATTTCAAGGGTAGATATTAGGTTTTTTAGTTTGTAAAAATCAGATTGATAAATTTGGAGTATGTACTGATAGTGTTTCCGTGCTCAAATATGAGGTACTTTGTATGTATTTAGACAGTTAAGCATCATAGTATATCATACTTGAATATTATTCAATCTCAAATACATTAATAAAAATCAGTTTACTTACGTTTACCTGAAAAGTGGTTGAGCTGTAACTTCTTGTTATAAATATTGTGTAAAAATTACACATGAATAAACAATTCCTTTTAAAGTTCCTACCTTTCAAGAGTATATTGACAGTATGTGTGACAGTATATTGACAGTATGTAATGTGTATCAATATAAGTGTATATATAATTTAAAGTGGATTTTGGTAGAAGTTGAATTCAGATTACTAGATTTATCATTGAATTATCTAGCCTCCAGTATACCTTTCTGATGATACTAAAAATGTGCCTTTCACCAAGATGTTTTTTATCATCAAGCAACTTGGAAATGCCCATTTTAACAAGGAAGAAAATTATTGGTATATGTCTTTATTTTCGAATAATTGAGGCAGCTAATTATGCCTATTCTTTGAAAGCTGTGTGGATAAAAAGCAATGACAGTATCCTTTGTAGTTATTAAACTACATTCAAAAGCAAAGTGTTTGACTTTTCTGCAAAGAGTGTAGTGGGGACTCAGCACTTCAGTCCAGTGGAAGTGAAACAGTCCACAGGACTATGATGCCAAAAAAACCATATGCACTCAAGGAGGGTGAACACAGCCTTACTAGATTCCACCCCTTGCCCTAATTAAGCAGCAATGCTGGCAGGAATATATTCTTCCTGCACCCACTATAATTACCACGCAATCCTAAAATTGTATAACTTTGGTCCAAAAAGCAAAGGGTGCAATTTTAAAGTAAAGTGAGACACTGCAGAGAACTGAGAATGCTAATTAATAGATTATAGTGAGCCAACAGTGGGCCCTAATTAAACTCTGCATTCATTATACCCTTCAGAGCCCTCAGAGGTCAGACATTTTCCACTTTACAAAGAAGATTGGTTTAATAGGATTTACAGTAATTAAACAAATTTCCCCATTCCAGTTTGAGACTGGGGATTTAGATGCATTCTAAATGTTTGATCTGATTGGGCCACAGAGGTTTGTTCTAGAATCCTATCAAATGTAAAAACACATTTGCTTAGAATTGCCTAATGTGTATGGTTCATTATTACAAAGTCCTTTTAGAAAATTGTTTCTAAAATAAATACCCAGCTGTTTTTACGTCTCACACTCCTTTTGTAGTTACTGAACTTTCAAATACTGGTGGTTGGAGATATGGAACAATACATGTGTTAACAGGAAAGACCTTTTCTTTTTCTTAAAATGAGAACGAGGAAGGTTTTTAGTTTATGTTTGCTGAAGAATAAAAGTCCAGCTATGAGCTTGGTTGAATTGCAAAGCTAAGGCTTTGGATGTTTTGTTTTGTTTTATTCTAACCAACATTTAACAAGTTATTGTCATACTTATTTTTTTTTGATATTATGCCTTGTAATATTTCTATATGTTGAGCTTAGTTGAAGTTTAATTTAATTTAATTTAATTTAATTTTTTTTAAAGATTTTATTTATTTATTAGAGAGAGAATGAGAGATAGAGAGCACGAGAGGGAAGAGGGTCGGAGGGAGAAGCAGACTCCCCGCTGAGCAGGGAGCCCGATGTGGGACTCGATCCCGGGACTCCAGGATCATGACCTGAGCCGAAGGCAGTTGCTTAACCAACTGAGCCACCCAGGCACCCTTTTTTTTTTTTTTTTTTT